>NW_023494806.1:6701253-7301253 GCF_904425465.1 Colossoma macropomum | reverse complement strand
GCAGATATCAATTATTATTATTGTTGATTGTGGTGACATTATTTGAAAAGCCCACTGAGTGGAGTGAAGCTTGGCTATTTTGAATGAGGTGCTAAAACTCTAAAATCTGAAGAAGCATCTCCAGACCAAACAGTTACTCCTGTGGGAACCACAAGAGTATTTTCAGTGAAAACACGATGGACTGCAGCTCCAAATCACAGTCTGCATCTACAGCTATCTTTTTTTCTTATTCTCACTTTTTTGATATCTCTGCAAACATAGGGTTTTTTGACATGTAATGTTTTTTTAACATTTTGTTTTTTGTGACTGAACTGAAATGGACGATTTGATCCTTTTCAGGCCTTAATTCACAGGTTTTCAGTGTGAGCAATTAAGAAAAAAACATTTTAGGAAAAAGTTGATTTTAGTTTTTCTGTGTGCTGCTGTGCTTTATAGTTACACACAGGTGGGGCTTGGGGTGGAAAAGCTTGAGAACCCCTGGACTGGGCCACCTAGCAACTATACTCTTATTTAGCCAGGTATAGATAATTGACCAAATCTCTACTTGGGTTACCAGCACTTGCCTCCATGGTTGCAACATTCACTCCCACTTGATTAAATCTGTAATGTGATATCTCAAACAAGCTCAAAGTTTGACCTCTGCCAGAAAATAAAAGCTTAGTTGATTTTTCAAATTCCCATGTCAACCTTGGTCTGAAATGCCTGCACAGTCCTTATCAGCCGGAGAAGTTGAGTTTTTGTAGCCTTTTACTCTTGAATTATGGTTAAGGACGTATTATTTTCACATCTGACTTTGGTTAACGATTGTCTAGTCACTTATCCTTAAGGCACACATTATAATGATGTCTGAAGAATGTCATCTGTGTGGTCTTGAGTAAAGAAGACAAGCTTTGAGAACACAAACTGTTGAATTTTAAAATATTTTAAGATATATACCTCCCGTTGAGAGTTTGAGAACACCTGCAAAGGTTTTGTTAGCATAAAAAAAGCTTTTGGCTAACATTTTAACTATATTTAGCTTTAATATTCACACATTTGATTAACTCTCACAACAAGCAGATAAAATGCATTTATTTAAAACATTTTAAAAAGCTATGCGTTCCCATTCATTTGTTGGTGGGTGTAGGCCCCAAAGGTAATTTAGGTGAAAAATTTGCTGGTGGAGAAAACAGACATTTAAACACCTGAAACGAACTGCAGCTCTCCCTACAGTGTGAGCTAAACAGGTTTTCTGAGCCTAAATGCAATTTCCATTTAAGAGAGAATGCCAAAGAGATATAAGAGGATAAAGTTAGTTACAAGTCAGGAAAGAAACAGTCTGAGTGAGCAGCTTCCTCCCCAGAGCCTCTAGAAGAGAACAAATCAGTCAGTTCTGAGTCCTGCTCTTCACCAGCCAGGATGCCACGGCTATAACACTCCATCTACCGCCTCTGTCCCGCACCTCGCCGGGACAGGGACCCAAAACAAGGATCTGATATCCAAATACATCAGACTAAGCGCCTGTCAGCCACCCATATTTATATTCCATCCATAAACGTGTCCTTTAAGTAAACCAAAAATATTACGCCGGAGAGGAGAGGCTGCAATTGTAGGCCCGATCCATTAATTTCCCCGCCAGTGGAGCTCGCATCCAGCTCCGAGCGGCGAGGTGACCTTTTCCTTGTTCAAGGTAAGTAGAGACGAGCGATACAGACAAATGAGACACTGGAGAGAGAGAGAGAGAGAGAGAGAGAAGGGAGCTGGAGAGAGAGAGAAAGAAAGGTGCATGCTAAAAACCTTCTCTGCTTCTCCAAACCTTGCAAATAGTTCCTGGCACAGAGAATGAGGCTTCACAGAGAGAAAGAGGAGAGAGAGAGAGAGAGAGAGAGATTTAATTGCTGTGAAAAGAGGTAGCTCTCCCAGGAATAAACAGGAACAAGACTTTTCAGTGCTGTTCAGCCCTGCTGCTTCTGGCACAGACACAATCTTTTATTGTGTTCGTTCAGCACCTGTAATGACTGTTGTTTTTGCTATTAACCTTTAGAAGTCTACAGTCATGCCTGTTGTTTGGTCGTCATTTCAATTTACAATACAGAATTAATCTGCAATTATGTTATTACATATATATTACACCTTTATTGACAATTAATTTTTATATACTTTTGAATCAGTTTCATTTAGATTTAGACCAATTTTATTGCAGACTTTTTTGCACACCATTTGCTAAACACTTCAGTTTTTTATTATTGATTTTTATTATTATGTTTTTTTTCGTTATTGTCCCAGTTTTCTCTGGCGCTGGGAGGGTGAAAGCTAGCACAGGCTTCCTCCGAGACCTGTGAAGTGCCACCACAGCTTTTTTGAACTGTCCCTAAAGCAACGTCATTGGGCAGCTGAATGCGATCAGAGGAAAGTGTCAGCTTTTGTCAACAGATGCCTGCATTTACATTACATTTATGGCATTTGGCAGATGCTCTTATCCAGAGTGACTTGAAATGATTTGATCTTTTTACACAAGTAGGCAAAGGTAGTGTTGGGAGACTTGCCCAAGGACTCTCATTGGAATTGTGTAGGGTGCTTGCCCAGGTGGGTGATTGAACCCCAGTCTACAGCGTAAAGGGGAGAGGTGTTACCCACCACACTACAGCAACCACACACACTGCCTAGTATCATGCTGGGTGATGGGGGAGAAGGGGGGGGGTTGTGGAGTGTCATCCTACCCAACCAGGAAGGGCGAGGCCAGTTGTGCTGTCTTGGACTCCAAGGGATTCAACCCACTGTCTTCTGATGATAGAGCCAACGCTTAGCTGGTTGTGCTACATGGGACAACTGGTTGTGTCTCCCATGGTGACAAAATTAACATGTTAATTATGCAATAGTGCAATGATTTATCAATGGTACTAATATTTTTGATATATTACAAAGGTATTTTCCTAGTTTGGCTTATCAAATACTCTATAGATCAAATGACTGAATATGTTATTGTAGCCCTCTTAATCAAATATAGCTTTTAAAGTTTCCAACTACTACTGTCATGAAATTATTTATGAGCAAAGTGTATTGAGTGTAAAGTATAATTTACAAAAACAAAACAAAAAAAAACAAAAAAACAAACAAAACACAGTGCTGATGCTTGCACGACCAGCAGACTATACTGGACAGTACAGTAGAGAAACCAACAATCAATCAGTTTCCTTCCAAACATCCAAACAAAGTTCCCCTTAAAAGAACACATAACATAATTGTAGGACAGAAAGAAGCTACAATCATAGAAGAGTTGAAACTATTGACTGTGTGTGTGATATAAATTATATGTACACTTACTGGTTGGAACATACAGCCACTGTTGAACTCACTTGGTGCCGATAGTGTTCACATGATTTTGATGTTCAGGTTTGTGGAACCTCTGCATTCACACAATGAAAATAATGTTATAGAATTACTTGAAACAATTAATACATTTAATTAAGCTTCTTTTGTCCACTCATAGAACTATAACTCAAATTTAAAACAATAAAAAAATCAGGATTAACTACAAAAATCAGGATTAACTACAAAATTTTTTAAGAAAATTCAATTTTCAAATGAATTGCATTTAAATCCAGTTTGCATTCTGTATCAACAGGTTCAACTCTTTTTGTGTCATTTGTTTTGATTTCAAGAAATGACAAAAACAGGATGATTGTCCTTTCAGACTACACAACAATACATTTTCATCAAATTCAAACCAAATATACAAACATGCAAGTAAATTTAAAATAAATAAATTCTTTTTTTACATTTACTTGTTTCAATAAGCTACTAGTGAGAAATAATGAAATAAAATTTAAGATGTGTGTTTCAAAGTATGTATGCCTTTATGGGAAACCTAAGAGGATTTATATAATTTTGCACAGACGTTTTCTTGATTACCTCCTGCTGGACTTTTCTCTGGCCCTCCAGCATCCCCCCCGGTAGTGCTTCAGGTGGCTCAGACGTGTGCAGACTGCCTCACATGCATGTTAGGTTAACTATATCAAATGACTTTGGAAAGGCGCTTGCATTTACACCATTGACTGTGCACAACGCTTGGCTTAATTGGGTCTGGGTGTATTGACTGGTCTCCTCTTGCCCACGGTCGATCCTGCAGCTCACCATCGAAGGGCCGAGCTCATGTTTTAAATCCATAGACCTGCCTTAGGGGTCTTGCACAAGTCTTCTTTTCTTATGACAGGCACATAGGAAACACACGTTTGTTTGTAGACCATGTTGGGATGTGGGGCCATATACCACCTGTCCCATATGTATTATATATATATATATATATATATATTAAGGGTTTCATTACAAAACCCTATATATCCATTTGTATCAATTTTGGATATAACGAGTTTTTGAAAAGAATAGCAGCTGACATATAATAGAAAACACATTTGTGTTTCTCTAATAAAAGCTGGGATTAATCAAAAGAAAGTATTGATTTTTCTTGTATGTGTTAAGCCCACTCTCAACAATGTATGAGAAAACGTTAAAAGTCAGCCTGTAATATGTTTTGGAATCATATATGAGTACCTTAATATAGAAGTGATATATATAATATAGCTACCAATCTTTCTCTTTACCTTGTAGATGTAAAGTCAGAGATGATAGCTCATTTGTTGTGTTGGTCAACCTCTAGTCCTTTAACAGGTTACTGCTTACAGAAGGTTGTTTGCTGGATATTTTTGGTTGGTGGACTATTCTCAGTCCAGCAGAGAAACTGAGGTGTTTAAAAACTCCAGCAGCACTGCTGTGTCTGATCCACTCAGACCAGCACAACACACACTAACATTCCACCACCATGTCCGTGTCACTGCAGTGCTGAGAATGATCCACCACCCAAATAGTACCTGCTCTGTGTGGGTCCATGGGGGTCCTGACCGTTGAAGAACAGGGTAAAAGGGGGCTAACAAAGTATGCAGAGAAACAGATGGACTACAGTCTGTAATTGTAGAACTACAAAGTGCTCCTATATGGTAAGTGGAGCTGATAAAATGGGCAATGTATCACATGTACTTCATCTATATAAAAGTACCTACATGGAATAATAGCATGTCTATATTTCTTATATGTATGTAAGCTTCCGTATGTAATAATACTAGTACTGATGATAATAATTTGTAATAGTAAAAACAAACAAACAGAAAAATACTAATCCAGGGCTGTTTAGTCGACACTGTAGATTCGACCTGTTTTTTGCTAGTTTTCCTATAAAGTCAGGACATTTCTTGAAAATAAACATAAACAAACAAATAGATGCATATGCTGACATAGACATACACATTGCCTTGGACTGAGTTGTTATCCTCTTCCTCTGGGCAATCTGAAATAGCCCCTCTGAGACTTTAGACTTCCAAGCATCTGTCACCAGTTGTTTTATTGCCCATATTGTCCTATGTATGAAACCATGTGGGAGTTTTGCCCCATTGGCCTGTGTTTTGTATTTCTTGACGGAGCCATAATAATGTCTCTGAATCTTTTCTCCTGCATGGTGACGGTGTGGTTATATGTATGAAAACCTCAGAAGGCCAAATGTCCATGTAATTACCTTTTTCCCTTTTATAATTCACCTCAGTGTGAAGACTCACCTCTTCATATCCTTCAACAGTTACTTTGCTGAAGACTATTTCCAGTGCACTCTGAAAATACCCCTGAAAAATGTTCCTGTTCTAAGTATGCAGGCGGGTCCAGGCCTTCTTCAAGGCTTCCCTTCAGGAAAAAAAGTCTGGACTCATCTACAGTGAATACAGAACTTTGTTTCCGAGACCTTGTCCGAAACACCAAAGCCTGCCAGCAACGCTCATATGCTCAAAACCAAGGATGCATTCTGAGATGTTGGTTCAGAATGAGCTGCATTTTCTGTTGCGTGCAAGTTTTACTCTAGACATTCAGACACTACCCAGGGTAATATCAGTTTGTCTTATCGTTCGATTTTGAGCACAGCAATCTTCTGCACTTAACATTTGTGTCTAAAATGGATTAAGTGTGCTTAACTGCTGGAGTACACCAGTCCTACAGAGCAAAAAGAGAGAAGGGCTTTTAGCAGAGTTCAGTTTAGATATTGACAAATACTGCATGGACGGAGTGCACTGCCTGAATTAAAATTGTAACCTGATTCACTTTCACTCCCACTCAAATCAGTTTTACTTGTACTTGACAAACTTTCTTAAGCAACAATATTTTATCAGAGTAGCCTTGTGGATGCTGACCTATAAATATGTACACTGACCTAGCAAAAGTCATGGAATAGCAGAATGTAAATTGATCATGAAGTGGTGTTACCTCAGGGGACGGCTTGGGAACGCCCACACCTGTATAAGTTAGCAGTGTTATCTTGTGAGTGATCTCGAACATGACCAGCATCCTCATGGCAAGGTGATGTGAATTATCGGAGTTCGAACAAGGCATGATAGTGGGTGCCAGACTGATGGGACATCAGTCCATCCATTTCCAAAGTTGTGCGGGCATTTAACTTTCCCTGATCCACATTGTCATGTGTGTACCAGGAATACATACATACAAGGCATTACTACCCACAGTAGACAGCGCAGTGGCCGCCCACAGGTGCTTAATGTTCATTGCCGGTGGGTTCTGGCTAGAATTGTCCATGCAAATGGACAATCTACTCTGGCAGAAATCACATCCACAATCAGTGCAGGAGGCCCCACATGCATTTCCCACACGTTGGTGCAACATTCTTTACCTTCCATGGGATATGGGAGCAGAAGACCCACCAGAGTGGAAACACCACGACACCGGACACAGCACTCACCTGGGCTCAGGAGGTTGCTAATTGGACCCTAGGGGACTGGCAACATGTAGCATGGTCTGATGAGTCATGGTACAAGTTATTTCAGGCTGATGGTGGGGTTCATGTGTGGTGCAGACTCCATGAAGCCATGGACCCCTCAGCAAGGCACTGCTGACCAGTGACTACTATGTTTACGCTGATTGTTGACCATTTGCATCTTTGCCATCAGGCTCAAGTTCTGCAGAATTGGTTTGAGGAGCATTCTGAAGAGTTCCGTCGACTGGTGTGGCCTGCACGTTTGCCCAACTTGAGCCCAATCGAATATTTATGGGATTTGGTGGAGAGGTCCATTGGCACCTGAGATCCTGCACCTACAAATACCACAGAGCTGTGGGTGGCTATCAAGACGGCATGGCTCAACATCCCCCCAGATGTCTTGCGCCACTTGAGGCGGTCCTAAACGATACTAGTTCCTGTTCCATGATTTATGGCATGTCAGTGTATTTTCAGTAACACTTTAAATTTAGTGTTGCAAATTAATTGATAATTTTTTTTTAATTAAAATAATAATAAAAATATAATATATAAGTATAATGTTGCTTCCAAACAAGTTGGGATGTAAAATGTAAATAAAAACAAAATGCAATTCATTTAATTAATTCATTTGAAAATGTTATAATTTTTGTAAAAATATATGTCCATTTTGAATTTGATGCTAGTAACATGTTTCAAAAAGTTGGGACAGAAGTGAACAAGTATCCTGTGGTCAGACAAAAATCGAAATTGGAAATTCTTTTTTGAAATCATGGACACTGCATCCTCCGGCCAAAAGACCACCGTGCTTGTTATCAAAAAAAGTGATGGTATGGGGCCCCATTAGTGCACATGGCATTGGTGATTTGCACATCTGTGAAGGCACCAGTCTTGCTGAACCATAAATACAGGTTTTGCGAGATATGCTGCCATCCATCATTTCAGGAAAGGCCCTGCTTACTTTTGCTTATTTTTTCATTAGAACCATTACGGGGAGGTCACACGTCCCTGCCTTAAAGGTCTGTTAGAGAACATTTCCAATGAGGCTTTCACAACATTTCAGGTATCAGTAAAATTTTTCTCACTAAAGTTGAACAGAAGAAAGTTTTCTCAACATTCATAAAAGATTACAGACGATTTCTATAGCCTACATCAACAAAAGTTACAACATTTTTCACAACAAAATCATTTGGATGGTGAGAGGACACCCACACCAGCAGGAGCTCATGCGTTACAGTCACAGATTTCAAAACAGGAAGCTAAATAGTTTGTAAAAGGTAGGAGTTGATGTTATTTAATATGTAATTTTCATTTTTATTTCTAAAAAAAGGATACAGGTTAGCAATAACACAGTAGGAGTAGCTTCCAAATACAAACATCTTTAGGCTGACAAGACAGTAAAATCCTAAATCTTTGCTGGCATTACATGTGGCAATACAGACCCAAACTAAACAACCTTTGGACATGTTGTACATCACAAAACTCTTTGTTTACAAGCAATTTATCCCGTAGTGTTGGAAATATCTGATAAATTACAGCTACTATAAACACTAGAACTTTTTCACACAACTAGGAGATGGCTTGAGTCACTGGGTAATGTTGAGAATAGCTCATTAATTACATGATTGATTATATATGAGCACTATGAATTGGCAAAATACTTGCATGCACAACTCGGATCCATGAAACTGGGATTTTTTTTTATAATTCTAGATAAATTTGTTTTCCCTAGCCTGACAATGATATTGTTATACTATACTGTCTTGCAACCACTGTTTGCTCCTTTCATAAATCAATCGGATAACAGCAACTGCTTAATAAATACATTTAAAGTGATCAAAGGGCATGTGTATACATGATCACCAAACATTTACAGGTTGATCAATGTTTGGCTTAACATGATATCAATAATAATCCATCTGCTACATCTGGAACCAAACTGAAATTGGATTTTCTAGGTAGGCAAATGATTTACACCGGTCAGGCATAACATTATGACCGCCTCCTTGTTTCTACGCTCATTGTCCGTTTTATCAGCTCCACTTACTATATAGGTGCACTTTGTAGTTCTACAGTTACAGACTGTAGTCCATCTGTTTCTCTGCATGCTTTGTTAGCCCCCTTTTACCCTGTTCTTCAGTGGTCAGGACCCCCATGGACCCTCACAGAGCAGGTACTATTTGGGTGGTGGATCATTCTCAGCACTGCAGTAACACTGACGTGGTGGTGGTAGGTTAGTGTGTGTTGTGCTGGTCTGAGTGCATCAGACACAGCAGTGCTGTTGGAGTTTTTAAACACCTCAGTGTCACTGCTGGACTGAGAATAGTCCACCAACCAAAAATATCCAGCCAACAGCGTCCTGTGGGCAGCGTCCTGTGACCACTGATGAAGGACTAGAGGATGACCAACACAAACTGTGCAGCAGCAGATGAGCTATCGTCTCTGACTTTACATCTACAAGGTGGACTGACAAGGTAGGAGTGTCTAATAGAGTGGACAGTGAGTGGACACTGAGAATGATCCACCACCCAAATAGTACCTGCATGCTCTGTGAGGGTCCTGACCACTGAAGAACAGGTTAAACGGGGTTTAACAAAGCATGCAGAGAAACAGATGGACTACAGTCTGTAATTGTAGAACTACAAAGTGCACCTATGTAGTAAGTGGAGCTGATAAAATTGAAAAATGAGCATAGAAACTATTAGGTGGTCATAATTTTATGCCTGATTGATGTATATTGTAAGCTATAATCAGAAAGGAAATATTTGTGGAGGGTAAAGGACAAAAGAAAACCGATGGGAATCAGATTTTATTCACCAGGCAAGAAAATGTCCACGATGATGCCCGAGAGTGCATTATTACTTTCTGAACATACTGTACGGCAGAGCTCCTGTTATTCAGGACAAGCCTGTTGCTTCCAGTCTGCTCTGACTATTCACTTGCTTTCGAGAAACAAGTACATGCCTAGCAGTTTTGAATTTTAACGTCATGCTGGAATAATAAGCAATCATGTGGCAAGCACCAAGGTCAATCTCTCTCAGCCATGCATTTCTCTCCTCACTCTCACTTCGTTTATCTACCTTTATTTTCTCTAATATTGCATGAACAGCGATGTTTAGGATGTTAATAAAAAAGAATGTGGAAAGCATTGAAAAAAAAATTACATCTGATGCATGGCCGTACTGCATGATATTTCCACAGAGAAACGCTGCGGTTTACCAATCAGCGGGCTGCTCCCAGAAGGATTTATGGGATGCAAATGGTTGTGCAGTTTCTCTTACTGCATTACGTGACAGCCGGGATATGTTTACACTGGATTATAATGAGGAATATCAACACATCATTACTGGAACAGGATACCATCTCACACTACTTAAACATTCATAAGAAACATGCATAAACTCACTTATATGGAGCAGTCCATTTTTCCATTTGATTGCTGAACCGAATTTCCATTTGATTGCTGAACAAATTAGTCTACCTACACAGGGACGTCATAATATACATAAGCACTGAATGACAGATCTATCAAGCAATACTTGAATATTTATGAACAGCTTATAGTAGCAATCACAATGTCTTATTAAGTAAATGACATTGTATTAACATAGCCGACAGACATATGTTCCATTTATAACACTGTTATGAAGCAACATGCCCAAGTAATTTAACTTAAAAGGTTGTGGCCTAGTTCCAAATATCAGTTCTGTGGACGATTTTAATGCCCGCAAACTCACACGTGTATGAAATATATCCAAAATTATTTGGACAAAAAGTCTGGTTCCATTGACTTACAATAAAAGTAGAGTAGGTTTTTTGCTTCTCCTGTGAAGTTACTATTTTGGAGATATGAGGTTTGTTTCTGACAACATATATAAATTCCGACAACATATATACATTCTTAATTTCTCAAATTTCTAAGTTTGCATGAAATTGTAACAATTTGTTTGTACAATAAGAAAAGTTGCTTTGAAGATTGTGTGTCTTATAAACAATACTATTGCAATCCTGCCATAATAAAAGATATACAGTATATAATAGAGCACACACTGACAGAAACAGTATATAACAGAGAACAGTATATAACACATTTAACAGTCAAATATGAATAATATAAAATATGAATTACTTTACTTGGAGTAAAAAGCAATAACATAAATGTTGATATTTTTATAATTGTTAATTATTTTACATTTAAGAAAACTTAAAATATTAATTACGGCATATTTTTACAGCCTAATGAGGCATTGTTGAAGTCTACACTTACAAAGCATTGTTACTAATTTACAAAGAGTTATAAGGGCATTTATAATTATTTACTATGTATTATTTGTTCAACTAGCTGAATCCTGACTGTATTGTATGATGTGTAGGTTTTTGAATACAGTGCAGTGTTATTTCTACTGTGGTTGCTATATATGCCTTATTACTAAAACATTTCTTAAAGTATGTATGTACACTTTATATTTATTTCATACAGAAATATTATTTATTTAATGTCTATGTACTGTATCCTAGTATGCACTGCTATTTGGCCTCCAGGATGTTCTTAAGACTTTATGTCTTAGGGTGTATTTTGTAGTTTTTCCCAGCATGTGCCAAATACTTTATACCAGTGTGTACTGTATATTGCGGAATATCATCTAGAAGTTAGGAAGAAGTTTCTAAAGTACAGCAGCATTTTTTTTTTCATACCGTTGTCTCCATATATATGTACTTTTATTAAAAACTTTTTTGACTGTATTTTCTGATGGTAACCCACTGGCAGGTCCAAACCACCACTGGCTGCAATATGACATACAGAACAGTATGACATACAGAAAAAGTCTGAAGCTATAGGCCAAAACTAGACTCTGTTTCAAATGAGCACCATGCTAAATGAAACATCTGACAGTTGAAGGTCACACGTATCTGCTTATCAGACTCTATTTTAAGTTCAGTGGGCGATGCCACATGCTTCCTTTCATTTAAATTAGCCCAGTCATAGAACTTCAGTACATTAGGATCCCTTTTAAGGTCAGTGCATGGAAATATTTCCTCCCATTACTTATCCACCACTGTCTTAATGTGATGGATGGTGATCATTAAAAATGTACGCAGTCTCATGACCATGTAATGGCCCGAGGGCCCTTTGAGTGCCTAAACCATGAGAATATTCTGCTGTGTCTGGGGAAACATCTATCTTCGGCATTTTGTCTGCAAGGCTACTGACCAGGCGCATAGCACAAACGCACACTCACACACACCACGCCTCAGAATTGGGCTGCGGTCGTTGTTTTAAAGCCTTGTAACCAAAACTGACAGCGAGGCTTATTGAATGTATTAGTGTTCATTTCAGCATGCAAGAACCAATTACAACAATTCAGATTTCCTAAAAGCTCTTACAAAAACAAGCATAGCTTTATGTTCATGACAAGATCAATAAACTTTGAATGACCTTTTGACCAGCCATCAATATATGGAACATGTGCTCAAGCCTTGTGTGCCATAGAGAAAGTAATATCCTCCAGGCTAGAGATGTGTAATGTCTTATTAAGCTCCATCCAATATCTGGTCACTAATCACTGGCCACAGCACGAGTAGCACAGTTTGACATATGAGGCTGCAAATGCGATCATGGCTTTTAATCTGAATTACAATCTGTTGACAGGGGCCACCTAAAGACAGCCAGGTGTGGGTGATACCTAACCGAGATCAAATCAGGACGTAATGCTGTAATACTGTAATACTCTCGCTCTCACCCAGATGGTGAGGGCTATCTTCTACCATTTACTAATAAACAGTCCAAGCCACCTTGTATTCCTAACTGTTTGGGCTTTTTCTATATGCTTTTCTGTAAGTACACTGGGGCTCCACATAATCCAACACCAGCAATCCAACCCTAGTAACCAAAATATCAGCGTTGGCCTCAGGGTACAGTGGCTGTATCTTAGAGCTACTCCATCAGTGCATCTTTACATCAGCACAGAAAAACTTTCATGCAAGTTTAGTTGCTTGAAACTTACATGAAACTTAAATCCTTTTTATATCTGGTCATTTTATGCAGCTCAACTACCAGGATTCTTTCCATAGAGACTGACAGTAATGCAGGTGTATGTGCACCTAGGACACATTTGAGTCCAATTTAAATACGATCATTCAAACTACTTCAGAAGGTGGTCTGAGACACATTTTAGCCAGCTGTTACACACAAGAATTAAAGCCACCGCACATCTGACGTGCCGCATTGCAATGTCCAAAAATTTAGAGCCATTAATTTAAATGAAGGTACGCACACCGGACTCTTTAATTTCTCAGCAAGTTACAGTGTGTCACTCAGCATTTAAGGCTTCGCAACTCTTTCTGTTCAGCTCCACATGTGAATTTCTCCTCTGGGTTTAATTCGATAGCCTACTTCACTGGCCTTCACATCAAGTTCCGTTTTGCATCAATTCATCATTATTTACCATCTTGCTACAATATGCTACATTTTAATACCTGTGGTACATGACTAAAATGATTGGCACAAAACCCTGTGGTAAAGTGATTATATATCAATTCGACTAATTAGAGATGCATTTGACTAATAAATGTATATGTATGTACTTAAAATCTTATCCATGTTGCAATCCAGATACTAGTTGCATGAAATGACCAAGTGAAACAACCAAGTTAAATGATATTGCATAAGGAAAAGTACACAGAACAGAAAAAATGGGTTAATATACACAGAACAGATAAGATGTCAAATATATCAGTAAGATCTCCTCCTGTTTTCTCATACTGCCATTTGAAACAACAATGACAGCTGGAAAAGTTATGCAAAGACAGTGAAAATACTACAAATATGCAAAAGTAAGTAACACATCACAGACAATTCTTATAGCAAGAACAATGAGATGAAAAATATGAGCTGCTAACTGTGTAATTGTATAAAGTAAGCCAGCTCTTCATGCAGCTGAAATTTCTCAGTGTTCTTAATATTTTAGGCAACTGGCTCCAAAAGCTGCTGCTTGTGTCAGCTCTGCACTGGTTGTATTTCCACATGATAGTTTGTTCAAACTGCGATATCTCACAGATGACCGACAGCCGGCTCGGTTTGTAGCACACGTTTGAAATACCAAGTTTACAGATGTTATCTTTCTCTGCACACTCGCACAACATCACACTCAGAAAAAAAAGGGTTCGGCATAGCACTGAAAATGTAACTGGAGGGTTCAATTACAAATGGGTTGCATGTGACAGATCTGATTCATGCCGAATGGAACAAGCACAAACATTCTTCACACGCAAAATTAGATGCTTAGTTCAGTCCAAGGACAGCAGCTAGGAGTGGTTCGTATTTGCCTACTTCTTTAAGGTTTTAATTTTGCTGTTTTAATGACAACTTCAAACTGCTGCAAATTAAAGACAACCTTAATTTTGATTTGTCATGTACAGAGTCTTTCATAACTGAAGAAGATGTTGTTTATTTAAGATTAGAGATCAATAATAAGTTCCTTTCAGTAACAATGAAGGAAACCATTTTTGGTGTTATGAAGAACCTTTATTATAAGTGTTGACCCTATCATCAGGAGATTGTGAGTTCGATCCCTAGTGATGTTACACCCATCCGAGGCTGGGAGTCCAAGACAGCACAATTGGCCTTACTCTTTCTGGATGGGTAGGGTGGCCTCTCTCTCCCTCCACATCACCCAGCTTGATGCTAGCCAGCTCAGGTATCTGGCACTTTCCTCCGAGCGCATTCAGCTGTCCAATGGTGTTGTGTTAGCAGCAAAGATGCAGTGGTTCACTTTAAGTAGCTTCCTGACCCCCAAAGGCTGGTGCTATCATGTGATTAGGGTAGTCCTAACCAGTGGGTGGAATTGGATACATCCAAACTGGAGAGAGAATTGGAAAATCAAAAATTTTTCTTTAAATAACCACATAACTGGAGAAAGACATTTATTCATTCAAATGGTTCTTTGAGAGTTCATGCTTCTATGGAACCCTTGAAGAGCCAATTTTTTGGTGTAGTAAACCAAAAGAGCTTTATCAGAAGCAAGGAAAAAGCTCAATCATGTTTATGGGTAAATTTTCATATATTATTTGTTACGTTATGCAGTATTATATACCTCCGCCCTATCAGTTTTTGTATCATTTTCATTTTATCATCCATCAGTATCCAGTACAACCACTGGAAATCCTTGTGGTGTCAACCAGTCCTCACTGCTAGCCTAGCCACTGATCTATAGGCTAATAATGTAACCTTTTTTTCTTTATCAAAGACACCATTCAATTTAGGAATGCCTACAGAGTGCATGTTCCACCTGAGCAAAATGATTACATAAACTAAACAAGCAACAATATTTTCACCATTTTCCCAAACAGATATCTTGAGCAAAAAGTGGTTAGTGGCTGTTAACATGAAAATGGTGTATATTTTGTAATGTACAACATGCAACACTTCAAACCAGAGCACTATTAGAGAAAGTTGAAAGTTGTGCCACTGGCGTATCCAACAAAGTAGATCTTGAAAAGTGATTCTATCTTTGTTCAGCACACAATAGATGAAACATGAAGATTTTATCTTTTCAACCAGAGAATGAAGCCAAACTGAGGTAATAAATGCAGATAGCCAGCTAATTTACCTTGCTAATTTGATCTTTTAGCTTGTTTTCTGCATCTAATGAGCTCAAGTCATCCATTCCCTCCACTGTAACGATGTAATGATCTCCACTGTAATGATACCTTCCGTCTGTTTCACTAGAAACAATCTCACCAAACTACTATACTAACATTCTAGGCCGAGGTTAAACATATTAAGTTCTAAAAACTTAGAAGGCACTTGGGGGGAGAAGTTACAACTACATTGATTAAACATGATTAAAGATTAATAATGTGATAAATATACATCCATCAGGCACAACATTATGATCACCTCCTTGTTTCTATGCTCATTGTCCATTTTATCAGCTCCACTTACTGTATAGGTGCACTTTGTAGTTCTACAGTTACAGACTGTAGTCCATCTGTTTCTCTGCATACTTTGTTAGCCCCTTTTACCCTGTTCTTCAGTGGTCAGGACCCCCCTCAGAGCAGGTACTATTTGGGTGGTGGATCATTCTCAGCACTCCAGTAACACTGACATGGTGGTGGTGTGTTAGTGTGTGTTGCGCTGGTCTGAATGGATCAGACACAACAGTGCTGCTGGAGTTTTTGGTCAGCCTCATAAGGACCAAGCTGTCCACATCATGATGTATTGCATTGTTACAATCACCAGAACCAGGAAGAGCAAATCCAAAACACCCAGCATAACATATTCCACTGTTAATTTGCCTATGTCCCCCAGGCTTTCAGCCAACCAATCAAACCACTCACCCTGAGTGGATGGACTGTTGCGGACCATGTGTGAAATGTTTTGCAATTTCAAAACCACCTGTTTCAGGTCCTCACCATGATCTGGGATGTAAGAGCAACACAATACCGACTACAGCACATGTTCCACCTTGTGCTGAGAGAAGATTCTGTTTTGCAAAGCAAGCATCCTAAAAGCTGTCAACTCTTCTGAGACCTTGCTAATACCCACAGAAGCGCTATTGACTTAAAGTATTAGGCTGAATACAACACACTGTGAGCCTGAACAGAGACAAAGTCACATTAAATGTGTGGTTGTGTGAATGTTTGTGGAAGACCTTAACCCAGACGGAATCTCCTGATCTTCTGGTCTGTTTGCGACTGTGTGTTGTGTAGAACAAACAGCGGAGGCAACTTTTGGATTTGATACTAAATACTATAGAATACTTCTAAATTGGCTTGAGAACTTGGTTGGTCCTTATGGAACTAGCTAAATTAGTTCTCTACATATTAAACTGGAAGACATTACAGTACACAATGTGCAAAATGGTTTTTAAGATCAATTAAAAAAAATTACTTTGACCTAGAGAATGGTTCATTCGAAGTTTTTATTTAGAGTCAACAAAACTAGTTCAATTGCTTGTTACCACGTGATGTATTTTTTGAGTTTGAACTGAAAGTATTTTTTACAGTGTAGGTGAATATACCTCACATATGTATGACATTCTCTGTGGTGTACCACCAGGCTCTGTACTAGGTCCACTTTTATTTTCTGGGTCAGATTATTAAGAAGCATGACATCAATTGTCAGAGTTTGCAGATGACACCCAACTGTATATATCCGTAGCAAAAGACATTGTCACTGTAGCAGACAACCTCATAATATGTATGCCCAGCAGTGTTAGGAAACAAATTAAGCATCACTCCACTGGTTGTCTGTTTCCTTTAGAATTGACTATAAAATTTTACTAATAGTTTTTAAAATACTTAATGGTTTAGCACCTCCATAAATTCATGTAGTACTACTAGGCTTCTCCACATTTCATGTAGGACACTTAAAAGGAGTAGGGAAGCAGCACTGTTTTTATGTACCAAGGATCCGGGACACATTATTAAAAAATTTGGTCAGGGTCTTTTTGTCAATGTTTAAAACTATTAAAAACATTACTTTAGCATGTAACTTTTTTATTTTAATTTTTCCTGGTATATTACTTTTACTTTCTTGTTACTTGTTTTCATTTCTGGATATTTATTTGTACTTTTATATTGTGTATGTCAATTTTAATTTTAAATATTATTACTATATCGCCTTTTCTGTTGCCGATTTTGTTTGTTTGCATTTTTTTATTTTTATGTAATTTTTTGATTACCTTTTTTCTGTATTTACTCTGTTGTTTTTAATTTCTTTACTTTGTACTGTAAAGCAATTTGAGCTGAATTTTAATGTGTGAAAGGTATTATATAAACAAAGATTATTATTATTATTATTATTATTATTATTATTATGTTTTTCCCATTATATTTACTTGTTGCACTATTAGTTTTCAAACACAGCAATTGGAAAGCTCATTAGATCCCTCGTGATACCATTTTAAACCCTCTCTATTACGCAATGATAGAGGAACGTTAGAGATTTCTAGTAACAGGTGCTGTGTTTGTTCATTAGAGTGTGCATTATGCTTTTCAGGTCTGTACTATAAAGGAGGTCTAATTATTGCTCGCTCCACCAGTCATACTGGTGGTGGCATTTAATGGTGTCTAAACCCCCATAGTGAGTGGAGAGGGATTACGCCCCAGTAAAAGCGGCCTGTCGAGAGAGCGGTGATTAAGTTCTAGCACTCCATTGATCTTCTTCCCTATCCTCCTCCTCCTCGCTAAATAAATAATGTGGATCCACTGGGCTCCTCTTAATTGGACTCTCCTTACGAGCGCGTTGGGCGCAGGCTGACCTTTGGAGGACTACGCACGTCTCGGCCTCTCCAACGTCCACCCGGCTTCCCTCTCCAGGCAATTAAACAGGGAGGGAGTCTGACAGAGAGAGCCAGTGAGGAATCCACACCAACTCAGCAGAGTTCACACTGTAGCCACCAACGTAAAACTGGAAACTGTCATAATATCATGTGGCGAATCTCAATACAGAGCACTTTCACTTGCTCCACATTCCATTGACTACTCCCTCTTGGGGGGCTTCCCTAGCCTTCAGGTGAGGCAAAGTGAAGCTGACATTAGCGTGCACTCTCAGACAAGGAGGAGGTTGGAAGTGAGGCTGTTGTCATCTCAGGTAAAGGAGAGCAGTTGTGGCCAAATACCCAATGTAAACAATTTTTCCTTTGGTGTCAAAAATTTTTCGTTTTTAATTTTGCACTGGAGCAAAGATTCTCATGTACATCCCCTTTCCCCAAAAAAGTTGGAATGCTGTGCAAAATGTAAATAAAATAGAAATAGACCTGTATTTTAATTTATTATTATTTTTTTAATATATGCTCATTTTGAATTTGATAACTTGTTGGAGCAGAGTGTCCAAACAATCTGTTGTTGTGATTGTTTGGACACTCTGCTCAAACCAAACCGGACACTCTTCTCCAACCACACTGCACACTGTTAGAACACTCTGCTCTGACCACACTAAACACTGTTTGGACACTCTGTTTTGAACACAGTGAACACTGTATGGACACTCTGTTTTGACCACACTGAACACTGTTTGGACACTGTACTCTGGCCACACCAAACCCTGTTGGGACATTCTATTTTAATCACACTGGACACTCCGTGAACGTTCTGCTCTGACCACACTAAACAGTGTTTGGACACTCTGATCCCTGTTTGGGTTTAGACATTCTCTTATACTCTCTGAACACACTGGACACTGTTTAGACACTGTCTGATCACACTGATCACCACTGGTATGTACAGTAACATCCGGTGCTCAGCAAAAATCCACATATTAGATTCCTATGGTGTTGTGGGAATATTGAAACCTTCATGCTGTCATGATTGCAGGTGTTTTCATTCATACAGTCAGATTTGCTCCACACGTCATATTTGGTTAAAGTGTAAATGTGATTATTTTAATGATAATTTGCTATGCTTGAAAAAATGCAAACAACTGTGTATTTAAACTTTACTGCTAGCCTTTTTTACAGTACATATAATCATTGTAAGTATGGCTAATTTTCAGGAATTTCTTGAGCCTTTCAAGCTGCCATTTTCTAAGCGAGTGCATTCACGCTGCAGTGTGCACATTAAACTCTTCACCAGTATGGACTTCATAGTGTGGTCTTTTCTCTGACCCCCCTGAGTGAACACTGACAAGCAGCATTTCTCAATCTGCCATGCAGCTCAGTGTTGCTGCGCTGGACTGAGACTGAAATTTATGACAGTGGCCAAAATGAAGGGCATCGCTGTCACACATTCCTTCTAAACATCATTCACTGCCTACTTAGAGACAAATGGGGGTGTCTTAATGCACACTATAAGGAGGATACTGTCCACAGGGCCTGTCCTGCCCTATGCTGGACTGTACACAATGGAGTTCCATTCCAGTGGAGGGCAAAGAATTCTTAACCTTACCAGCTGGTGAACACTAAAGATGAAAAGTCTTCTAACCAAGACATAACAGAAAAACATATCAGTTAATACATTCTAAAGATATGAATACAGAATTAAATACTCATGACACAACTCACAACACGAATCACTGATCTCCACCTGTTTATCTGTACCCTGATGTCTGCCTTGCTAAGACTAAAACAGTTTTATCAATCTCCAAAATAATCCCCCAGTTTTATATCAACTGTCCTGTTAACCAGTTCTAAACACAGCTTTATTAACTCCCAAACAATTCCATAGTTCTATTAGAGCTAAATGACCAGAATCAGAATAAACACAGCCTCTTTAATCTCAATTTTTTTTCCGAAGTTCTACACCAACTGTCTTGCTAACCAGAATTTAACACACTTCTAAAACAATCCCATAATTCTACACTAGCTGTCTAGCAAACAAGATCTAAAGGCATCCTTTTTAATACAGTTTTACATAAACAGTCCTGCTAAGAATTACTTAATTATTCTCCAAAATAATCCCATAGTTTTATTAACCAAACCTAGATACAATGTAACGAAACCGAACCAGCCAGATGCTCATGACAAAAAGTGAAAAATGAAGCTTTATTCATGGGGTTTTTGGCAAAACTCAATGTCGGTGAACAGGCGATGGTCAAATCCAGAGAGGTCAGCAAACAAAGATGGAAAAACATAATAAAACCAGGCAACCAGATCCAAAGGGCAAAGACAAAAAATAAAGCTAAAGAATCCAAAGACAGGTCAGATAAACACAAAAGAGCAATCAGAAAAACTGCTTAGTAGTTCTCACAAGAAGAAGCGATACATCACAAGGAAACTAATCTAAAAGCCTGCGCTTTATACTAACTCTAACTAATCACTTGACCAGAAGAACAGGTGAACCAGATTAGTATTCAGGTGAGTGCAAATGATGACTGGAGAACTGTGGAGTGTCAGCAGGCACATGATCTCCCAGAGAATGGATGCATCAGAGCCGGAGGGATGCGTGACACACAACTCAGCCTCATTATTCTCCAAAATAATAACATTGTTGTATTAAAACTGGACCAAAATTCACAAACTCCATAGCCTGCAAAGTGACACATTACACATCACATTGATTTAACAGACCAAACAAATTTTTATGCATTTATCCTGGTCATGTTTGACCAAATGATGTAACAATGTCCAATTTATAGACTAGATTTATAGGGTGAATTTACCTAGCTATTGAGAGTTACTTGCTGAAAGAAATATGTTTTTATTCACAGATTTATGGACTACTGTACACTTTCAGGTACACATTTCTGTACTTAATCATTCCACTATCATTTCCTAGAAGGAAAGAAAAAAAAAAATCACAAAAATGAAAAAAAATAATTCTTATACTAGCCACGTTCACTTTTGATTCATCTCTGCTGCAAATCTCAAGCAGAGATCCTGAAATAGATATTTTCAGCAGTAAACAAATACATAAACAGACATAGATAGTAACTTTAGACTTACCATGCTTATCAAAGGTGCATTTGAACAAAAACGATCAACAAAGTTTTTGGAATTTTTGGAGTTTTGGATTTAAGAGTGCTGCTCTAACACTGTCGTCTACCAAGAAGAGGGTGGTGCCTGTGACTGCAATATGATGTAATATGATGTAAAGTGATTTTAGTCTGGTTTTCCAGGATCAGATTAGGCCTAGGCTTTGATTAAATTGCACTGTCTCCGAGGATCCGCCGTTGAAAATCCTTTTGAGTCCAGATTTAATCTGGATTGCTACTCTCTTGAACGTCTATGCTCTTTTAATTAGTGCATTCCTGACATACCGCTATATAAATGTGTCCAGGATATAGGAATCACATACACATATATACCTGTCAAAAGATACATAAAGCCATAAATAAATAAATAAATAAATCATATTGTTACATAGGCTTTCTTCTTAAATCTACAGATTTACCATACAGGGATCAATGTTTGACATACATTTTCATATATTTGCACCCGTTCACTGTCAGAGGATCAGCACAGATTACACCAGTTTCATGTAAATAAAACAGCAGAAAGTTCTTTATTTCCGTGGTTGCTTTTCTTAGATTCAATCATAAAATTCTTAAGCCTCGCCAAAGCCTTCCCCTCTCTGCCACGCAATTATCCTCAGCTGTTTTTCAAGACCGAGATGCATTTAGATTGTAAGACGTTCCGGATATGGTTACGCGTAAATATAACGCCGGCATGTCCTACAAGGCCCTGGCAGAGACCCAGAGAGGCTTATGACCCCCCAAATATGCAGTCATATATAATTTGTCTTAAACACTAAGAAGCTTTAGACAGTGTGGAGCAAGAGAGAGAGCATCAAGGAAATGAAATGAGTTACGTAACTATTACACTACTGATTACACTACACGCCCAAGATCTGTCAGAATGAGGGCTGAAATGGAACACTGCTCCACAAATAGGCTCCCAATGTGGTGGCGTGATCTTTCCTGTACACTTCTAATGGCTCCATGATACTTATTTACCTAATGTACAGGCTGTAACTTTATATGAGGGCGATTTGCTGTTGTCACCTAAATGCCTCTGGTCTTACGACCATTTTCTACATCAGGGGTCAGCAACATGCGGCTCTTTCATTGTCCTGTTGTGGCTCCACAGCAGAATTAGATGTTTTAGGTAAAAATAAAATCATCCTCCTTTGCAGTAAAATAAAGCTCTGCTGATCGTTCAACACAGTTTTAACAATAAATGGTCTTAAATGCTGGAGGTAATGTATAACTGATAATTCACCCTTTAACCCTGAAGATTATCATGCAGACTGCAGGTCACCATAGCAACACAGATAGTAATCTTGCCTAGCTGGTAGCAAATGAAATGGCGAAGAGAAAGATTTAAGATGAACATCCATAATTTGGAGATGAATGGACTTATTTGCATTTATAAGCACTCTAGCTGGTTTCCTGATATGTTAAATCTGCAATGAGGAACTGTCAAACACTAAAAAGTAATGAAGCTGAAGTCAGTGTCTTGTTCGAATTTTCCCATTCCACCTTAAATGGGAGCTTCTTGTTCAAATTGGAGCACCATTTAAGGTGCAACAGGAAAATTCGAACAAGAAGCTGGCAAACGAGAAGCCGACTTCAGCTTCATAAGAAAGCGAATGTTGAGAGACATTTTACAAGAAACTATTCTACTTTTGGAAAAGTTTCCTGCTGGAGATGCGAGAAAAGCGGCTATAGCAGAGCTAAAGCTTAAAGCAGAGCAACATAAGTCTGTGTTTTCATTTATATAAAATTTGTTAGCCTGTACTAACATTTTAAAACATATTGAGACATATTTACAGCCAAGATGGTAAAATGAATATAAAATGTTGCGGCTCCCAAGGTGGTTTGATTTTTGTTGAAAGGACAAAATGTTCTTAACATTTGGGTTGCTGGGCTCTGGTCTACACCTTGTACAAATGTGCAAAAAAAGCTGTTTTTGCCTTTCAGTTTTGGTGGCTATCACAGTCTAGGGAAGAATGACCCACAGCTTGCTGCTTCTGAGCACTTTAAAGAGACACTCCAGTAAAATTGGGAGAAAAATGCATTACTGCGCAAAAACGCAGAGACTATTCTTTCATGTATTTCATTTCCAGTCAATTTCAGGCTTAATTAAAGGTCAGAAGACATATATACCATACCTGGATACTTGGATACTTTGCTTAACCACTTTTCACCCTGTTCAGCGTGAATCAACATTGCAAAATGACACAGTACATGAAATGTGAAATTTGAGACAGAAAACATGTTTTTCAGTCAAAAAATTCCAAACAGGAAGACATGATTGGCACAAGGAATTGAATCTTATGTTTTTCCTTTTTTCTGAATAATCCCATCTGCATGTAAATGCATATGTGGTTTTCGTCATACTCTGTGAATGTTCTAGAAGTTATCACTTGAGTTAACTGCATTCATTTATTTATGTATTTACTTATTTACTTATTTGTTTATTTATATACAAAACATTCATCTTTGATTTAAAGGCAAATCTCCATTGTGCACAAGGGGTTCAATCGCTGGCACTGAACTTTTGTTTGCTTTGTGCACCCCGTCTGTAAGTGTGCTCTCAGATATCTCCAGATGGCATGTAATACCCATAATTTGGATGTTCCGTGATAGTCTCTCACTCACAGGGCTATAATTTCCCAGCTGCTCCAAACACAATCTTTTTCAGAGCTGAGAAAGTTATGGCAGACAAAGAAAAAATGCAGTTTGAGCTGAGCTGCTATGGAGAAGGAGGCATGCTGCGGTACCTTGGGAAAGTTCAAGTGATTTGCGAACTGCTGGCAGAGATTAACGGTGAAGGAGGAAGGTTTCCAAATGAACTAATTCCATTCTGAGACAGGGACTAATCGTCTTAATCTGCTGTGAAGGGAATATTAGAAATTCAAATAATCTGGAGAGAGAGAGAGAGAGAAGAGGTAAAAGTGCTTATGGAAATAAAGGAATGTCACACGAACACTTGGGAACGTGTCCTCAGTCTATTCTCTTCCCAACATAAACCCATGACGTAAGTCTTAACTTAGGCTGGAAAGCCATAGTTATGGCTTTCCAGTCCATTAATAAAAGAAAAAGTACTATTCAAAATTTCAGCATTTTCAGCAATGCATCATTGTGGTCAACTTTGGTTTTCACTAGCGTTAATCTTGTATCCCACAGAGGTCTTTCCTTTAGTTAGAATTATGATTTCAAGCATTTAAAATGCGCCTACTCTTAAGACCCAATACTCCTTAATCCCTGCTCAGCAAATCCCCCATACTGTCTAAGGTCCTACCTGAGAAACAGCTAAGGGCACATGGTTGACCTTCCCTTAGTGAAGAAAAGTGCATGAGACTATAGCCTAAGCTTGTGTATGCATTCATCCCAAGGTACTGGCTGGAAAACCAACCTGAGGAGGGAAGAACACAGAGCAGCGTCTTGTTGATGGTTCTCCACCAGCCTGGAGCTTTGATGGTCATCATCATCAGTCAGTTTTGGTTTGAGTAAAAGGGGGGTATATCCCGAAGAAAGGAAAAACAAGCAAAAATCCACACAGAGGAGAATAAGGAAAACCACTGGTCATTCACTACACGGCACACATTCCACTCACTTCCAGAAAACAGCTATATAGTGTTTCAACGCCAGCGTCTCTCTGTTGTTCCAGCCTCACTGCACAAAATGGTCATCTTGTCAAGTGAAATGATCTTAAATCTAGTCAAAATATCTAACATTTCCCATTTTGAGATGGTTGTGCACTTAATATGAGATTATCTAGCTGATTTACAGATTTCTTATTTACTTATTTTAGGTCATTTTATTGAGTAAAATTATCTCACTATACTGGCAGAGTATTTTGCTGGTTTCAAGCACATTTCTTAAAACAAGCAAAATGATCTGCCAGTACATTTAATTTTACTTGATAAAGTTGCTTAAAACAAGTAAAAATGGTCTAGAAATAAGTTAACTAATCTTAACTTAAGCTTATAACAATCTTAACATGAAAAATATTAGATTTCTTGACTGATAATTTTACTTGATAAGATACCATTTTTTGCAGTGCTGAAATATCAGTCACTCTCCCTACACTAGGGCTTCCTAACGCCCACCATGGTACAAACATTTCTCTCCTAATTTCAGATGATGGTGACAAAATAAAGCACCAAACATTGGCTCAGAAAACAAAAACAATAGCTGACCCTACCAATTAGGAATAATTTTATTCAGCTTCAAGTGCCCAGAATGTCTAAACTGTATCCAAAACAAACAAATAAACAAACAAAATTAAGAGTTTTACCAATTCAAATATGGAATATGTTTCAATATTTTTATAAATGTATTCCAAACACACTACATAGTAATGTATTACATATTTTGTACTATGTTCTTGCTAAATTTTGTATTGGGTGCATTAACAATACCAAATGGCAAGACTCGAAACTTGCAATCATTCTTGAGTTTTTGTAGCATCATTCTTCATATCTGACAGACACAAGAAGCCACAAACCCTGTACTATCTAGGCAACTCTGAACAGTAATTTAAGAGGAGATCCCAGAGACAGCCCTGACCATATGTCCTTGTATCCTAACCTCACGCAGTACACAGTGAGGATAAAGCAGGCTTGTGATAAGCATCCTCAGTGCTTGGACAGGCTTTCTTAAATCAACACTTAAGAGCTGCAATACAAAGCAAAGTGAGACACATGCATCAACAGCAATACTCGACAGTCAAGGGGATTATGCTACAAAAGCTGTTGATTGCCGATTGTGCAAGAACAGCTAGTTTTCCCCCTCATATAAAATTGCTCTTGCATATGAATTCCTTACCCAATTACACATCATTAGATGCCTGCAAAGAGCCTGCGAGCTCCAAAAAGACAATTTCTTCATGCAAGAGGAAAGAAAAAAAATATATCTTTCCATGTTTAATATAAAAATGTTTGTAAGATGTTTTTTCTAAGCAAACAGAGCCTGCATGCACTTTTAATGCTGCTTTTGAAACATGCAGTGGACAAAGGCTGGCCATTTTTCTTTGAGGCAGGTTAATTCATAATGCCATGTTCAAGATTTTAATTAAAAAGGCAAGTGGAAATGGAGAGGGTGGAAGAGAAAACGAGAGAGAGAGAGAGAGAGAGAGAGAGAGAGAGAGAGAGAGGGGAGAGAAAGACTGAGAAAAAAGACAAATGGGAAAAAGTGAAACAGATAAAAAGAGAGAGGGAGAGAGAAAGAGGCATAATAGAAAGGGCAAAAGAGAAAGTGAGAGAGAAAGTAAGAGAGAGAAAGAAAGATAATATGAAGAAGTGCAGAGGATACATCAAGAAAGAGAGAGAGAGACCAGCAAGACAGAAAAGAGACAGCAAGACAGAAAAGGACAAACAGACAGTGAGAAAGAGAAAGACAGAAAGAAATGGAAAATAGATAGTAAGAGACCGTGAGAGACAGAGGAGGAGAGAGAGCAAGAAAGAGAGAGAGAGAGGGGGGAGAAAGAGAGAGAGAGAGAGAGAGAGAGAATCAGATATGTTTAATTACAAGTTAATGTGAACAAGCCCACATTGTCTTTATTCCAATGAGTTAATGAGTTTTGGACAGAGCCTGAAAACAGCTCCGTCATGGAAATTGTCTTTTTGGGTCTCTGTGGAGAATGAACTGCCACTGGCTTTTAATGGCTACAGCGTCATTACATAGAGGAAAGTATATCTGATCCCAGAACTAATGGAAATGTGTCAGCGCACTGTATTCCAGGCCAGAGAAAGTTACTCCTGGATACAAGCTTGAAAATTTGGTCAGACAAGAGGGGAAGACCAACAACGTACACCTACTGTTAGAGTTATCATAGTAATGTGATCAGTAATGCATCATGTATTAATATTAAAACACAAAAACAAACAGTGTTATTAACAAGAATAATAATGTCATATAATTTATGAGGCATATTCAGAGCTGAGATTCAATTTTATTGCCTATTAAAATCTGAATGCTTCTGTAAATGTTTTAGCGAAATACCTCAATGAAGATGAATGTGATGACAATTAAGCAGAAATAGGAAGAAATATTAATAACCATTATGGTATAAGTCTGCAGATGATCACAGTAGTAGATGAGTGCTGAAAATCTCATTTGTAAACTTTAGGGCATTTTTCCACTGCATATTTAAAACCAAGGACTGGCACAAATGGGAAACAACTGAACAAATGGTTCTAGCTCTAGTTCAGTTTCCACTTGCTTGATACACGGCTAGAACCACCATGATAACCATGATTAATTCTTTAATTGTATTTTTTGGACATTTTATGCCAATGTAAAGCATCTTTTTTGGCTAATTGTCACAATTTCTAGTTATAGTAAGTTTAAATAAGTGGCTGATACGAAACAATATACTCACTCACAAAAACATTTAGATAGATTCCAATCATATATATATATATATCCAAAGATATGAGCAAAAACTAATTCAGTGGAGGCCAGCATTAGTGGTAATAACATTAGTTACGTAAGTTTCCTAACTAGTGTTTGTCACTTTAACAAACTCTTTACAAATTAATAGCAATCAACTTATCAACATACTTTTCACTCTCAAAAATAAAGGTACGAAGCTGGCACTGGAGCAGTACCCTTCTTGTCTCTGGGGTGGTACCATCAAGGGTACATCTCAGTACCTTTAGTAAGGGAACACAGTTGTACTATAATCCATTGAAATTATATTTTTTAAGTTGTATTGGCTCCACACACCCCGTCTCATCTCCAGGCTTTTATTTTATTGTTCTGTTTTAAACATTAGGTTTTGAAAAAATACAAGTACATACTTTTCACCTTGGAAAAACTTATTTAAGGTACACAATTGGGCCTTAAAACCACTGTTGTACCTTTTGAGGGTACATTTACATTGTTTATACCTTGCTGACCGAAAAACGTACCTGCACAGAACGTTTATTTCAAACAGTGTTATAGTTTACATTCCAGTGCACTTATTGGTAATAGATTTGCGGTGGTGCTGGAGATGCCAGCAGCTGGACTACCTCTCCCAATTCCATGCAGTTTTTCTCTTTCTCATTTGTGTGTTTTGTCTATTTTTACACACTGTTCTTAGATGCCCAAACCACACATTGTCTATGACCAGCAAACTTTACTGGCTATTCAAAACTGGTGCAAAATTTTAACACATAGCCTCAACTTGGACTCCACCACGCTACCCATTGTTCAGTCTGGAGGTCTGGAGTCAACAATCGTCTTTTTTCGGATCAAGCTGAGGCTGGCCATGTGAACTTAAACACAAGCAGGGACAATGCACCAGGCTAAAGGCTAAGCTACAGCAGCTAAAGTGTATTCTGCTACCCAGCCTACTATTGGCAAATGTTTGCTCCCCATACAATGAACTGGACAAAAAAAGTTTAAGCTTTGGCTCACTAAAGATCATGAAAGCAAAACCTGTTGTATCTTCATCTTTTCAGAAACCTGGCTCCACTGCAGCATGCCAGACTCCGCAATTCTGCTAGAATGGTTAACAGCATGCCAGGCAGATCAAACAGCTGGCCCACCGAAAACAAAAGGAGGCAGGCTGTGTGTGTTTATGGACAATGGGTGGTGCAGCAATGCATTAACTATTGAACAATTCTGCTTACCTGACCTGGAGTTCCTGATGGTACGATGCCACCCATTTTATCCACCAAGGGAATTCACAGCGGTCATTGTTGTGGCTGTTGACATTCATCCACAATGCAATGCTAAATTAGTGCTAGCAAATTTAGTCTCCAGTTGGCAAACAACAGTAACTCCACCCAGAGGCTGCAATGATCAGACACATCTCAGAACAGTCCTCTCCAGATTCATCCAGCATGAGAGACACAAACTAGATCAGATTTACACAAACATACCACTCCGCATTGCTCCCCCAATTTGGGCTCACACATCTCACTGTTCATGCAACCAATGTATTGGCAGCTCTTGAAAAGGGTTAAAGGAACAGTACTAACAGTGCATGTGTGGCCAGAGGAAGCAGAATCAACACTGAAGGACTGCTTTTAATGTACAGACTGGAACATGTTCAGAACATCAGCCACCACAGGCTCTCAGGTGGAAGTGAATATATATGCAAACTTTGTTTCTGGGCTCATGGGGAAATGTGGATGATGTAGTCCAAACAAATAACATTTGCACTCTTCCAAACCAAAACCTTAGATGAACAGTGAAGTCTGCAATTAAAGCATGTGACACAGACTTCAGATCTGGCAACAGGGAAGATCTGAGAGCAGCCAAACACAATCTGAAAGCTGGCATTGGGGCTGCCAATAATGCCTATAGCATGCAAATCCAAGCTCACCTTGTCAACATCTCCGTTGGCACATTTGGCAGGGAATCCAGGCAGCATCAGACTACAAGAGCAAAGTCAACAGCTCATCGACCACAGATGCCTCCCACCCAACTGAACTCAACTAATTCTATGACCACTTTGACATTAATCGAGCTAAGCTGAACAATGAAGCCTCAGGTCCCTCCGCAGAAGAGATGGTACTCATGCTGACTACACATTAGGTGAGGAGAGCTCTGTCAAAAGTGCAGACACGCAAAGCTATCAGGCATCCCAGGCAGGTCCAGACAAGCTGGCTGCCAGTTTTACAGACATCATCCACCTCTCCCTGGCACAGTCTACCATTACCACCTGCTTCAAAATCATAACAATCATATCCATACCAAAGCGCAATATCATACACCTCAATGACTATCAACCAGTTGCACTCATTCCCATCATAATGAAGGGCTTTGAAAGACTGGTCTTGATACATGTTAAGAAATGCCTCCCCAGAACACTGGATCCCCATCCAACTGCGCAAATAGATCCACAAAAGATTCTTCACTTCACTGAACCATTTGAAGGGGAAGAACACCCACGTAGGAATGCTGGTTATTGATTTCAGTTTGGCATTTAACACAATTATCCCCTCTGGACTGATCTCTAAGCTAAGACCCTAAGAATCATTCAAACAGCCTGTAGCTGGTTCTGGATTTCCTCACCAGCAAACCTCAGTCTGGTAGGATGGGTGGCTGCACTTCTCCCACCCTCAATCTCTGCACAGGCTGTGAACAAGGCTGTGTCTTATCACCCATGCTCTACACCCTGTACGGCCATTGCTGTATCACCAAGCACAACTCCAACATCATTACCAGGTTTTATGATGATACAATGATACTGAGCCCTAACAACAAGGAAGCATTCAGAGAGAAAGTGAAACTTCTCACAGAAAGGTACACTAACAACAGTCTCTACCTCAATGTAAATAAACCAAAGGGATGCTTGTTGATGTCAGGAAGGAAAGCAGAGTGCACACACCTCAGAGTATCGAGGGGACCACGGTGGAAAGAGTGCACTGCTTTGAACTTCATATATCTGAGGATCTCACCTGGTCACTCAAACGGCACACCTCATCAAAAAGGCCCAACAACACCTTAATTTCCTCAGGTGGCTGAGGAGTGTCAACTTGTCACATCAGCTCCTCTGCAACATCTGCAGGTCCATAGTGGAGAGCATCCTGACCAGTTGCATCACATTCTGGTATGGCAGCTCGACTGCTGCAGAACGAAAGGTCCTGCAAAGGGTGATGAAAACTCCATCACTGTGGTTGTCTTTCTACTCATACAGGACACTTAAATAATAAAAGATGTCTGAGCAAAGCCAGCAGTATCACCTCAGAGCACTAACACCTCAGCCACTTCCTGTTCCACCTTCTGCCATCTGGGAAGAGATATCAGAACATTCGAGCCAGAACCATCAGCTTCAAGAACAGTTTCTACCCTTGAGCTGTTAAACTCGTTACACCCACAACACCCACCAGATTATAAATACAAACACTGTATACACATTGCACTTTAATGTTATTCCAAACTACTGACTGACTTCATATATACTTGGACTGGACAAATCCAAGACCTGGACAGAGAGTAAGACCTATACCAAAGTTTGATATGTTTGGTGTGGAAGAATTTGACTGGCCTGCACAGAGCCCTGACCTCAACCCCACTGAACACCTTGGGGATGAACTAGAATGGAGATTGCGAGCCAGGCCCTCTCGTCCAACATCAGTATTGACCAGGATGAATGGGCAGAAATTTCCATGGACACATTCCAAAATCTTGTAGAAAGCTTCCTGGAAGAGTGGAAGATGTTATAGCTGCAAAGCAGGGACCAACTCCATATTAATGCCTATGGGTTTAGAATGGGATGTCATAAAAGCTCCTGTAGGTGTGATGTGTTGGTGTCCCAATACTTTTGTCCATATAGTGTATATATAAACAGCTTTGGTACTGGACTGATGCACCTTGCCCAGTTTTTTATTAGTGAAGGTTCCAGTGTTGATGTTTTCTGACACACACACACACACACACACACACACACCCACATTTTCTAAACCGCTTATACTTCTGTGTTGTAGGGGTAGCTGGAGCCTATCCCAGTGGTCATTGGGCTGAAGGCAGGATACACCCTGGACAGGTCACAAGTCCATCACTATTTTCTGACAGTGAAAGTATTTTTTAACTAAGACGTTCAGCTTTCAGTAGTTGGATTATCCTAATGTATAGTATGCCTGGGATACATATAACAAAACTGTGCCAACCAACTCCATTTCACCCACTCTATCTAATAAACTGGCAACTCAGCATATATGTATCTGCCAGTGTACTATTGAAGAAGAGCTTAAACGCCAGGAATAGACACTTTTTACTTTAGCGTTAAAGAGTTAACTGATGCTTTGATGGAGGAACTAGATGTTTTTTTCAAAGGCACCTGCTTACACAATTCTTAGAGGCTCATGTCAGATAAGGACATGTAATTCTAAAAGGTGCTTTTATTCGCAGAATAACTAAAATGCTTGCAACGTGTGACATTTTTCTTGGATGTCACCCTCCGTGCTAAAACAACCAACAAATAGCACAGCCTTAAATGAACCACCAGGGTGGCACATTACACACCCACTTTATCATTGTGTCCCCGGTGGAGTTCTGTCTCATTAAAGCCATTGCAAAAGCTACAGCCAGTGTTTATGACTCTTCTTTTAGTCAGGCACTAAATGCTCAGGGGTGAGCCTCCCTCAAGCACTGCAACTTTAAAATCTCTGCATGGCTCTTCACAACATGTCAGAATTTTGTCACTTGTCTGAACAGAGCTTTGCACAGGGATGGCCCTGAAAACATCTCCCCTTTCAGGGAAAACCATTCATCTTTGACTCATATGCCAGCTCCTGAGGGCAGACATCTCCCTTTTTTCATTCTGGGTAGAACCTTTTCTTTATCGCTGATCTCCAACCAGCATAAGCAGCCCACATCCTACACTTAAAGGCCCATCCCACATTTGTCTTTTATTTCCCCCCCTGAGGTCCACTTATAACATTAGTGTGGGTTTATGCACCCATAATGGCCATAATTTATTTTAATTTTTTAACTGGCCATTTTCCAACCTCTTTTAAAACAGGCTGTTTTTTGTTACTGTGACTTTTAGAGTGATATACAGTGCTATGCAAATTGTTTAGCCACCTTAGAAAATGATATTTAAAAAGCTGTTTATCTGGCCTGTAAGTGTTAAGTTGCAATACTGTAAGTGTTAATTCATCCAATACCTGGTTTGGCCATTCAGTATTTCAATAACATAAAATTAAGTGTACTGGAGATGGAATTTAACAAATTGATGTGACAGCTGGAAGAATCCAATAGAAATCTGGAACTAAACCCTGTAACCACTAAGATATGAACCACTTTTTTTGAAAACAAGAAATTCTTGTTCCTTTATATTTCTTTGCATTTATTCGATTGATATATGGTTTGTTTGTAGGCACAAACACACTTATTGTAAAAATAAATGGATTTTAAAAATGTGCTCAGTTACCGAGGACATTTGCACAGTATAGTATGTAATATATACATATAAAAAGTAAGAATATCATATGTAAATAAGCTGATTGGCTGCCTTGTATTGTGCTTTATCAAAAGGTAGTCCAAAGAAACACTCTTTATGACTTCAGAGTGAATGGCAGGGCTAAACTGCTGTAGGCTGAATAGGAAATCATATCCCTCTAAAAAAGTTTATAATTATAATAAAATTCATGTCATTTTAAACTGAAACTCTTTTTCATAAATTTGCTTCTCTAAATGTTACCCTCAGACAACGTTGTACTATTGTGGAACAGCTTATTGGAATGAATGTGTTAAAGAGTTTAAGCACATTTCAGCAAACTTTATATCAACAATCTGTCAAACCAAACTATCGTAACTCTCTTTACAACAAGATAGTGAGTCACATTTTAGTATTTGATCATTTGTGTTACATTTAAATGCTTACTTTCAGATAAAGTGCACTGTTGTAGTAACCTATCTAATGTAATTGCCCAAACTTTATCACAACTAACATACTGAAATTTATCTAGGTTAAATTGTAGTGATAAAAAGACAATTATGATGACTGTTACGCAACTGAACAGTATATAAATGCACAATACAAAACAAATATCATGCTGAGAATTCTTAAACATATGGTGTTACCTCAAGGCAACATTTGCATTTTAACATTTTTCCATTGCTTAATCAGATAAAGCATATTAAACAATTAAAAATTAAGCCTTACTCAGCTATTATTGTGAACGCTTTTTTTTCCAAATTGCAAAACAACTGAAAAATATGTTTTCAGACCAATTTTGTGGAGGGAGCTGATGGAGCTGAACATGTGATGAAGGCCACAATCGTTTCAACATGGCTTCCAGAGAGTCATGTGACAAATTTCAGCATTGCCATTGGTTTCCTTAAGGCCATGCCTCTTTTTTTTGCATCATAATTGAGGATGTACTGCATGAGTATGTTACCTAGAGCCAACACTGTACCATAGTAGACTAAGTAAATGTGTTCTTGTAACAGCACAAAAATAAAGATCCAGACAGGCTGGTTTTGTAGCTTGGTTTCCACATATGGACTATATGGACTGGGAAATGAATGCATCATATTGAAACTTTAACAATGTTCGCATTATACAGCAAATTCTTTTATTTAAAGAAGTGATAAATTCAGTTTTTCCCTAATACAAAATCACAGAATTGCTCTCAGTTTGGGTTAAAATGACAGCTTTGATACACCCTTGTTGATCCCTGCAGTTCCACCATTAAAGGATTATTTAGCAAGAGAATGCAGCTTTGAAATCCACCAGCTTGCTTCATTTCATTATACCAATTAAACAGAGGCTAGTTTAGTGGGTTCTCCTCTCTCTCTGGACTGGGAAGGAGGAAGAGGAACGTCATAAGCTGGACATTTAATTCACCTGGGGAGGAATTAAGCTGCGAAGAGTTAAGCTCACCGCTTCCCTTGTTCTTAAAAGTCACTGAAGAAGTTTGAGAAAAAAGCTGAAAGTCTGAAGAAGATTTAGGCCATTTTTTGTGCCATTTCATACATTAATTCGTCCATATAGCTCTTTATGTCACTGTCATAACAAAATTTTGCATCCCCAAAGTAGAAAGCAGGAAAAGGGGAAAATGTTCATAACTGTAAATGGGAGTTTAAAATGTCTTGAGATGTCAACAAGGTCTTTTCTTTAAAGTGGTGGTGATAGGAACCAGGGGTCGCAATATCTACACCACAAATATAGCCATTTTATTTACTATCCAAAATGACACGTGAACAATTTGGGGCTACAAGAGTGGAATTCATCTTTGAGTGTGTTACAGTAACAGAGTGTTTTTCCAATTTTGGACCATTTCTTTTTGTCCATTTCTCATGAAACGTTCACACAATGTAAAAGAGCAGATTTTCAAACCAATCAAAATCTAGTTCCAAGGTTTTGTTATAGAAGTCATGATACATTTCACTTATATGTGAAATTCTGAATGTCTAACTAAAGCCACTCATTGGAATAACATTCAGTCATAATAATTTACAAAGGTTTCTCAACAGCGCAATGCAATATTATGCAATGATGAATTGGACGTTTGATCATCGCAGTTATACATAAAGTAGAAGGTTGTGGGAAACACTTTGGTGCTCCAACAAAACGTTCTCAGAACAAATGATGCTATCGAGAAGCTTGGCTCAAACTGGCCCTTCACTTCCACAAAACCAAAACAACCATTGTACTTCCCGTCTGAGCACTTAAAATGACATAAAAGCTTACGTGATATACAATAGAACAAAGCACATTAAAGTTTAAGGCTTTTAAATGGTTGGGCTTTCAACAATTTCATATTCTGTAGTGTTTATCAACTTATTATGTAATGGTTTCCACTGAGTCATGGTTTATGACTCATTGAGGCTGCATATTTGACTTGATTAAAGCTACAAAAATGGACTTCAGAGCAACAAAGTGTAAGTAAAGTTTATTAAAACACTAAAGGATGACATGCTGTCGTCTTCAAATCCTAGACAGAATGACGTATGTAATCGACTGAGTCAAAACCTTGACTGTTTAAAGCATTATGGATTCAAGCTTTGCTTCATCTTTGGATGAGTTCCAATAACACAAAAGGCTTCAATGTCAAACTGAGTTGCCTTTAAATGATGTGAAGCTTTCAAATTGATTTCAGTGGCACTGATTGGAGATTTTAATTTATATGTAATCAACATGTACAGCATTTTCAGACTTTGAAGACATAAGATTTTAGGACTGCTGTACAAAACTGCTCACAGTTAATAAACACCTACACTCTTAAAAATAAATGTGCCAGAAGTGTTTTTCAAAGCGCACCTTTCAGTGAATGTGCCAGTGTGAAGAACTTTACTAAAGATTAAAAGACCCTCACATGAAGTAAAAGTTCTATATAAATCTGAGCTTTTAAACGTGTCCATTAAAATTGTTCTTTACTTATTTTCATTCACATTAAACCTGATCCCCAGAAAATGTACACACATGGATGTGTGGGTAGCCAATCAGAACGCAACTGACAAAGTCCCAAGAGTTGTGGCCACCTTAGCATGAAGTAGATATCAGAGCTGTGGCTGAGTCTAGTTAGCTGTTAGCAGCATGGACACTAATAGGGCTTGGAAAGAACCTTAAAAGCATAATCAGTCCCACAACCATGGCTCATTTAAAGTATATGGCCACTTACTGTAACTCTTAATGACTTTACTGCATGGGGGGGTCTGCCATTATCATGTGTATACATTTCCTGTGACAAATGGAATCTGTGAAAGTATTCTAGATAAGGACCACTATAAGAATTCATTTACTGTAGGCATTTTCTCAACATCTGCTTCATTTTCAGAGGGAATTGGGTCAAAGACTCAAAGACTCAAGACTTCTGAGAAAACCTCTAAAATTGGTTGCACCAACAAGGATTAAGCTTAAACTTGGATTAAATGAAGGTTTATCTATTAATTATGTTGCACCAAACTTTAAACCTAGTTTATAAAAAATAAACACAATTACATTTAAATCATTCATTTAATCCTAGATTACTTTTACCATAAATCTACTGTGAATTTAATCCTGTTGCACCATTACTTTAAACTCAGACTTAAACTTCATTCAGGGATTAAATTTGAACTTCCAAATTTGGTAGATTAAATTTACAAAATGGATTTTAAAATGGATTTTCTCCACAGAACAGAAAATCTCTAACACTACACCCCCACTCAATTCAACTGATTTAGTTATGGTTAACAATTCTCCCCATTAGGGGGCGCTATTAGCACTCACTGTACATCATTGACATGGACCAAAAACACATCATCAGGATAGCACTAATGCTCCCAAAATTTACAATTACAAATTGCATGTAAATGAAGTTAACGGCTGAAGACAGACTGAATATTATTCAGGTAAGAACATGGTTTCGTTGATCTAGTTGATCTAGGATGAACAGCTTGGCTAGCTAGCTAACAGGCTAAAAGGCTACTCTAATAATCATCTTGGGCTTTAGATTTGAGTAATTTTTGAGCTTTTACTGTAAAACTGCAACTTACAGAATGACATGCACATAATTTGTATGTAAAATATTTTGACTAAAATTAATTAAAGTATAGATTTTCAGCCATCTTCGCAGATTTGGCTAAAAGCCTCCAGGTCTACTAATGGACTGTTTAAATGTCTGAATTTGCTCTTTGCTTGTGAGACCTGTTTTTAATGTAGCACTGCCTAGTTTTTACCCAAAATGGAAAAAGATAACTTACAGACAATGATTAGTGTAGAAAGTAAGGATGTTGCTGTTTATTTCTACTGCTGAATCCATCATGGCAAACAGTCAAAATTATGGCAGGTTACAGCTTCAATCACAGCTTTGCTGATTTATATTTAACAGTAAGTGGTGCAACACAACTTATTTCAAATACAACTTAAATGAACAAATCCTTGATTAGCTCTAAACTCAGTTTAATTTAATCGGTATCAGGTTTGACACTGCTTCAAATACTGATTTTTTTCACCATTAAAAAAGTGCTACATGCAGTTAATGCAATGTTTAAAGAAAAGCAACTTGAAAGCTTTGGCTTGCAGTTTGTATAGCATGTATGTTAGCTAATGCAATAGCTATTATAGCTGAAGTTGTCAGCTAAAAGTTAGGATATATTCCTTTAAAACTGCACAATCATCAGCTTCATTAGTTATTATATGAGCTAGCTAGCCTGCAAGCTATACAAGCAGACTAACCAACCATTTCAAGTTGTTTTGTTTCTTTCCTTTAAACCCTTCATTTACTGCATGTAGTGCTTCTGACCCTCAGACTGAAGACTTTTCTATAATGAAAGGCTTGCTATTTGAAGCCATGTTGAACCTGAAAGACTTTTAGCAGGGTTTGCTTTTGTACAATGCACTGCCTGACAATGAGATTTAAGTAAAATACTTTACCAAAGTCGCAAGATTCAGCTTGGATGACCTGTGAACATCTCTGTCAAGAATTGGGATTTTATTATGTTGATAATGACCAGATTCTGATACCGTTGCTGGGTTTCCCAGGCTCAGAGCAGTTATAGATCGACCTGTGAGTCACTCAACATCAATGCGACTGAAGAGTAAACCAGTGGTGCTGTCCACATGCTTAGTTGTCAGCAATATGGACCTTAATAGGGCTTGGGAAGAGCCAGAATGGCACAATTAGTCCCACATCCATGACTTATTTTAAGCATGCAGCCTTGTGCTGTAACTCTTAAAGATTTTATTGCCCGGTGTGAGCAGGCAGGATCTACCATTATTAAACGCTTAAACTTCCAGTTTGTTGAGTTTTGCTGCTCATTCATAAGAAATCAAGTGCTAGGGAGCAAGCAGGCACGGACTGATGATCATCTCTGAACTGAGATGTACTGTAGTATCTAGTCTGGCTACTGCGTTTTAAAAAGTCAGTGCAAGAATGCTATACACAATAAACACTGTTAAAAATGAGAGGTCAGCTCAACTCAAAATGACAAAGTAACTGATTACATGGCTTCTCTTGAGTCGAGTCAACTTGAGGACACAAGAGTTCACACAACTCAAACTTCTTAGTTGAGCCAAAGGTTCTCTTAATGTTTTTAGTTCTGCTTCTCAGTTAGGTAAATAAAATGAATTTGTTTTTTATACTTAGGACTCTTTCCATCATACAATGCTGCTAGATATTTTTCCTCTTGGGTATGCATTTCTGGATGGTTATGGCATCGCTGGGGCTCAACCTCACAACCTCCTGTTGGGGTGACGGCTTAGTCCACCGCACCACTCAGGAACACATGAAGCAGTTCAGATTTTGTGTCTACAAATTTTTAATACACTGGAGAAAAAAAAAAAATGATGTTTTAACTTTAAAGCATGGCAAAATCTCATGTGGGGCAACTGTTTAATAATTCATCCCAACATCAGGAGGTTGTGAGTTTGAATCCCAGTAATGCCATAGCTGTCCATATCTGGAAGCCCAAGAAGAAAATACACCAGATGGGACTGTGTGATAGAAGAAGTGCCAGCTACTGGAGAAACTGAGTACAAAAACACAAATGCAGTTCATCTAACCTGTATATCTAGCTGAGATACAGACCTAGAAATGGTAACTGGGAGAATTTTTGACTCAACTAAGAAGTTTGAGTTGTGTGAACTCTGGTGTCCTCGAGTTGAGTCAACTCAAGAAAAGTCACGTAGTCAGTTACTATATTGTTTTAATTTGAGCAGACTTCTCATTGTTTACAGTGAACAAACAAACAGATAAATAATAAATACAATTCCTAAAACAATAAATTAATAAAAAACCTATTATTCTTAAAAGACTTGGTGTGTTATTACTACTAACAGAGTGGTGTTGACTTTAATTTGTGCTCTGAGGGGAGCCTCATCATTTCTTTGTCAGTGTTTGGAACATTTCAGTATCACTGTGTTTTATTGTGAGTAACTGAATTGAATTCTGACTCTCACTCTCTCTCTCTCTCTCTCTCTCTCTCTCTCTCTCTCTCTCTCTCTCTCTCTCTCAGTCGGTCTCCGTAGTCGCTGGGGGGCGTATTGTGCTCAAGAATCACTTCCACTTTCAATTCCCCGTTTTTTGTTCCCCCCCTGCTCTAATTTCCATGCTAATTCATCTCATCCTCACCCGGGTTTGAGTTTTCATATTGTGCTCTATTGTGGCGCTTTCTGACAAGGTTACAGTTAAAGCTTCAAATTCTTATTAATTTCCAGTTCCACCTTAAATTTAAGGTGGAACGGAAAACTCGTAAAACAGGCTGACGTATAAGAACTTTCCTCTGCACGCGACTCTACTCCAAAAACTCCAAAAGCGATCCTGATATGACTCCTGGGACCACCAGAGTACTGTTCAAAACACAGACGACGCGTTCGTGCAACGGCGCGCGTGGAGTCTCGCGAGTCTAATGTCATTTAAGCCGCAGATCAGAGTTTGTAGCGTGATTATTTTTACGCGTAAATGCGCGAGGGGCTCGTAGCTCACATCCAACATCCAACAGCCATAAAACATTCAGCAGCGCTGCTCATCAATAAAACAGCATCTTCATTCGTCTCTCTCTCTCTCTCTCTCTCTCTCTCTCTCTCTCTCTCTCTCTCTTTATCCATCTATTCATCTTTCACTTTCTCCACCTGTCTCTCCTTCCTGTCTCTTTAACTCTCTCTCTCTCTCTCTCTCTCTCTCTCTCTCTCTCTCTCGCCCTCCTTATCCATCTCTCTCTCTCCCTCTCCCTGTCTCTCGGTCTCTCTGTCTGTCTCGCTCTCTCTCTATCTCTCTCGCTCGCTCTCCCCTTTCCGTCCTCGCGCGCGCGCTCTCTCCAGAACATCGCGCGTGCTGCTGGAGTACTGCTGCCGGATCTTTCTCTCTCTTTCTCCCTCTCTCGCTCTCTCTTTGGATCCCGTGTCTTCTTCCTCCGTCTCGCGCTGTGCGTTTCTTCTCCTCAGCGCCTCGTGCTCATCCCGTCGGACTCCAGCGCTTCTCTCCTTCTCTTCATCCCTCTCTCCCTCTCCCTCTCTCTGCCTGTCTCTCCTGGCTGTGGATGGTGTGTACAGATGAGTGTTAGACTGGAGCTTTACGGGACGCGCCGCTCTTCTCCGTCCCGCGCCTGCACGGCGTGAAGCTGGGACGGGACGGACGGACGGACGGGATGGCGCGCGCTTAATCGCGCTCAGGATTCTCTTTTGGTTTGGTTTTGCAATTGTTAATCCAACGCCGCGAAGACCGAGCGAGAGATCTGCCGTCTGCTCACGCGCGGAGGCTTTTAGCTGGGATTTTACTCATTTAAAGGGATTTATTAATAAATCATGAAGACTTTTATTGTGGAAGGTAAGTAAGAAAAGCATTTTTACATTTTTCAAAGGTTCATCATTTTAATGGGTGGCTGGTTGAATGATTGATGGATTAGTTGGTTGAATGACTGATTGGTTGACTGGTTGGTTGATTGGTTGGTTGGTTGAAGGACTAATTGATTGATTGGTAGGTTGGTTGAATGACTGATTGATTGACTGATTGACTTATTGGTTGAGTTAGTGGGTTTCTGCCCCTCTATGAGCCGTAATGACAGAGCTAAGCATTATGGATCTGAATAAAAGCTTGCAGCTTCGTCTGGAGCTTTGCTTGGCTTCAGTGTTCCACTCCCACCTGCTCTAGCACAGTCTGGGAGCTTCGCTTGTTCAAGGTGTTTGTACTCAGCGCTCTGTGGCTTGGTACACCCAGGTGGGGGAAATAAATAAATAAAAAATAAATAAAAATAAATACTTCTTCTTTGGCTCAGCACAATGGTAGCAGGCAGGGCTGCTCTCCCTTGTTCTGGTGGTTGATATTCCTGGGAGAAAAAAGAAAGAAAGAAAAAAAGAAAACTCTTCTTTGCACCTCATAATGGACCGTGAGATCACGAAAGGATGTGTGACCACGGCTAGGCTGAGGCTCAAGGGAACAGATGGAGGTCTGGACGAGTGGGAAAGGCGGTGGTGACCAATCCTATTGCTGATCCCTCAGTCGTATGCATTATAGACTCTGCAGGAAGGAACAGTTGGTCACTATTGGGTTAAGGAATTAATATATTTCAGTTAGTCTGAAATGCCTTTGGTAAACTGCAGGGTGTCGTATGGGCTAAAAAACAGACTAGGTGGGTGGACGCACGCTCCCGTAACATTAAGTTCCAGCAGTCGGAGTGAGACGTGAAACTTGGCACCCCGTCCATTTTCATCTCTTATTCTACTGAAGCGCTGTCCAAGAACAGTGGGTCATTTTTTCCATTCTACCAGACATTGGCTCGGCACTGCACAAAGCTGTAACATCTAATCTTCAGTGTCTTAAACAATTGTGTTTTAGAGAGGATAAATAACATTATTAGAGAAGTGTTAAGACTTTTTCCAGCTCTGCAGAATCAGAATCTGAACTAGCTGATATGTTTATGTATGTTTACTTGCTTGCAGCTTTGCGCATGCGAAAAGCTTAGTAATAGAATAAACCAAAAAGAAGAAAAGGAGGAAAAAAATGATGGAAAGTGTCTTTCCAGTGTTTTCAAGTGAACAGATATCATTATCAGGATGATGTTAACCTGGATTGCAGTGTTGCTGCTGCATATTTCTTGCTCAGCTCTGCTAAAAATGCACTAATATCTCTGGGTTTGTTTGCTGGAAGCTTTGAGCTTCTGAAAAGCTCAGGAAAAGATTCAAATGACAAAAAAGGAGGAAAAGTAAGGGAGAGTACCCCTCCTGTGTTGGTCAAGTGAATAGAGATAACATTACCAGGTCAATGTTAACCTAGACTGCAGTGTTTCTGTTGCATATTTCTTGCTCAGCTCTGCAAGCAAACCTCACTCATTTCTCTGTTTCGTTGGCTTTGAACTCCTAAAAGCTTTGGAGAAGATTCAATCCAGAATAAAGGGACAAAAAAGGAAGGAGGAGAACCCCTCTAGTGTTTTTAAGTGAACAGATAACGTTATTAAGGTAACAGTGTTTCTGTATATTCTGTGCTCAGCTCTGCAATCAGAATGTGCCAGTATCTGTATTCATAAGCAGCTTCAAGCTTAATAAAAGATTCAATCAAGAGAGAAAAAAAAAAAGCACGATTACTCCACCCAGAGCTTGTATAACGCAGCAGCTGCAGCAGCCCCAGCCCCAGCCTGTCTCCTCAGTGAGGAAAAGGTTACAGCCCTCCATTCTCACCCGTGGATTTTTGCACATGGCCTTTTGGATACCCCTTCACACCAACACAGTGCTCTTTCACTTGTCATTCGTAAAGCTGAGTTGGTCAGTACATGCGCAAAACCCCAGGGGCTGCTGAATGAATTTGTGCAGACAGCACATGCGCTATCAGCTCCAATGCGCCTGCCTCTCAGGTAAAGGAAAAAAAAAACTTGCACAAAGAAGGAGGATGTTGGTAAAAGTAGCAGATGGAAAAACACTACTGACCGCTTGAAGCTGTGGGGTGTCCGCTGCTCTTCTCAGAGCAAGTCTCAACTTCATTTAACTGGAAAAGCACTGACTGTCACACAGAGAGAGAGAGAGAGAGAGAGAGAGAGAGAGAGAGAGAGAGAGAGAGAGAGAGAGAGAAATTACAGCAATCAAGAAAGATTGAGAGAGATGGGAGAGATGGAGAGAGAAAAAAAGAGAGGGAGAATGATACAGACACAGTGGATGAGAGAGAGATGGTAGTGACAGGAAAGCAGACAGTGGTCAAGAGAGAGAGAGAGAGAGAGAGAGAGAGAGAGAGAGAGAGAGAGAGAGGGAGAGAGAGAAAGAAACAGAGAAAGAAGAAAGCTGTCAAGAAAGAAAGAGTGGTGGATTAGAGCGAGAGCCAGAGCAAATTGAGAGCGAGAGAGAGAGAGAGGAGAAAGAGAGAGATAATGATACAGAAATAGTGGTCAAGAGAGAAAGAGTGAGTGAGACATGAGAGAGAGAGAGAGAAAGAGAGAAAGAATGATAGAGATAGTGAAAATGGTTGAGAGAGAGAAGAGAAAGAGAGAACAGGAGAGAGAAAGTGATAGAGATAGTGAAAATGGTTGAGAGAGAGAGACAGAGAGAGAGAGAGAGAGAGAGGGAGGGAGTGAGAGAGAGACAGAGAATGATACAGAAAGGGAAAATGGTGGAAGACTCCGGTTCCCCCTGCAGGAGATGGCTGTTTTCCTGCTCTGTGCTGATGTGTGTTTTGAGAGCTATAGAGTTGGAGGTTGGTGTGTGAAAGTGTTGATTGGCGACAGGCCAGTTCAGTTACTGTAAGTGTGTCTGAATTTCTCTCGTACTTTCATCTCCTAGAGTTTCTCATAATAAGCATCCTTCAGTCTGACCCACTGACAGCAGATGTGTTTATCTGTCATTATACTGGGTCTCTCAGTGCTGCGTTGATTTGAGTTCATGCTGGTTACTGATGGGTTTTCCCAGAGTTATTATGATCAAGAATTCATACTGGCTTCTTCATGTATTTAAGACACTGAAGACATTTGCTCTGATTTGATCTTTTAGATACCATCATTTAAAGTGGAGTGTATACTTTCAAAATGGTTTTCACAGATGCACAATGATCTCTGAATTACATCAGTATCTAAAGATAATTGGTTAAAAAAAGACAATGAGCACACAATATTTGATTATGTACAGTGAGGTCCAAAGGTCTGAAAGCAGTAGAGAAAAATACATCTATTTTGCATTCTTTTCTAGTTTAATACTAAATCTTTATTGCTAAATACTAAATTTGAAAACTTTCTGTTGTTAAAACAATCCCAGGTTTTCAGTGTGGTCTCAAACTTTTCGACCCCACTGTATTTATTGCAGAATGTTTACTTATGTTCACTGTAATATTAATCTAGGAGGATTTAGCCACAATTTCTACCTTTTATTAAAATAATTTCAGATATGGGTAATGGCCTATATGTCAGTCCACATCTAGGCTTTTTTTTTTTGCTTGAAAAGTAAGTAACCTGACTGCTTTAAATGTTTGAGTTCATTAAATATCTAATAGTTAATTAAAGCTCTGATATTTTATTATTTGTATTTCAATACAATCTATTCTGTTTTGGATTTGGTGATTACATTTTATATTATTAAATATTATATTCTTATATTAAATAATATGCTGATACTTAGTGTCCAGTTTTCTTATACCTCCACTAGGGGTGCCAAAATTAACTCATTAATATGCATTAATGTGTTTGTTAATATCATGTTATCACAATTAATTAGCTCCAGCTCCACCATTCACTATATATATGATCTGTATCAATTTTGATGTAAGTCAGTGTAAAAAAAGAATATATTTCAAGTTAATTTGGAGAGTTTCTATTGGTCCAGTCATCATGGAATGTGTACAGTGTAAAAGACAACTGTTGTGTTCAAATGATATATCAAAGGATGTAGACATGTAAAAGGACAAAAATGGAGATGCATCTTTTTCTGTGGACACTGATGAAATGATATAAAAACTCAGTTGAACATGCAGCCACTGTTGCTCTCACTGGACATCAGTGATGGCAGTGGAAAACCTTTCGCTCTATGTGGACATCATGTGATTTTTAAGTTCAAGTTTATGTGACGCCTGCATCCATGATGCAATACACTGCACTACTGCACTGCTTCTTTTGGAGTCAAATTTAAGCAAATAAAAAAATGCCATTAATCATGATTAACCACATAAAGCGATGCCATCAGTTAATTAAATCATTTGACAACCTTAATTCCCACATAACAAAGACTGCACTTCACATGTATAACAGTTACAGTCATACACTTTATTGCATGTTTTATTTTTTCTTCTATCCTCCCGTTCCCTTTCCCTAACAAGCCTTTTTTCAGCCCAGCCCACTCAACCCACCTTGACAAACATAACTGACAAGTCAGACTCACGCCAATTAACGTTGAGACGACAAGACCAACGCTAAAAACTATGAGTCATTGTCATAGCTGCTGCTGTAGAAGAGGACAGGAATACATTCATCATTATTTACTATTCAAATTATGGGGATAATATGAATGCATGTCAGGGAGAGAGTGAATGCTCACACTGAGTCAATAATAACCTCATTTTTAGTGTGTATGTGTGTGTGAGAATGAGTCATTGGGGAGATGGTCTCATCTGTTACTGCAGGTGTGAATCAAATGATGCTGGAGTTTGCTCATTTTGCTCATAAAATACCAAATGCTTTCATATCCATGTTTAGATTCAGCCTATAGTATATGTCGTTTGATATTATTGCTGTCAGAATGAATGTAGAGTGTCTGCTTACAGCACTAGATAAGATAAGCATCTTGTCCTGACTAATCTGCTTTAAGTACATCAAATAGGCATTTATTTGCCATTACTAATGGGTTTCCCCACTGGTAGACTATTTTGATAAAGATTTTAATTCTTTTCTGTATTTTTATGCTGATACTTTCCTGTATCTAAGAATATTTCAGTTAAATATCCCAGTTAGTGGGATATTTAAGATGTGGTGGTTTCATTTTAGTGTCTATAACAAACAAATATGTACTTATACATTGTTATGTTATTGTATGTAAACATTTAATAGGCCAATATGTAACCACTGTAGATCTACATCTGCTCTATTTGGAGAAGCTTCATGAAATTACATACTGTACTAAAAATATACATAGTGCATAATTTACACATTGGAACAATGGCCTCATTCTATATAACCAAATTCATGTTTGGTAGGATGTCCATAAAATAAACAATACAAGACACTACTAGTGCAGAAGCCTCTAATGCACTGCAATAATACAGCATTTGAATATAACACTTTAGGACAATAATAACTCTACACAAATATGAAATTTAATCCTTTCCAGTCATCATAAGTTTAACACTAAAAAGTTTGTTCACCAGGGAGAGCAGTGCATTCACTGCAGTATCTCAAAACTCTGCTTCTGAGAACAGCTATTAGCTCATTGATTGATACTAAATACTATTGTTTTTATTGGCTCTCTATTGAATTATTTGCATGAATTAGGGTGAGCTTCATGTAAATTATATGTAAATGAGGTGCTGCTAGGCTGGTGCTTGATTTCACGCACTGAAGCTGATTCACTATTCATGCTCAAATCTCTGCTTGTTTCCATGTCATGTGACAGTTTCATGAATAAGACACATAGTAATTCATACATCGTTAAATCTGAGATTTTTTAGTGCAACTTTGACAATAAGGGCAAATCTCTTTGTCTTTTTAGTCATGTTAAGATTTTTCTTAGGTAGAATAATTATATATTATATACATACAATACTTGCTATATGTAAAGCCAGTAGAGTAAAAGTTATTTGCAACAGCTTTGTCAGTGATATTGCAGCTTTGGCTGAGATTAGGCTTGTATTGGAAACAGGACCGTAGGGCTTTTAGATATATGATAAGTTCTCCATAAGCTTCTAATGACAAGCCACAATTGTCAGTGAGAAGATGATCGTCTGTTGAAGCTATGATGATACAATACTGTGTAAAAGTCTGCAAAAATCTGAGAATATTGTTCAAAACAATACTTGTTTCAGTAAATGTGTTTTTACCTGTGAAAACACTTTATAACATTAGAATAAATATAAATTTATATAAATGTAGTCAAATGTAACAAGATTGTTTTGGTTTTAGTAAGTTATTAATATGCTGGTTAGAAAAACACAAATTTGGTTCCTTACTCCAGTTATTGCATGGATTTGTTTGATTCCATCACCTGTTTGACATCTTGTATATCCTCCATCTATATATATATATATATATATATATATACATACATTCAAAGTAAAGAAGGTTCTTTTCCTTCTCTTGTAAAGCTGCCATTTTGGAGATACGAGGTTTTTTCCAACAACAGTGATATGCATATATTTTTGCATATCTAAGTACTACGAGGGGGCTACACACCACCTTCACCTCACTCACCTTCGCACCTGTGTAAATGTGATGTGACAATACATGTGATTTGATTTGTTTTAATTTAATGAAGGACTGATTAGATAAACTGAGTACTGGATGAAAACTTTAAACATTTGGATTTTCTCAAGGAGAGCTTTGGAAGTGGTTAAACTAACACACTCACATATATCAAATCACAATGGATTGGGAAAAACACAGTTTCTGCCAAGGTAATGAGTTTTAAATGATTTTCTTGGCTGCTTAAGACTTTTTCACAGTACTGTACATCACGGTTATTAAATGTCTTTATCAAATATTCTTACCTATGCCATCACTCCAATCAAAATATATAAAATGAATCTAATAATGGATTATGGTTTTATCACAATGGCAATGATTCCAACTTCAAGACAACTGGCTGCTTAGATTGTAAATACACATGTACCTGTATATTTACACTGCAGCAGTTTCTGGTTATTGGCAGTTTCGCAGGTAATGGTTGCACATAGAGTTACAGTCACCTCCGCCATCTGTGCTTCTTTAGAATATGCTACAATGTGTTCATTGTCCTGAAGCACTCAGAACTGTCTTAGTGTGTAATCAAAAAAAAAGAAAGCAGAAAAAAATGAAATGCATATACCAGCCTCAAAGTGCACTGTGCCCATTGTGCTTGGCTGGCAATGGAGGTGTCTTACATAATTGCTGTAGATGTGTAATATAAAGTGGGATCGATTTGATTCATAGTTGGATTTCTATCTACAGAAAATGTCATTATGAATGTGATTGCAAAAAATAAGCTTTGAGATTTTGGGAATTAATGCTACAAGGCCACATTTCCGAATACACAGTAAAGCCAGTAGTAGAGTAAAAGTCATTTGCAAAAGCTTCATCAATGACGTTGTGGCTTTGACCGAGATTAGGCTTATTCTGGAGTCGTGAAAACAGGGCCACTGGGCTTTCAGATGTTTAACAAGTTCTCTGTAAGCTTCTAATTACCGGCCACAATTCTCAGTGAGATGATGATCTTCTGGTGAAGCTGTGCTGATGGATTGCGGGGGGGGTGGGGGGGGGGTGGGGGGGGTGCTGACAGGAAAGTGTTGATTCAGAGACTGTGGAGATTAAGAAACAAAATGGCTGCCCTCAAAAAGAAACCGCAGGCTTGTTATCAGAGAAATAAAGTAGCGAACACAGCAGACGGTGTGTGTTCCTCTTCTGGTATCAGCGAGAGCTCCCTCCGAGGCTGCTGACTGACAGCCCATGTGAAGATAGAGATAAGATAGATGCAGAAACATGTTGGAAGGCCAAGAACAACAAAACAGAGCCATATAATAAACATGCCAGCAAGATATATCCAAGATAGTGCTTTAAAACAGCCTCAAAAAGAGGAGAGTTCAGCTTCGGATCAGTCAAATCGAGCAACTAAAGCTGTAGAGTGCTCTTCTTAAGGCTTTTAAAAGTTAATGAGGCTTTGGCTCTCACAGTGTGACCTGACTTATTTTTGTGTCATGCTTTACTTTTAGTTATAAAAGAAACATGCAAAAAAATGGAAAATATGCTGTTTTGTAAGCCAATAAGGTGAGAATCTTGGGAATACATGCTGTTTAGTGGGACAAATAGCTGTAACACGGAACTAAACTGCATTTGTTTGCATCGAATAAAAATAGCAAAAGATCATGCAGCATCCACGCATGTTGTGTTGCATAAACCTTTTCATCAGATGGTATTTCGCTGTGCGGAAGGATGACACAGAGTAAACACTGCAAAGGAAAATTAAACGCTTTAACCCCCTTCACAAAACAAGAACAAAAAAAAAAAAGAGAGAGAACTTCATCTTAACGCTGAGCATCAATAGATTCAAAAGTGTAGTTGAAAGTCTTACACAACATCAGAGGATTTAGCTGCGTCCTTTAAAACCACCCGGCCCATCCCAAACTGGGCGTTAATCCGCTAAGGGTGAGCAGAGGGCAAGTCATTCATCAGAGAAACGCATGTTTACAGAATTTCATGAGGACGGGACACTGAAGTAACTCTCTACGGTCAACAATTTCTAGTGTGATCTCTGAACTGAAAAACTTTCAAAACCCTAGTAGGAAAGCTAATAACCCTGATAAAAACGTAAAAGCGTTCCGAAGAAATGTTTGCATTGGATTGGTCACAGTACAGTATGTATTAACTCTTGCCAAAGCAAAAAAAAAAAAAACAGCTATTTCTGCATTTTATTCTATTCTTATTTTATATAAATGATGTGATTTCTCTGTACTGTTATCTCATTTATTTTGTTATGTAAAGCACATCATCCTATATGATTTTTACCATTCCAAAGCAAGTAAACATAATAATAGTAATATACATCACATTTCAGTTGCTTTTTATTGTTACTCTGATGAAATTAGTGCCTTAAAATTCAAGGTTTATCAAATTATTCAGTAGCTACAGGGACTTCAATGCAACCTCATGGGGCTATATCCTTATCCTTATAGAAGTGTTTTATAAAACTTTGGGCCTGCCAGTGGGCCCATGGCTTCTTAAGGGGTTAATAATAACAATAATAATAATAAAAATAAATAAATAAATAAAAAAAAATCAAATGTTAAGAATAGCCATTTTGTCCCTTAAACAAAAGTCGAACCACCTTGGGAGCTGCAACATTTTATGCCCATTTTAGTGAAGTAACATTTTACCATCTTGGTGGTAAATATGTCTCAGTAAGCACTAATGTGCTAGTTTTGGCTAAAAAAAAAATTATAATAGAAACGAAAATACAGACTTACTTTGCACAGCTTTAAACTTTAGCTCAGCTATAGCCGCATTTCTCACATCTCTGGCAGGAAACCTCCACTCAAAAGTAGAACAGTTTCTTGTTAAATGTCTCTTGTCATTCGATATTTTAGTCAGCTTCTCATTCGCCAACTCCTTGTTCGAATTTTCCTGTTCCACCTTAAATGAATGTACAATATAAACGCTGCACCATTTAAGGTGGAACAGAACAATTTGAACAAGAAACTAGCAAATGAGCAGCTGACTCCAACTTTGTGACTTTTTTGTGTTTGACAGTTTTTTTTGTTGCAGATTAAACATATCAGGAAACCAGCCGAGTGCTTATAAATGCAAATAAGTCCTTTTCTCTCCAAATTATCGGTTTGTCTTAAATATTTCTCTTTGCCTTTTCATTAGCTACTGAGGTTTTTATAAGATATATCTGCGTTGCTATGTGACCAATACTCTGTGCACCAATCTTCAGGGTTAAAGGGTGAATTAGCAGTTATATATTAACTCTTACATTTATGACCATTTATTGTTAAAACTGTGTTAGAAAAATCAGGAGAGCTTTATTTTACTGCAAAGGAGGATTATTTTATTTTTACCTAAAAATCTAATTCTGCCGTGGAGCCGCAACAGGGCAGTAAAAGAGCCGCATGTTGCCGACCCTGGATATAGTACATCCAACAATAAAGGCAGCATGGAGCTTCTTCTATACAGTGATAGAAAACAGAATAGTGCACACCAAGCTCTTATGTCACATGCTGATCCATGTGAAACATTGAATTGGACTGTACCTGTGTGTGATTATTGAGAGACTCTAGAAAGTTTTCATTCTGTTTTAGAATTTTCTCCCCATTCACAATGTTCTAGAGTGTTATCTCTTATTCACGCTGTTCTAGAACGTTCTCGCCATTCAAACTGTTCTAGATTCTCCCCATTCACTCTGTTCTAGAAGGCTATCTCACCCATTCAAACTGTTCTAGATCTTTCTCCCCCCATTCATACTGTTCTAAAATGTTCTCTTTCCTATTTGTTCTAGAAGGTTCTGCCCCAGTCTCATTGCAATGTAAAAAGTGGAACAGGACAGAAGTTGATCTGAGTTTCTGTTGAATTGTGTTGCCACTGTTCTAGAATGTTCTCCATTCACACAATTCTAGAAAGTTCTCATAATGTTCGAGAAGGCTCTGCCTCTTTCATGCTGTTCTAGAGTGTTCTCCTTCTTTGACACTAGTTGATTTGGTTCATTACTTTGTTTTCTATCATTCTGAAGCAACTGTCAGCATTAGAATGTCTGGTTTTTTGATGGGTCACTGTGCTCTGGCCTTTACACTGACGAGGGACACTGGGTAAAACAGTCCATTAAGGATAGGTTGCTGGCCAATGCTAACTCCATCTACACAGTGCTGTGGGAAGGGTCTGGCTTTGAAAATCCACTTCACATAAATCTTTAAGCTAATGGTTGGATCCTTCCCACTCGTTCAGGCTCCAGTGGTCAGGCTTTGTTCCCTTAGAAGCTAATTGATGTTTGTTCAGGCTCTCTCTCTCTCCAGTCACGGCACATGGACATGAATGCTATGGCTAACAGTCATTTTGGAGCCAAACAGTGGGCTGTGTTCCACTATGAAACTTTTATCACTTAACTCTCAGAAGTTGTAGTTATCACTGGTGATAAAAACGGGGTGTAAATTGATGGGATATGTTTTGAAGTTTATTGTGACAAGTAAAGAAATACTGCCAGTGCAGATACTAAACATTTGGCTTTATATGTTGATTTGAAATTGGTGACAATTTATTGTTGTGTTTATAGTCTTGTTTTGCACAAGGGGAACCCATCTGTTATATTTTTGCCATTTTTGTATCATTTTCTGACAAAAGAAAGGGACTCGAATATGTCAATACAGAATGTATATCACATGTAAATGTAATACCTGGTAACTACTATGTAATAAAACATGTAGTTACATTTTAATAGTACAACAAAGCGAAAATATAGACTTTCTTTGCTGACACTCCAGGCTCTGGGTTGTGTAGAGGAACACGGTGCATCAGGAAGGCTGATCATGCCTGAATACGGCGGATGATGGATGGCGTGGTAAATAGTTAATTAGACAGTGCAGAGGAGGACCTTAAATTAGGTGCATGACTGGAGCCTTTGTCGGCACAATAAGTCAGTGTCTCCTCCTTGTCTTTTTATTCCTCTCTTCATTGCTCACTCTTCATCTCTTCATTCATCTTTTGTTCTCAATCTGTCTTTCCTTCTTTCTCCTCTTCTCCCATGTGGTTGTGCTCTCGTTCTTTCGCATAGCGTTTCTAATAGTAATACCACAGAACCATTAGTGCTTCTCTTCCACTATCACTTAGAGAAATGAGCTCTATTAAAGTTTAAAAGGCAGCAGGTCTGAACTCAGATGTAGCTCAGACGTGGTTAAGATGCAGGCGTCACACTGTGGTGTTTCTTCTTTTTCTAATTCTCTATTCTAATTTTATTTTTATTTTATTTTATTTCATGTGTTCTATCAGGGTGTTCTCCATTAAACATGTATTTTCTATGAAAGCTGTAGTAAAGAAGGCGATACACATGACAATAAACAATAAATAGAACAGGTTATAAAAGAAAATAACTCCTAAAAGCATCAGTTAATAACAAGGGCAAGCATAACGGTGGTTGTTGATTAAGGTCAACATGAATGGGAAATTATTAGGCAATTGGCTTCTGTACTGTGACATATTTATATATTACACATGGTATCAGGGAGGGTCTCTTAAGCTATCTTGGCATTTTTTCTTAACAAGGGAGGTGGGAGAGGAGCTAAAACATGATATTATTGGTTAGCATTATTTGTTCCCACCCACTGGTGCATGGTAATGAATCAAAATTCTAAAAAGTATTTTAGAGGTGAGGAAAAGTCACTACACTTCAGCCAAAGATTACAGAAAAAGAAGAAATTTGTCCTTAAATGGTATGATGAGTTATGCATAATAACACCAGAATATAAACTAAAAATGTACCAAATTTCTTTTGATTTTAAGTTGACTTTAACTTAACAAAGAACCATTTTGAAAGTTCTTTCAAAAGAAACTACACTTTTAAAAAATAGAAGTTTCCAAAATGGTTCTTGCCTTGAACAAAATATTGGTGAATTTTTGTAGGAATTGGTATAGAACATTATGTGGAGGTTCTTGAAACATTTAAAGGGTTTTTTTTACACCCCCAAAAGTCATTTAAAGTAGAGATCCTTATAGAAACCATCCACTAAGATAATTTAGGAAACCTAAGATGGCTGTATGGCATTCCTTCTAAGAACCCAATTAAAGTGTTGATTTGAAATGACTTGATTCATATGTTTACCGCAGTTACACATGACTATATTTTATGAATATAGTTCTTGATAAAAGTAAAATGAATGTCAGTAATTGTGTTACTGAAATAAATTTCATCCATTTGGAACAAATTGATACATTTGAATCAAGTAAATTCAAAGGCCACCTTTATTTTTAAGTCTGCTCTGTTGTTAGTTACCAAAAATACAAACAAATATGTTATATGACTATAACAACATTCTAGAAACGTCAAGGAAACTGCAGACAGTGCCTAAGCAATTCAACCCAAGCACCAAGTCTTAGGCTATTTGTTGTTTGGCTATCCAAGGTGACTTTTTGACTCATTTAAAGCCATGGGCTGTGGTGAAGTTGACCCTGTGGAGATAATAAACAGCACTTATTGATCAGCAGCACATGGGAACAAACAAGAGTCACTGTCAAATGTGATATCAGATTAGCATTGACTGCACATTTTTATTGAGACTTTGTCTGTTGTCTACATTTGTCTTCAAAGAATGGAAAATCAAAAGCAGATGTCACAAAAGAACAGAGATTATGAAAGCACTCTGTATCTGCATTGATTGCAATCACTCTTTATTATTTATATTGTTTAGCATCTGATCATTGTGAAGGACAATATTTTGTCAATTGCAGGGCAAAACAAGTGTAGCTGTCCTTTTAATTGGGGGTAGGAAAGCATATTAATGATATTTCCAATCTGTTTCTGTGTTCCATCTCTTTTCATGGAGATAGAGTTACCACACTGCAACACAATGCTATATTTTTTTATTATACTTCATAAACTTTTTCCATTTATTATAATTGTACCAAATTTGAACTATTCTTGTACTTGTTTACTTATCCATATGTGAAAGAAAGACCTATACAGGGAGCCGGTCGCTTAATTGCAGTGTGGATTGTTTTGAAAGAACAAATGAATGGTCGTCCCATTTGATGTAAATAATTACCCAGTGGAAGAGGAAAAAAATTGACTTGAGAGAAGTGTGTATTATATTTAGATGACAAAAATATTGCATCCTGTAAGCCTCGGTTTGAATTGAATTGAGCAGTAAAGGCCTGATAGCAGAAAAAGCTATTTGCACTGTCACTGGGTGGCCTGGAAAGAATTGATATGTCGTATAGAGGAAGGGTCATTCTGAAGGTGGTAAACACGTCGGATATTATTTGACAGTGTCTGAAAGACTGGGTTTCACCTATACGACAGCAAGTGATGAATTATTACAGCAATAACGTTCATGAAGGAGCTCGATGAGATCTTGTGTGTGGATGATATTTCATACACTGTACATAAAGACACATGGATACAGTGCGCAGTGCAGACAGAGGAGTTGCACTGAGGCTCATAGCACTTGGGGGGCTGGGTGGGCATGGCAACTGGATTTCCTAACGTTGAATGGGTTTAATGGCCCCTTTTAGGAATTCTTATGTAATTTCACACCCATGACTCATGGCTAGCTACAGTAACTTGGTGTACTTCAGTCATTACACGACATTGCAACACTAGTAGTGAATAGTGCAGTTAACCATCAGTGTTGATAAAATACAGAAGCAGAAACTGGATTCAGGGTCCTATTCAGCCGTTTAGCCCCACCCATTCATGCAGAAGTTATAAAGAGTGTTTCAGCCCAGACTGGGCCCAGTGGATCCTTGATATGCTACTGGGTGGAACTCCTGGGGCTTCAAATTCTGAACCCAAACATAGCCTAACAACAATCTGAGCTCAGCCCAATCCACAGCATCAAATTTATAATGCAAGTCAGGTAAAAACCCGACCTTAAATGCTTCACTGACTTTTTTTTTTCACATTTACACATGGGTTGTTGAAGAAAGATGCTGCAAGGCTGCTTATAGCCTTTTTCCTATGTGGCCTTGTAGACTTCTCCAACTAGTGACTCCAGCATGCAAGACTAGAAACAGTTTAAAGCAACAAAAGTAGTGTTGAAGAAAATTAAAGCAGGGCAGATGCATGCCTGCTATAGGTAGAAGACAAGCTGTGAGACACCTAGTCATGAAATCTGAACCTGACTCGAGTCAGAGAAATGAAGAGTTCATTTGCAAAAACAGATGCCATTTTAATGAATTCTCATCAATCAATACTTTTGTTTATAGGCAAAAGCAGATAACTCCAATGGTCATTTCATGGTGATTTAATGAATACAAGTTTTTTATTTTTTTTTTTTTATTGCAATATTTAACATTCTTTAACACAAAACAAGCAATACTAAGGCTGAATCTCAAATGGCTCCCTGCTCTCTATGTACTGCACTATGTGTGTTATGAGATTTTGGCTTTTACACCTTAATATTGCTTCATCTCCAGTATGAATTGTGCACACGTGGCTGAATCTAAAGTGGCTTTCTGTTAGACACACTGTGCACTGTTTAGATGCAGTAGCCATTATTTTAAGACCTATGTACTGCACTTTGTAGGAGGAAGGGAGCCATTTGAGATTCTGCCCAAAACAGTTCACATTAGTGTTGCATCACCTGACCAGAACACTGTGTGCTGATTCGCTGAACAGATTTATCGGGTTCTGCTCAAGACGTTTGACTGTTTCTGCTTTAAAACATAAACTTGAAATGCTTTTTAGAATGTGCTGTGTGTTAAGAATAACACCATCTTGTTTTTTTAAGGATGATCTTTATCATTTCTTTGCAAATATTTGAGAATTGACAGTCAAACCTGACCGAACCCAGTTCGTATAGCTGGGTCATGTCAAGTTCAGATGAACACGACAAGCTCTAATGTAGCCATGCACATACTCTAGTGAATGCCTAGTGCAGGTTGCTGTGGCATTCGCAACTTGAATCAATCCGCACAATAAAGTGGGAATGGAAGTGCTGCAAGCGACTATAGAGAGCAGGCCTGTATCCGCAGAGGCAGTCAGGGGAGACGCTTCAGCGAAGCTATTTCTAAGCCATTCAGTGTAAAGATTTCATCACTGCAACTAGATAAATAGTTTATGCTCCTGACAGAGAGATGAAAGGAGACTGGGAGGAAGAGAAAGATAGAAAGATGGATAGATAGATAGATAGATAGATAGATAGAGAGAGAGAGAGAGAGAGAGAGAGAGAGAGAGAGAGAGAGAGAGAGAGAGAAAGGAGTATGATTAGATCAAAAGGAACCAAATTACAGCGTATCATTAAGCCAAGGATGTGACATGAAAACGTGCTGAATGCTAGATTGCATGTTTTACTCCTCCATCCACCTCCTGAACACACACATACATACACACTGTGCTGGATAATTACTGTGTAGGAAAACATCACTGAATTTCTCACCAATTAGAAGATTATATTTACATCTGCAGCAGCAGCAGGGAGAGGAAGTGAACAGTGCCCGATGTTGCACCAAGTGCCAGTGGGGTCAAAACAGGTTACATGAAACCAGCGCTGAGCTTTCAAATCCACAAGAGAGACGGCCAAATTTTAAGTACTATTTCAAATACGCTGAAGTATTACATAAGTCAGACATTCTCTAGTGTATTCATAAAGGACATACTCAACATTTTACTCAGTCTCATTTTAGTCCCTCACATTCAGTTCCTAATCCCCTTTTTTGTGTTTAGTTTCATTGTGTTCGGCTGGTTCAGCACTTGCTCTTCCTCACACCTCTAACTTTCCAATTTTATTTAGACCAACAGAAAGAGAAGAACAGCACCAAACTTCAGTGCCAGGCTGAAAGATGTTGGATGTTCCACTGCAGTTTTGGACCTGATAGTTGTTTTTTTTGCTAGGCTATTTTTCCTCTACTTTAATCTCAGAATCAGAAACAGATTCAGAATTAAATTAAGAATCAGAATCAGTTCCAGAATTTGAGTCAGAGTCTGTTTGAAAAGCAGAACCACAGTTAGTTCACGAATCAGAATCAGAATTAGTTCCAAAATTGGAAAACCAGAATCAGAATCACAATCAGTTCCAGAATCAGAAAAAAAAGTTCCAGAATCACAATCTCCAGGTTCAGAATCAGTTTCAGAATAAAAATCAGTTCAAAAATACAATCAGTTCTAGAATCGGTATCAGTTCTAGAATCAGAATAGGTTCCAGAATCATAACCTCTAGGATTAGAATCAATTTCAGAATAAGAATCAGTTCCAAAATACAATCAGTTCTAGAATCGGTATCAATTCCAAACTCAGAAAAAGTTCCAGAATCACAATCTCTAGGATCAGAATCAGTTCCAGAATCAGAATCAGTTCTAGAATCACAATCTGAATGAGTTCCAGGATCAGAATCAGTTTCAGAATAAGAATTTCTTCCAAAATTACAATCAGTTCTAGAATCAATCAGTTCCAAAATCAGAAAAAAGTTCCAGAATCATAATCACTAGGGCCAGAATCTGTTCTAGGCTCAGACTCAGTTCCAGAATAAGAATCAGAATCAGTTTTAATTCTCCAAATATGTACACAATGCACACATAACATATTAAAAAGATCAGTACACAAGACTATTAACAAATATTAAGCAGGAAACATTACATATTAGCTAAAGGTGAATAAAATAAATAACATGTAATGAAAAACTATATAAAAAGAGCCAAAAGAGATGAAATATGAATGTGCAGATGGTCAGGGTCTGATAAGACATGTAATCCACTGTTATTTGCAATATATTACACAGTGATGTGAATATCTATCCAGTGATTCATTGAAACAGTAATGCAATGAAATGATTTGATTCAAACGTGTACAATATTTTCACACAAATAAAATATATGACAACACAATTCTGTCCACCAGTTTACCTACTTTTGGCAATAAATATGAAGGTGTAATACACCAATCAGACATAACATTATGACCACCTCCTTGTTTCTATGCTCATTGTCCATTTTATCAGCTCCACTTACTATATAGGTGTACTTTGTAGTTCTACAATTACAGACTGTAGTCCATCTGTTTCTCTGCATACTTTGTTAGCCCCCTTTTACCCTGTTCTTCAGTGGTCAGGACCCCACATGGACCCTCACAGAGCTGGTGCTAGTTGGGTGGTGGATCATTCTCAGCACTACAGTAACACTGATGTGGTGGTGGTATGTTAGTGTGTGTTGTGCTGGTCTGAGTGGATCAGACACAGCAGTTCCGCTGGACTTTGTAAACACTGTATTCACTCACTGTCCACTTTATTAGATACTCAGATACACGTCAGTCCACCTTGTAGATGTAAAGTAAGAGACGACAGCTCTGCTGCACAGTTTGTGTTGGTCATCCTCTAGTCCTTCATCAGTGGTCACAGGACGCTGCCCACAGGACACTGTTGGCTGGATATTTTTGGTTGGTGGACTATTCTCAGTCCAGCAGTGACATTGAGGTGTTTAAAATCTCCAGCAGCACTGCTTTGTCTGATCCACTCAGACCAGCACAACACACACTAACGCCCCATTACCACATCAGTGTTACTGCAGTGCTGAGAATGATCCACCACCCAAATAGTACCTGCTCTGTGAGGGTCCATGTGGGGTCCTGACCACTGAAGAACAGGGTGAAAGGGGGCTAACAAAGTATGCAGAGAAACAGATGGACTACAGTCTGTAATTGTAGAATGACAATGTGCACCTATATAGTAAGTGGAGCTGATAAAATGGACAACGAGCGTAGAGACAAGGAGGTGGTCATAATATTATGCCTGATCGGTGTATATTTTATTAATATGGAAATGATGTGCAGACTCAAATCTTATCAATTCAGTGCAGGTCCTTTTAATAACAATATGGTACAGATGATTATTTTAAGCAGACAATAGAGGTAATAAAGTGATTTTACTTGAGTATGAGTGCAGTATGAGCTCTTCCACCCACCTCTGGAAAAGAAGGGAACATTGTTTAGAGCATCATTATAATTCAGGAGCCGTGAGTACACTCCAGACACTCTTCCTCAGCCTCCCCCAGGTGTGTGTGTGTGTGCGATTGACAGTAGTGGCCAGTGTAGGTGCTGATTATCTTGTATAGATATCACGACATGCCAAATTAAATGTGACCACAGTGTCCCCTTGCCAGAATATCCATTATAATGAAATCTGTAATCTCCCAGGTCGCTATGAGGGAGGAGGGAGCGAGGAATGTGTTTGAGGACAGAGGAGGTCAGGCTGGAATATAGATCAGGCCCTGAAAAGCTGGCATTGCTGCAGTGTTATGGATTTTCCAACATCGGATGACACACTTTGTCCACATGGAGTGGAAACACATGGAAATTCTCTCAGCGTGAAGCAAAACAATCGTTCTGAGCTCAACACCTCTCTCAAAGCCTCACCACGACCCTTCATACTAGTCTACCAACTTCACTAAGATCAGACCAACTGACCTAAAAATGACCTAACCTAGCCTTGTTGTGAACACACCTTACAGAATATTGGAAAAATGCCATTCAATGTCAGAAGCAAACTGTAGAATCATTGTTAATTCCTAAAATTAATATCCATTTCAAGTGATCTGATTATAAGTGGACAGTGAGATGCATAGGCAACTGTCACTGGGGCAGTTCCCCTCTTGTCACTGGGGTGGTACCCTCAAGGGTACATCTCAGTACCTTTAGTCTGGGAACATAATGGTACCATAATCAATTGAAATGAGAAAGATATTTTCTAAGTTGACTCCACACACCCCGTCTCGTCTCCAGGCTTTTTATTTTATTGCTCTGTTCTAAAACATTAGCTTATAAAATGGTACAAATACATACTTTTCACCTGGAAAAAAAAACTTATTTAAGGTGCACATTTGGATCTTAAAACCACTGTTGTACTTTTGAGGGAACATTTACATTGTTTGTACATTGATGAACAAGAAATATACCTGCACAGTACCTTTATTTCTAACAGTGTAGTCCTTGTTTACGTACATGTATGGACTGTTAGAGATGCTCAGTCCACATGGATTACTAAGGCCAAGCTTTCGCAGCAGCTTTGTCTCTGCTGTCATGGCAAAATCATGAGCAAGTCTCTGATTAGATAATCTTTTATATTGTCCATCTAAAGATATATTTCACACTGTTTACACTTGTGCTTAGCGTGATGATTGGATCACCTGAGATATGTGTTAATGCCAGTTGAAAACAGGCCCATTGCTAAATGTCTAGTTTAAAATGCTACGCTACTGAGCTGGACTATGTTGTTGTAGCTAAAACTAGGCAGATTGGAAATGACAACGGCAAATTTGCCCATATGCTAATGTTCAATTACATGACAAAACAGCTACACACAATCTGTCATAGCAGTGTGAAATTTCAAATGTATACAAAATAAATACAATTAACCTCAAATCAATAGCTTTAAAGTTGTGTGATACAGTCACAGCAACCTCACAGTTGCTATGAAAAAATGCATTTTTGCTTCATTACTGTTATATGAATACGTAACTTCAAGTTTTTCAGCCTTGCACCATTTGAAATATGCTATCATCATTTTTATGTGTGACAATTTCATGATAAATTGATGAACAGTAGGTAGAGATGGTAAAATACCATTTTGTTCTTTTCTGATACCGATAATGAAGCCTTAAATATTGACCAATACTGGTCCAGTATGGGCAGCACAGTGGTGCAGTGGGTAGTGCTGTCGCCTCACAGCAAGAATGGCCTGTGTTCGATTCCCAGCCGGGCGACCGGGGTCATTTCTGTGTGTATGTTTTTTGTATATTTGTATGTTCTCCCCGTGTCCGCGTGGGTTTCCTCCGGGTACTCCGGTTTCCTCCCACAGTCCAAAAACAGTGGCCAATTGGACATGCTAAATTGCCCCTAGGTGTGCGTGTGTGTGTGTCTGTCTGCCCTGTGATGGATTGGCGACCTGTCCACGGTGTATCCTGCCTTCCGCCCAATGACAGCTGGGATAGGCTCCAGCACCCCACCGTGACCCAAAAGGATAAGCGGTTTAGATGATGTATGTATGTATGTGTGGTCCAATATGTTTTCCATCCAAAACGGCTTTACAATAAGCTATTTTTTAAATGAAGCACTTCACATAAGATGATCATTAAAAGGCTACTGTGCTCAAACTACTCAAACACTCTACCACACTACCACACAGGAAGACCTACACAGCTGACAACATGTGTGCTATTTCAGGCAGGATTTGTTACAGGATTGGATCAGATTCATTCTTTTGTCCCTCCAATATCCGTTTTAGCATTTTCTGCTGAGATTGGCCTGATACTGATACCTGGTTTTGGGTGAGTGCCATCTGTAATAGAAAGTTACATCAACAAAGAATGAATGATGTCTTGTCCTTCTTTTAAAAAAAAGTTACCATGAATTTCTTAAAATCACATGCAGTTTATACTATCTAAATGAGATACAAGTAAATCACAATTCAATGTAAATGCCACAAACATAATGAACAATTAGCGTTAATCAAAATTTAGACTATTCATGAGGCTAACTTTTGTTACATGAGACAGCTTTGTATAAATTCCACTGTTAAATAACTGTGATTTCTAACCAAGTTATTCCATAGTGCATAACAGGGCTCAAAGGGCAAATCACAGCCCATTCTTTGACCGACAAAGCTGGCTGGACACCTAAAAAAACCTTTTGTGATTGAATAAAAGGCCAGAAACCCATTCCGGTTACTCGCAGTATAAGACTTACATGGTGTTTTTATTCGCTGTGAACCGACAGTGACAGCCTTTTCATGTTTTATGACGAGGCCATTAATTTTGTGACTACAGTGAAAAAAAAAAAATCACTGTCGCCTCAAAGTTTCAATTTGTGTTTACTTGTCTGTTCTGGCCAGTAGAAAATGCAATTATTTCAACAATCAGCCACACCGAGATCTAGTTGTGCCCCCTGCCAGCTCTTTTCTACTGTCGGCACACAAAATCCACTTGAGCCAGCAAAAGGCAGGAGAAAAAAAATAAAAAATACTCAGCAAACCAGTTCAGTTCAGCTTCACAGGCCACCTCAGGTAACTATATATGTATATATGTACATAAATATGTTCTCCAGTCAATCAATCTATCCATATTCTACAGTTGCAATGCTTTGCAAAACATTGGCAAAAATACTGAAAATTATTCGTATTGGATCATTATAGTGTTTTTTTTTTTTTATGCTACATTCATTTCATAATGTGTTTCCAGTACAACTGTACAATGTTTTTGTAGCTAATTGAAGCTATCAGATTGAAAACAACATTTACTTGCATGCTAACTTGATTACATGACCAAAAAAAAAAGTCCATCAACTTTACACAAGAGAATATGTCGTTCGTGAAAACACTTCTGAAAAATATGAAGCAAGTCTACAGAGAAAACTATAATGTTGAGCCACTTCTCATTGTTATTTTGTTTCATTTTATGGCTGTGTTTTACATTGTAAGAGCACAGAGACAGAATACAGAATTTCAGATTCAAAGCTATAAATTCTAAGAAAATAATTTTTTTTGATGATAGAAAATTAAAAAAAAATAAACAAATGAGCAAAATATTAGTGCAAAAAAATTACTGTCAAAAAACAAAACAAAACAAAAACATACAAACATACAAAAAGAAAAGAATTTAAAATGTTGCATTTAAATTTTGATTATTTGTATTAATGCAATCTGAAATCCTTCTCAATCAAGCTACTTTCCTCCTCATGTACTTCTACAACTGCAGATGCACTGTTTTCCATGACACTCAGTACAAACGGATCAAAAATTGCTTTTTAAATATCTTGGTTAATCGACTGAGGGGATTTATATGCATATTTTTTGACAATTTTTGATTATTTATGTATGCGACCAACCATATTTAAGAAAATTATAAAAAAGGCCGTTCAGTCCACAATTGACTTCTCACTGAGAATTTTTCTGCCAGACTAGTTCAGGTGTTTTTTTTTGCAGCATGGTGTTCTGTTATGAATCATTTATGACACATGCAAATGAGGCAAAGGTGTGGTAATGCCATATATCATGCCAACAGTAAAACAGGCCAGAAATCCTTCTTTAGAAATGAGCAAGTATGTTACTGAGATACTATTTGTTCTTTATGTCATGCTAAATCTGGCCCAATAGCTCAGGAACTGTACGTTAATCAGCTGCAGGCATCTTATGTCTGTTTATTGCAGTGGTCACCAACCCCCTCCTGGAAATCTGCTTTCCTGTAGAGCTCCAATCTGCATCCAATATGTTGCCCCCGCTTGCCTAAGACTGATGCATCTGATCCATCCAATGAAAGACTTATGAAGAGGGTAATTTAGCTGAAGCAGGTGTGGCAGATTGTGATTGAAACTAGGCTCTGCAGGAAGGCAGATTTCCAGGGCCAGGGTTGGTGACCGCTAGTTTATTGTCTAATATCACCATTATGATTTGTTTTCTTAGATAAGATAATGGTTTATGTCCATTTCTTTTTCAGTAAACTGGTACCTGCTGCCTTCTCTCATGTTTTGTAGCTATTGTTGTGCAAAAAAAGAAAGATGTGATCAGTCATATGACTTTATTTTGTTTACATTTACATTATTTAAATGGAAAATGTATTAAATAGCAATACATTGCATTTCTTTATATTGTCAAAAATCCAATTCTAGTGAATGTTCAAACTTTTATACTTATATTTGCCATTTGAGTCTATTAAATTTCAATGTATCACAATTTGAATATGTAGAAATGTGACCTTTCACACATATACAAATTAAATATCATTCAAAATGAATAGCAGATGTAGAGGAAATTATTGGCTTTGTGCTACAATATTTCATTAGTTTGATTGGGATTTTTACCAACTTTCTCTAAAACGTGTCCAGCTTCTCAACAGCAGCTCTGAAAGAACACATTTGTGGATGTTTGCATGGATAGGGCAATATCCGTGGTGAGCACACAAGGCTTCTTCAAACATATCCAATGTCAGGTTTCTCTGTGTATATACATACAGAAGCTTGAGCCAAGTAGTTGGCATCCCTGCTGGATAGGTTTGGCACTGCTGATACTGGCAGCAGTCCTTCTTATGTGTCACTCATACCAGCATTAAAATTTAGCCTTGGTGGCTATCACTGACTTGTGAAAATGTGTTGAAAGCCTAGGCCATGGCAGCTAATCAGCCGAGTGCCATTGCGATCATCTGCCTCGAGCATGGTCTCAAACGGCTGAGATTTGCACAGGAACCAGAAACAAATATGTGAGCAGTTACGGCACATTGAAGTGACAGGTCGTGTCTTTTCTCGCTCTCCATGGTCCTGTTCGCTCTGAGAGCCATTTCAGCGGATTGGATTTCGAGCAGCTGAGCTGCTTCCCACCACATTTTTTTTTTAAGAGGCATTGCGAGAATGGGCAGCTCAGAAACAGGAGCCAAATGAGCACCTGGTCTATCTCACACATACACATAGGTGCGTTCGCACGTAGACACGCACACAAACACATAACACATGCCTGCCAACTACCATAAACCTTACCTGCCTGGTCTGTGAAAAAGGTAGCTGGTAAATGTGTTTTGTTGTTTTTTGTGCATTTTGCACAAGAAATGTAGAATAAAAACAGAGAAAAATAGATAACCAGACTTTTAAACAAGGTGCAGCTAGCATTAAGTTTAAGGTTAAGTGCTTACATATCGCTGTTGTTGGAAGAAAACCTTGTATCTCCAAAATGATAACTTTACAGGAGAAGGAAAAAAAAATTACTTTACTGTAATGTCAATGGAATCAGACTTTTTTCAGAGTCATTTTAGGTCATTTCTTTTAATCCATTCATCATAAAATTTGCATACAATGTAAAGGACATCAGGTATTTTCAAATTATGTCAAAAACTGGAAAACGTCAAAAATGGAGATACAAGGTTTTCTTCCGACAACAGTGATATGTTAGCACTTAGGAACACTACACTAACACTGGCTAGGGCCTCACTTTGCTCTCAAAACAGCTTCAGTTCTTCATGGCATCGATTCCACAAGATGTTGCAAAAATTGCTTCGAGATTCTGGTCCATGTTGACCTGATTGCATCATGCAATTCCTGCAGATTGTTTCAGGTGCACTTTCATGTGAATCTTTTGTTCTATCCCAACACAAAGGTGTTCTATTGGATTCAGATCCCGTGACTAGGAAGGCCACTGAAGAACAGTGAACTCTTCTGACTTTTGCTTTGTGACATGATGCAGCATCATGCTGGAAGTAACCATTAGAAGATGGTTAATTGTGGCCATGAAGGGATGCACATGGTCAGCAACAATACTCAAACACACTGTGGCCTTTAAGCAATGACTGATTGGTATGAACTGGCCCACAGTGTCCCTAGAACACATTCAACACCTGGACTGTTTACACAAAGCAGGTTGGGTCCATAGATTCCTGCTGTGGGTGTCCAATTCTGATCTATTTGCCTCAGGTGAAATCAAGATTCATCAGACTAGGTTACATGTTCTCAGTCTTTAGCTGTCCAGTTTTGGTAAGCCTGTGCTCAACAATGGTTGATGTGAATATTACCTGAACCTGCTGGCTTGTATCTGCATGATTTTCTGATTTATGTATAGGCATGTGTGTATATGTCTGTAAAACGAGTGTGAATGTTTGTGAGGAAATAAGAATGAAAGTGAGAGGTAGAGGAAGGAAGTTTGGCAGGGAAGCAGGGAATAGAAGCCGAAGTAACATACGGATGGAAGAAAGTGTATGTGAAGTGAGAGAGAGAGATGTGTGGAAGAGAGAGAGAGAGAAGAAAGTAATAATGTATATGCAAACAGGAACACCCACTGCTTTGCGTCTGAGGGCCTCTCTTACTCATCACTGCTTTTCCATTCTTGGCTTCCCCTTCTCCCCTTTCGCTTTCTTCTCTCTATATCTGTGCTGGCTGTGAAGATGCAGGACATCATATCTGTGCCACAGAAGCCCTATCACATCTTCATACATAAACATGCAGCATATTCTCTTTGGAACGCTGAACATGTATTTGTTTGTTTTCTGGAATGTCATTTTATTCTATTGCTCTGCTGACATTGTCACAGCCATTTGGTAGCCGTTGCTGTTATTTATCATTACTGTAATTATCACAGTTGACTCTTGGACCCTGTATATCATTTGCATAAAATATAGAAAATGTGAGGGTTATTATGTTATTATGTATTGTGCTTTTACAAAAGCTGCATGTTTAATTTTTTAGTATTGAAAAGCAAATGCATTTCTTTTTGGTTAGTGAGGTCCAGGTTGCGTTAGGTTTAGGGCTATGTGCTTACATATCTTAGCACTTTATTAGGAACACTACTAACACTCAAAACAGCCTCAACTCTTAATGGCATGGATTTCACAAGATGTTAGTATCATTGATTTGAGATTCTGGTCCATGTTGATGTAGTTGCTTCATGCAGTTCCTGCAGAATTTTTTTGGGTTCACTTTCATGCTGTGAATCTTTTGTTCTACTACAACCCAAAGATGTTGCACTGGATTCAGATCCGGTGACTGGAAAGGCCACTAAAGAACACTGAACTCATTGTTATGCTCATGAAACCAGGTTGAGGTGACTTTTGCCTTGTAACCACAAGATTCAACCATGCAAAACTTGGTGGACCACCAAAACTGTCCTTAAATGGTACTTAAAGCTTTCAACTTCCTTCTTGCTTCAGACCTGAAAAGTCCACAGGTATTTCTGACCATCCTTCCACTGTGAGAAGACGACTCAATGAGTCTGAAAAGATGTGTAGCTGTCAAGAAGATCTAACTGAGAAATTAATATACACAAAAAAGTAGAACATTTGCAAATCAAACCAAGAAGCTGCTGGTGTTCTCAGAACAATGGCTTGGCCACCCCAAAGTCCAGTCCTCAACATCATTGAATGTTTTTGGGATTACTTGGACCTTGAGAAGCAGAAAATGCAAGTAGAAAAGGATAGTCCACTCAAAAGAATGAAAGCTATAATAATGTTATTGTGGACACAATAAATACTGAAACATGATTTAGCTATTGGGGTTTCTATGTAATTCTTTGTCAAATATATTTGGTCAGTTTTGTTGATTGTTGAAAGATTCTACAAGGTTCTGCTCTTTTTCACACAGTTATTTTACATGTAATTCATTTTACTGATTCTAAAGACAACTGAAAACATTACACTGTTTGTGTTTGTCCAGTCAGTGGACTCTTTACTTAAACAAACTGCCCAAACCTTCACTGATAAGCAGATACTCTTTTCATCTTACTATCAAAATGTAACCTTCTGTTGTGATCTAAAACACACAATTATATCTCCATATAGGATTATCTTTGTTCTTTAACAGGTCTACAGCACTGACTACCCACTATCGCCTACATGCATTTGCAATGCATCATTTAAAAGCTCTTGTAGACTTTCAGTTGATTAGTTGCATCTGACTCATTCAGTTATACATGTCTTTACTGCTGAAAGGTGAGCATGGGACATAACATGCCTGTTCATTGCCATAGTTGTTACAAAATCTTGTTGTTTAGTTCCAAATTGGAAACTTCTATAAGAGACGGATAAATAAGACATTCTTAATTTTAAATGCAAGTTAAGAAGTTTGTAAGTATGTAAGTAAATATTTCATTTCAGGTGTTAATGGACCATCTCTTATGGCCTATTGGTCATTACGTGTTCACACAATGTGAAGGGCAGCTGGTGCTTTCAAAAGCTGTAAAAGAAAAATAAATTGGGGTTTTAGTATGGCAGTGTGATATGGTGTAATCTTGACCTTCAGGGGATATCACATGGGGACAAAACATCCATAGCTATGGAACCAGGGATGGAGAATGGTTTCAGGTGTAATTCACACATTTTTCTTTCAGCAAATTGAAATTGTCAAATTGTCAGATTCCTTAACTAAGCCCTTTATAAATGCTGAATGAACTCAGTCACTCTTTGGCTCTCTTCCATTCCAGAACTGTACTGAACCCAGACCTCACTGTAGGACTGCTGACTGGGCTTTGTGCTCTCTCTCTCTTTCTCTCTCTCTCTCTCTCTCTCTCTCTCTATTATATATATATATATATATATATATATATATATATATATATATATATATATATATATGGCATAACTGGCAAAGTCAGCCACTCTTTCATTAATTTAATTTCCAGTCAAAACAGCCAATAAGTAACTATCCCACAATAAGTTAAATACCAACTCTATCAGTATCAGTTTCTCGTGTAACTAATAATATGTTGAAAATATGCAGTATAGATTTTCCATCAGCTCTGCACAAGAGAATGTGTCACATTCATAAAACACACAATATGGAGCGAGTCTAAAGAAAAGTCGGTAACACTTTCTATGAATGTCACCTTTGTAAGCATCTATAAACACATTTATAACATGTTATAATGTATTCATAAGGCATTATAAACATATTAATAAACATTTATAAAAATGAATTACACTGGATTACACTTTATAGCCATGTTTATTATACATTATGAATTGTTACTATAATGCATTATAAATAGTGTTAATAACATGTTATAATGTCAGTGCTAAAGAAGTCAGTCCCAGCTTGGAGAGTGTAAAGTAAAGACAAATACCGCTGGTGACGCTGGTGTACATTAACGCTGGTGTACATTGACTTTCCCACATTGGGTAAAACACTGATGGCAGCACTAGTTTAAACTCTGACATTTGAAGCCTGTAATGTGCTTTATTGTGTATGTTTTAGTGTTTCAGTAAATCCTTCAGTAAATACTTCAACTTGAAGCCTCACTCTGAACACTGGAGGAGGCTTTAGTACAGTACGCTTCACTTTACTTAGAGTGGACAAATACAACTTATGAGCTCTTATAATTTGTTATGATCAGTACTTATAATGTATTATGTTAACAATTCATAATGCATAATAAACATGGCTATAATGTATAATGCATTTTTATAAATATTTATAGCTATGTCTATAATGTCTTATGAATGCATTATAACATGTTATGAATGTGTTTATAGATGCTTACAAAGGTGACATTCATTAGAAAGTGTTACCGAAAAGTCTTTGCCTATATTTTATATCATAATGTTGTGTTTTGTCACAGAAAAAAGTGAAAAAAAAAAAAACTCTTCAGTCATATCCCTTTATTCTATTTATGTTTATATTATTTATTTGACAAATTCATTTCCAAATGTGTTTTAATTTATCACATCCCTTTCACTGGCACATCCATCTCAAGAAAGGCATACAAATGTTCAAGCAAATTTTTGAAATTTGTACAAAATTTGTCATTTCTTTTAAGGCTTTGTTATTCGCTATGTCAAAATTTGCATAAAAATGCTGGGCTAGAAACCTCGTTAATGTGACTTTTCACATGTAGAGTACTGTGCAAAAGTCATAGCCCCCTCCATTTATTTACTTTTCATTCAAACGATCATAAAAGTACAATTTTTTATGTAATTAAATATAAGATAATCCACTTGCATAAGGAAGAGGAAAGTCAAAAGAAAATAAGTGGAAAAACCGGAACTTCCAAAAGTTCCAGATCTGAGGCTGAGTCTAAATAATGAGAAACAGAAAATGCAAACAACTTCTAAGACTGAACTCAAATATTCCTACAGATTTCTTTGAAAAACTGAAAGTGAGTCTCCAATTTAGTCATTGATGTGTCTTTGTAATTGTTTGTAAATATATGTAAAAGTATATGTTTTTTTCCTGACACAGAAAGTTAAATAAATTTAAAAATAAAACACTTATTAATATTAAATAACTAAATTAAGTAAATTAATGGCCATCTCTGACTTTACCATTAAACCTTGCTGTGTTAGTCTGTTCTAAATTGCCACCAATTAACCACAAACACTCATGCTAGTTTCCTTTTTTCAGTCGATGCATGTTATCTGACCGTCCTGCAGTCCTTTCAAACGGCACAGGGCAGGAGATCAGTCTTCTCTTTATGACTAATTGAGGCAATCACAGAAGACTTGAACTAATGCGCTTTACACAGATAGCGGCTCCAAGGCATGTGGTGTCTCTCACAGGTCAAGAGTAGAATAATTAACTGGTGATTAAACTCTCAGTATGGTGAGTTTAGTGGTTAAGAGTGCTTTGGAGGAAAAAGGGGCATGTGCAGCGAGGAGTGGATGCATGTGTTCAGCTCCGATATGGTGTGTTTTTCTCATCCAGTGAATGTGTTGAGTGTGTGTGCTGTTCTTTTGCTGCCCTTGCATCTTAGTGATGGATGTTCTTTCAAGACGCATGTTAAGCCCACCCGTTCTAGTGTTTCCTTATTAGTAGCAGTGGAGCTGAAAGCTTTTGAGATAAGAGTGCCCACTAATTACAAAGCACCGCAGCCATTTTCTATTGTACTGCATAGTTCAATTGTCAGTTTTAGCCTTTTTTTGAGCACAACTGAGCATTTTTCTTAGAGATGCTGAGTGATTGAGGGGAGTTTCCGGTCTCTGCAGCAACACGAGTTGTTTACATATCTGGATTGATATCAGATGTCCTCGGCTCTGGAGTGATATCTCTCTGTCAAGCGGTTTATGAAGAGGATGATAAGAGTTAGCATGGCAATCGCAACAGCCATCAGCGGGGAGATCTGATAAAGAGGGATTAATAAAAACGAGAGAGAGAGAGAGAGAGAGAGAGAGGGAGAGAGAGAGAGAGAGAGAGAGAGAGAGAGAGGGAGGGAGGTGAGAAGAAGTGAATGTCAGAGAGTTTGATCAAAGGCATAGCTCTTTGAATATTCATGGCGCAGACATCACGTCTTGTTAACGTGCAGGGCTGATGCTGGTCTGTTTGTTGGGGAGATTCGGCCTCGCTCTTATTTTGCTTTCTCATCTCTCTTACCTATTAAATTGAGATGCACGTCACATCCATGGAAAAATAAACGGGTTCACACTGTCTGCTCGAATCTACGCACACAGAACACCCACCTGTGAGGCAAAGCAGAAGACAGACAGACAGAAAGATAATCAGACAGACTTAAGTAGACAGATTGACATGTAAACAAACAGATAAATTACACAGAGATGGATAAACAGGCACGGAGATAGATGAAAGACAGTCAGACAGACAGATAAATACAGACAGATGAACACACAGAGAGAAAAAGAGTAAAACACAATGACAGTCAAACAGACAGATAAAGAGACAGATAAACATACAAAGAGAAAGACAGTAAAGCACAAAGAAGGCCAGACAGAGAGATAAATAGACAGACATGCAAACAGACAGACAGACAAGCTGACTGACATGCACAGAGAAAGACAGTAAAATTCAGACAGACAGATAAACACACAGAGAGAAAGACAGTAAAACACAAAGACAGTCAGACAGACAGATAAAGAGACATAAGCATACAGAGAGAAAGGCAGTAAAATACAAAGACAGTCAGACAGACAGATAAAGAGCCAGATAAACATACAAAGAGAAAGACAGTAAAACACACCAATGGCCAGACAGACAGACAGATAAATAGAAAGACATGCAAAGAGACATACAGACAGGCTGACTGACATGCACAGAGAAAGACAGTAAAATACAGACAGTCAGACAGACAGATATGGACAGGTAAACATACAGAGAGAAAGACAGAAAAAACACACAGACAGATAAAGAGACATATAAACATACTGTACAGAAAGACAGTAAAGCACACAGACAGTCAGACAGACAGATAAAGAGACAGATTACCATACAAAGAGAAAGACAGTAAAACACATCAATGGCCAGACAGACAGACAGATAAATAAAAAGACATGTGAAGAGACAGACAGACAGGCTGACTGACAAATAGACAGACAGATAGATTGATAACTGAATAGCCCCAATAGATAAAGAGACAGACAGAAAAATAGATGGATAGACAGTCAAATAAACAGACAGACAGACAGACAGACAGCCAGATAGATAGATAGATAGATAGATAGATAGATAGATAGATTGAAATAAGTAAACAAGTAAAGTGGATGATAGTCAGAAAGAGTAAGAGAGATGGACAAACATGTAAACAAACAGATAGACAGAGTGACAGATGGACAGAAACAGACAGACAAACAAGCAGGTGGAAATATAGACAGACATACAGATAAACAGACAGACAGACAGACAGACAGACACGCCAGCTGGAAGATGGACGTGCTTGTTGTGCAGAGGCGTAAACGAAGGGGAAGATAAACAGGGGAGGAGAAGGGTGGGCATGATGGATGGAGGATAAAGAGGAGAGAAGAGGGGAGAGTGACTGTTCTCTCGTTCGGCCGGCGGCATGTGTCTTTACGGCGCTGACGAAGCAGGACCACCTCATCGCGTATTCCACACAGGAGGAGAAAAGCCAGGGATTCTATGGCCAATTTGACTCCATCTTCAAAGAGACATTAACATAGCGCTGGATCCCTTTTATCTCCACATTAATTTCAAGGATGCCAGGCGAAATTAAAATTCAGCGAGAATAAAACAAGGCTAAAAATATACTTGGAGAAGGAAAAGGAAAGGGAGACGAGAGAGAGAGAGAGAGAGAGAGAACCCTATATACACCTCCTTCACTGTGAAAGACTAGAGCCAAGCTAGATGAATGTACATTCAGAACCAAAACAGGCAGAACCCACTCTAATGCCATTGATAGCAAATTTAGGAAAGAATCAATGTGAGCAAATTAGTGGGACAATGAAGTGACATACAAAGAAAGTCAGAGAAGAACTGGCAACACAAAATTACATTCAAACCCTCAATAACATCTTAGAAAGCCAAAGAAATTAGAATTGTTTACATAACAATATCAAAACCTGTTAGACTTGTCAGTTACTGTCATGAGCTCAATAAAAATAATGCAAATATTAAAAATAAACAAAAAAAGGAGTACTTGGACCTGATATTCCATGTGATATGCAGTAACGTAGTCGAGCGTAGATACAAATATGGCATCTGCCTACGGTTTTGTGCCAGGCCGTTTTGCATACACTGACTTTGAATGAGTCTGTGCATGTCCTCCTAGTATTCTCATTAAAAATAAATAAATAAACAAATAAACATATTCAAACTCACTTCAGAAATCAGGGAGAAGAAGAAAAAGTAACACTTCATTTGAATAGTCCACTTTAGTTGCTTTGTAGGTACTTAATCTACTTCTAAGTTACATTCCACTAAATATCTACTTAACTGACCATCATTTTCTTTAACTCTAAACCTGGTGGCTCTAATCCTAACCCTAACCTTAACCTCAACCCAAAACCTAAACCCAAATCCTAACCCTGGTCCAAATCCTAACCCTAATCCCACCACTGTTTAGAATCAGCTGAGTTTCAACAGATAGTTTTTTAGCAATTTGAACATCTGTAGATAATCAATAGGGGACTATAGTGGACCGTCCAAATAAAGTGAGACTAAAAATATCATCTACAAGTTTCAAAACAAAGAGCATAATTTGATTGACCAGTTTTGTGATGACTATTGAAGATTCTCTGATTTTTATTCATTTTCATTTATTTCCACATGTACATAGATGGAATGACAATAAAAGCCTTTTTGACTTGACTTGACTTGACCACTGTCTATTTAATTGGTTCATTTTCATTTGTTGTGCTGAGTGGCCCTGAATTTAAAGTACATCCACATTTTTCTCTTAGAACTGCAGCACTGATGATGTGCTATGATAAGTTCAAGGCTGCAATGGTCATTATAAACTCACTCAGTTTCGTCCAGTATAGGTTACTTTCATGAAATCTGAATTGGAGTAGGCATAATAATAATGATGTAGTATTTGAAATTATTGTTTTTTTAAACAGCTTCATTAAGCTCAAGGTCTGGAATAGAAGTCAGCTTGCATTTTAACCATATTATTACAGATCATGTGTCAATTAGACCACTAGAGACTAAAAAAATGTTATCCAAAGTAGAAAACTTTTGAGCCTTCAATTAAACTTTTGATTTTATTTGGTCCCAAGGATTATTCTGTCAGTCAAATGATTGAAAGTGGTATAGAGAGAAGGGTCCAGCTGCAGCGTTGCAGTACCACGCTTATAGCCCTGCACTGTCAGTCCCGCACTGTCAGCTACAGATATGATGTCATGTAAAGGTCAAGAGGCTTGCCATTCGTAACATGGAGAGCATGGGAGACGTATGTACAGGTCCCTATTACCAAATGCTCTGCTATTACTGGCTATTGTTTAAGAAACCCTCAGATATTAATCTGAAGAACCATTTCATCATGTATTTAAGCATGAAATGGTTCAATGTAGAGCTCATAGCTCTAAATAGAAGCATTTCCTTTGTTAAAGTATCCTTGAAGAGCCTCCATCCATCCTTTTTTAAAAGTGTATGGGTTCAAAACACCAGTAAATAGCATAACACCCATTTCACAACCTCAGTATTCTCTTTATCTGTCACAAAAACATTTAAATGCACACAATACATTAACAAGTTCCTCCTTGTACAAAACTATTGCCTCACTTGTGCTTCAAAGCAGCATTACTACGTACTGTATACACTTTGGTGCTAAAAAAACATTAAAATTCTCTCGGAAGGGCAGGAAAGTGTGGCTGTGGTTCAGAAATGAACCTACTTTTTAAGATGAAATGAATATACTTATAAGAAGCTGATAGTGCAGGTCTGAAAGTGATGGTCTGTAAATGCGGTACTGTGGGTCTCCAGTTGGATACTACGGGACATGGGGCTAAAACCTATGACCTCATGAAACTAATACCTGTGGATGTTAAATGCAGGATTAAAAATAAGCAAATTGAATCTCTGAGGAGCACATGAGATGGGGAGATGGGGAGAAATGAAACTGCTAGTTAAGCTTGTATTAGTTAAGCCCTTAATAATTGCTGCTTAACATTTATGCTAACAAATTTGGAGCCTTGGAGCAGCTCTTGGTTTCACTCTCTGGTCATCAAAGCACAAACTTCCTGCATTAAGCAGATGACCTTTTTGTGCCGTCCCCCTCTGAATGGAGTCTACAGAACAGCCTGGACCTGCTGGAGCAGCACTGGTAGATAAATCTGAACAAAGGTTATGATATTGTGTAAAGGATTTAAATCTAACAGTGAATGGATTGAAAGAAAAAATCTGTGCAGGAATTTCTGTGCCATAAAATATAACTTTTTTGGTGTGAATTTGAATTAGCTAAAAATACTTGAGTCAGTAATCAAACCTGGTAGAGATGCATGGGGTCCACAATGGCAAATGACCTTATGGGGCAGTCTCCCTATGAACAGAGTCTACAGAAAGGCCTGGACCTGCTTGAGCAATGGCAAATGGGACAAAGACTCAGTTGTGACCTTGCATACAAAGGTTTCAAAGGTTTGAAAGCAACTCTTACACTGCTTTCACCCTACATTGCTCGCTAGCAGCTCAACACAGAGTAACAATACGTCACACACAGATAACCAACAGTGTCCTAGTTAATCTGATAATGAGTTACATGGAAAATGATTTCATTTGATTACATTAACTGGCCAAATGCCCACTAGGGTGCCTCCAGAAACCATTGATGGAACCATCCATCTGTTCTTCAGGGCATTTAAAGTGGTCCTTTTATAGCATTGCTGTAAAGAATTCCTCTGGAACCATTATTTTTAAGAGTGCAGGAACACCAATGCATGCTTTGAACTTGACCAGTGGAGGATAATTACCAATTATGGAACCTTTCTGTGGAGTCTAGTTCCAACCACAATCTACCACACCTGCTCCAGCAAAATAAGTTCAGTTCTTGATTGTCTGGATCAGATACATATATATTTGATGAGATCTGGGAAGCATGTTAGTAGCAGGTTGGACTTTTTAGGAAAGTAGATCTCTAGGAAGAAGGTTAGTGACCTGCCTTAGAATACAATGACAGCCACATGCATATCATTATAAATCAAAGAAATTAGTTCCCTCACCGAGCAGAATTTGAGCAATAGTTCTTTGGACTGACATACCAACACTGCGAAGGTTTAGCACTTAAACAAAACAGCTAATTCAATTAGAATTGACCAAACACTAAAACACACCAGACCTCAGACCAGAATGCAAAGTAAAATGTAATGCTATCTGGCCCTAAAAAGATAGTAGGCAGACTCCATGGCAGACTCAGCGAGCACCATCTGGTCTCAGAGACCAGCAGGAAAAATCTTGGCTATGAAAAGAGCAAAGAATATGTCAGTAGTGCAAACAAAATAAAAACTGGAATGAAGGCTGCACTTTGAAACTGAGTGCACAGGATTCAGTGGCATTTATAAAAGATTCTATACCAAGTCAGAAAGTCAGAAATAACTCAAATAAACCATCCGCTCATGCAGAAATGACTGCATCTATTAGGGAAATAGAGGAAGAGCTGCACTCTGACAGGACAAAATGTCATACCCTGCCACTGTCTAAGGGACACTGAGTGACATATCATGTCATCCGTGCACAAGAAAGTCCATAAACATGAACGTGGACATGCCTAATTAAACCCTATCGGTTTCTTTTCCGTCATATCATTCATGTACAATGAGCAAGTCTTAACTACTTCCTCCAGATCTTATCTTGTTGCAGTGGATACTCAGACAGTTTTTATGGGTTTTGATCCATGTACAAGGACTCAACAACAGTTGCAAAGTTGGACAATCTTTACCAAATCTTAAAGTGTTATTTGTTTTGTTTACATGTGAAAGGTCACACTTGCATCCTACAAAAAGAGGTGGGTTGGCATGTTAGCATGGTGGCAAGCTTGTCATCATCATTGCTTCAGTGGGAAGAACCCTCGAAAAGGCCTAATGATTTCTGGGAGCTAAATAATACATATCTATAATTTTTAGTACATATTTTTTGAATACAATCATCATACTTGTATTTAAATGCTTCAAGTATTGTAGTAATGCTTTTATTTCATTGTTTAGTTTTGGTCAGAAGCAAAAGGGTTAAAATCATGAAATGGCCAATAGAAAATTGTCTGATGAGGATTTTTTTTTCTTTCTTCTGTGGTATCTAGGTTGATACAGCCAAACAAGCTATCCCATTGGTTAGGAGCTTAGTTGGTTAGCTTAAGGCCTTACCTGCCAACACAGTTAGGGAGTGACAGAGGAATCAACCAATCGCATTTTGATTTACAATGGGTGAGACCAATTTTGTGCAAAGAATGAATGTGCACCAGTGTTAGCTATTAACACACTATTACAACTCTCATAGGAATTAGCCTCGAATCTAAAAAGGATGGTTCTTCAAGGACAAGATGGTTCTTAAAGACAATAACCATAACCACTCAAAGAACCCTTTGCATGATTAAAGGGTTCTTTGAATTTAGAGACAATGTGCATGAACATGCTAAAGATTATTTTATGAAAAGGGTTCTAGATAGCACCCAAAGAACCCTTTGTTTGATTAAAGGGCTCTTTGCATCTTGAAAACATTCTTCAGATTGATGGAGAATGTGCTGTAGATGGTTCTATATAGAACATGGTTCTATATAACACCCAAAAGCGTTCTTCTATTGTTACGATGTCAAGCTTGTAACAATTGACAAAACCCTTTTGGATGCTATATAGAACCCTTTTCAAGAAGGTTCTATATACAACCATCTATAGTGCATTAATGCACATTTTCCAAAGGATTCTTTCAGTGTTCATGGTTCTATATAGGACCATTTTCTTTCCTCAGAAACCCTTGAAGCACCATCTTTTTTAAGAGTGTAGAAACTACCATTATCATAGAGGTGCTAATTTACTGTATTTTGACATTTATGGTCTTAACGGAAGGCCTAGATGTAATATTCATGATTTGCTACTGCGTTTTCTTCCTGTCTGGTGACAAAAATACATTCCAGCTTGGTAGTGTAGCTTTGTAAAATGGAAATTAACAATATTCTTATGTATATGTATATTAGGATAAATGGATTTCTACTAATGTGCTGCAAAGTACGTCCAGCATAGTAACAATTACCACAAAAGCTTAAATTTGTGGGCTGAGCATGGATAAGTGAATTAAAAAATGTTATTGAACTGAGAGACCAACCTAGAAAGAAAGAGAGACCAAGAGTGAGATACAAGGAGGCAAAGGCAGAAAAATAAAAAAGCTAGCTCATTAATGATGCTGACCACCTCGTTCACTAAAGGATCATGGACAAAACTGCAGGTGGGATTTTCCCTTAGCCGTATTCTGCCTTTGGCTGGACGTGCATCCGGATACTACGGCAGGATCAGAGCCATTAATGAGCCAGTGAGTGACTCACTCTTTACTGTGCCTCAGGAAAAAAGGCCGTTAGTAGTAGCCGCCTCTCTATCGCTGACCCGAGGGCAGCTCTGATGCCGCTAATGCTGCAGCTGGAGCGTGAATATGAGTAAGAGGAGCTGGTCCAGGATCAGGAGCAGGAAGTGTTTACTCTGAGTCAGGAGAGAGCTAATGCTGTGCAGTGGTCCGAACGGAGGGGGCGAAAAGGCTAGAAAATTAAACGGTGTAATGTGAAGAGCCTCTTTGAGTCATACCACGAGGCGGATTGTCTCGTAGGCCGTTTTTCTTTCTCCAAAACAAACAGCTTCAGCATGTCAGAGCCCTTCGCCAGCTACATCAGAGAAATGATCTATTTTGGTGAAGCCCATACGCCCTCACGCAACACCGTCCACAGAATGCATTCCAGCGCTGCTCTCGCAAATACCTCCCTCTCAGCCACAGCATTCATATTTCATGACCCACGGCCTCTCTTTGAAAGTTTGCCTGGCTTGGACTTTTATAGACCTAAATCCATACTGCAAAAATGATATCTTGGCAAGTGGAATTATCTTCAATGTAGCCAATATGTCATGCCAACATTTCTCATTATGAGAACATAGAACCTATTTCTAGATATTGTCATTTTGTCTAGTGAAATTAGTTTATTCTGTTAGTAAATTAATATCATGAAATAATGATTTAAGCAAAATCATCTAAAATAATTTAGATAAAATTATTTTAAAACATTGGGCATATACTGATCATTTTTGAAGTATTGGCTAGACTAATAGGGGGATTTAAAAAATAGCATTCATTGTTCCTTATGAAGTAAACAGAGTAATTCAGATCTTATAAAAAATGCACATTCTAATGAAGCATATGAAGTCATAACTGAGCAAAATGTCAAATAATAGGAACCCAGGTTTAAAAGCCTCTAAAAGCTGACATTAAATGGTTACTTACCAAATCAGAATGGTGGTGATAGGAACCAGACGTCTGAAGTGTTTAATACCTCTAAAAGCTCCGTCACAGAAAGTTATTACATTAAATATTTAAGAATATGCTGCTTAATGCCTGAGACATTGTTTTGCCACAGTTTTGTGATTAGGTTCTTTTAATCAGTTCATGGTGGAAGGATACATGCAGGGTGTGCTAAGGCTAAACAGTCCCCAAAGAAAATGCAACTCTGCAGATACGAATTTAGAAGATGTGTAGGTTCACTGGTCACTTTGGACAGTAAATAAAATGGCTATGTTTATGTTGTAGACATTTTGACTCCTTGTTCCTATCACCACCACTGTAAAGAAATCTTTCCACTTACAAAAATTAAATGAAGAAATTGTTTTACAAAATGTTTTTACTTTATTTTTGTACTATATACTGGGAAGGAAATACATGCAGGAAAAATAGTACCTGAAGAAAACAGATTTTATGAATTTTTACAGATCAACCACCATTTTAGGAATGTAAACATTTTATACACTGTCATATGTGTAACGGCCAGGCAACCAGCTGAGTAATTAGGGCTGAGCAGTAGCAACTGTGGGCACCCTACTTAAGGGGTGCTTACACGCTGCTCACCACTCAGTCTTGAGCTCAGGCTGATACGTGCATGTTGCTCTGACTCAGCTAATAACCCTGGTAACTGTCTCGACATTTGAGTTTCGAGTAGTTAGCATAGCCATTATCCCCTTTCGTGGCATGCTGTGTAACATGTTAGTCTGGCAACGCAGTGTTTGAGGGTTCGATCACCCCGTGACCAGTTAATTTCAACTGAGTTTCTCCTGACCCTTGGTTGCTCTGCCCTTGAGGCCGTCCTCTAGTGTCCACCAGGTGTTATGTCTCGTAGTGCTCCCCAGTACTAACGTAAGGTTTGATACTCACTCATGGCAAACTCCCTGGCTTGTTACAGTATGCAAAAGCTTTGGAAATCCAGAAATCCAATAGACCATTTTTCATCAAAGTACACCACATGACTTTAGTTCCTCAACAAGCAAGTGGTGCTGGAAGTTTTAAAAATGATTAGTTTCCCTTTAAAATGGCTTTTCAACGTAACGCTGTTTGCAGTGCACTCCTGACCCTGAAGCAAAACAGGAGAAAGTGTGTGTTGCTCTCATGCACAGGTATTTGTATTGGCTGTAGAAGTGTGTACAACACCTCTCCTCCACAGTACTGTCACTCATCTGCCTCCAACAAAAACTACATAAAGCACTGGATCAAATGAAGCCAACAAAGAAACGGGCAAAGAAAGAGAGAATAGGGAACAAGATGGGCTGCGTATGAGAGAGTATATGCGCACACGTACACACATGCTGCATGAGTCCAAAAGAGAAGGTCTCAGAAGAGTTTTTTCCAAAGCGGTGAGCACATTGAATATTGATGCTCCTCTCCTGCATTCAGGGCTTTTGCTTTTATCTCTCACACTCTCTCTCTCAAAGACACTACCTTTTACTTCCTCGCTTCATAGAAGCAGCTACACAGCTACCTCCGCATCCATCCACCACATCCATCTCCATCGCCTCCATCTAAAACGCCACCAGAGACTGAAGCTGGGAGCTGTACGCTCCTCATTCGCATGTGGATCATCAGCATGTAGAGCAGGAGTCTTCAGTTTTACATACAACACTGTATAGAGCTGTAAAGCAGCGCCTATAGCTCAGCCCAGCTGAGGAGCCGTAAGCTAAGCTGAGGGCAAAGGGACATCGTCAGTGTTGAGACAGAATGTTGGACGTCCAAATGGTGACTTTAAAGAATAAAGTAAAGATCTTAAATTTGAAAGCAAGTTATGAGGTTTTATTTTGAATTCTTTCTACTGGTCAATTCCTCATGAAATGTTCATGCACTGCACAGGCCAGCTGTTATTAGATGATGTAAAGATGTACTTACAAGGACAAAAATGTACTTACAAGGTTTTGTTATGTCAGCAATGATATGCTGCTCACTTTTATCCACTGCATGTAACAATAATACAGGAGAAAGTGTAATAACACAATAACTACAATATAATAGAAACTCAATCAACAATTATAAAAAGGGGTGACATATTATTATTATTATTATTATTATTATTAGTAGTAGTAGTAGTAGTAGTAGGAGTAGTATTCGCAGTAGTAGTAGTAGAAGTAGAAGTAGTAGTAATAGTATTTGTATATCATTATATATAGTATAATGATATACAGTATGTCATTATTAGCTAGGTTTTAATAGCCGTGTATTGCAATAAAAAATTTTATTATAATTAGAAGTCATAGTGTTAACATTAGCAGTAGTAATAAGTAAGTAAATAAGTAAGTAAAACAAAATTAATTGTGATAGCATATTTAAACTGCTGTGCTTTACACACTCAAGACCATAACATTATCGGGACAATTATCATTTTTAGTGTACCAAAATGTAATTAAAGGGCAATTCCACTATTTTTTTTTTTATATCTGTAGAATTAAATGTTTAAGATGTTGAGAAAGTCATTCAGAGTGGTTTGCTATGAAACGCTCCATTTTTGAGAAACTTGAGTCAGAATTGTTCACATTTGAAAAGCTTTTAAAATCTCCCTCACAGAAAGGTGTTACATAAAATGATTATGAATATATTTTCTGATGTCTGAGTCATTTTTTTTACCATAGATTTGAGCTCATAGTCATGAGCTTTTGGCCTAAAAAGTATTTTTAAAACTATACATGGTGGAGAGATACATGCAGGGTGTTGTAAGGCAAAATTCAGTTTTACCACTTTATGGTGAAACCTTATTTGTCATCTACAGGCTAGAATGTCTCAGTTGCAAAGTTTTTTTACATGGGAAGAGCAAAAACTCAGGCTAGCAGAGCACAAATATACCATTCGCACAGGGAATGTCAACTACCCTGTGGCTAGACACTGTCTGGACTTCTATAACAGTAACCCATCCACACTACAATCTTTTGGCATTGATCATATTTCATCTTTCACATGAAAATGTTACAGAGAAAGGAAACTTAGCCAATGGGAAGCTATTGGATGTATAAATGACAGGCTACTGAACACCCAGGCCTAAATGATGATATAGATTTCACCCCTTTTTTTTTTTTTGTAAACAATTTGTTACACTAAGTCTTGATAAATAGTATAGGCCAGAATGACGCCACCTGCTGGAGTGTATGTAAGCTAACACACTTTTCTAGACCACAAAATTGTGTTTTAAATGGAAGTTTGGTGGAACAGCACTAAAAAAGTGCCATGTTGTCCATGAGATTTGTTTTGACTTTCTGACGAAGGCTTGTTGCAGAAACGCATCAGATCATGCGATGACAATAAAACGGCTTTTTAATTGTTTTAAAAGGAGAGTGCCTTGGAATTTTTAGTTTTTTTTTTTTTTTTTCAGTTTTACTATTATTTAAACATCAACATTATATATACAAATTATTAAATTAATAATTAATAACTATATTTAATAAAATGTCTATATTTGCATTGCAGACATCGTGACCTCTGGTTCCTATCAGCACCACTGTAAAGAAATTTCTCTAGAGTTTCTCTACAATAAACTATTTCATATCAACACACTCTCAGTGACTTTGTTTACATTTCAATTACTGAATTATGCAAAAAAACTCTTTGGAATTCACCTCTAAAATAATAACAAAACATCTACAATACACTGTAAAAGGCATCTAATACCAGGTTTCTTGCTAATTCTTGTAATGTAGCATCTTCTAATAAAGCTTATAGGATCAGTAAACACACAAAAACAGATTAATTTGGCACCACAAAAAAACAACCCACTACCCTGCCCATGTGTGCTGAGGGGAAATAATTCAGCAGTTGGATGTCTACTTACTGAAGGGGACGGAGCTGAAATTTGAGCTGAGTAGAATAAAAGCTCACACTACATTAGTCTGTGTGAGCCGTTGGACTGTGCCCGCAGCTGCCGGCAGGTTTCCTCACCTTTAGCTGATGCAGTGAATCTCCAGGCACTGAAACACATGTACACGCACACATGCACACGCACACATGCCACGATGCGCTGGCAACTTCCTAACACAATGTGGACAGGCAATTTCACCAGCAGACACTGCCAGCAGTGCATTTGTCTTCACTTGTCATTTGCTTCTAATTGTCCATTATGCTTCTCTCGTAGACTGTAACACGTCTGTCTTATCGAATCCCCTGTTACAGGCAGTAACAGCCATCTGAGCCATTTTAAAAGAGCTCAAATCATGGAAAAATAGATTTTCCTTGCTATTGTTAAATAAAATTTGCATGTGCTATACCACCACTAAGGTTTCAAGATAAACTGTTTTCATCCCAGTCCATATATGAAAGCTAAGCTGCAAAAAAAGGCCATTTGAAATTCATCATGGTTGTCACAACCATGAACACACTTACATACAGTACTGTGAAAAAATAAGAGACCACTCTTTAAGAACAAGTCATTAAGAACAAGTTAATTTTTTTCACATTGGGAAAAAAATAAATATTTTTAACAGAAAATGAATATATATATATATATATATATATATATATATATATATATATATATATATATAATTCAGTATTTAAGTAATCTATTCTATGTATTGGAGCTTCTGGATACTCGCTTTCAGCTTTTCAAAAATCTGCAGGGATATTTTTCCACATCTCCAAAGTTCAGAAATGTGTAGTATCATTAAACTAAGTTGGATTTATCTATTTATTCCATTATTTTTTTTATTTGATTTGGTTTTTATTTTATGTTCACGCTTTGCCTTTATTACTGTTGTCATTCTCTTCCCGAGACTTGTTTTCAGTTTTCTGCAGGGATATTTTTCCACACCACCGAAGTTCAGTCTTAGAAGTTGGTTGCATTTTCTAATTCTAATGGTCAAAGTAATACCAAATACATTCAATGACGATGGACTCTGGGGTGGTCAGTCCATTCTATTGCTCTCAGAACATCACCAGCTTTTTTGACTGATTTGCAAATGTTCTTCTTTTTTGTCTGTTTTCTTTTCTAATGAGGCTTTTTGACAGCTACACATCCTTTCAGACCCATAGGACTGAGTTGTCTTCTTACAGTCGAAGGACAGACAGAAAGTCTTGGATTTTTTTCAGATCTGAGCAGCTTGATTTTCCTCTCTCTCTCAAAGATGAAAGCTTTACGCACTGTTTATTTGATGGTGGGTGTTTTGGTGCTCTACCACGTCTTGCATTGTTGTTAGGAGTTGAATATTCTTTATATCTTTTTATCAAGTGGCCAAATGGGCCTTGAAGAGATTAAAGGTGGTGAGTTGTGCTTCCATGTGCTTAGCCACCTGGAAGAGGAACAGTGGCCAAAATATCTGAAACCTGATAACATCTACACTAACACTAAACAGCAAGCTAACTCCAACACAAACACTCACTGACTCGATTTCTCACACACAGACTGACCGATGCTGTCTGAACAAAACCTTGTATGTCCACAGTAATAACTTTACACAATAAAGAAAAAAAAAACCTACTTTACTTTAATGTAAGTCAATGGAACCAGACTTTTTTCGGGCCATTTCCTTTGGGCCATTTATTTTATATATATATATATATATATATATATATATATTTTCAGTATTTAAGTATTGGAGCTTCTGGATACTCGCTTTCAGCGTTTCAAAAAATCTGCAGGGATATTTTTCCACATCTCCAAAGTTCAGTCTCATGCAAATGTTTTTTTTTTTTGTTTATTTCCTTTTCTCAGTAAGGTCTTCCTGACAGCTACTCATCCTTTCAGACCCATAGCACTGAGTTGTCTTCACAGTGGAAGGATGGCTGTGGACGTTTTCAGATCTGAAGCAAGAGTAGAGCTTGATTTTCTCCTCTCTCTTAAAGATGAAAGCCTAAAATAGGGTTATAGAATAGCTGAAGTTTGAGAGGAAGAATATGCTTGAAACCAGTCTAACACCCTGTAAATTCACATCCTCACCTTCCATTCCCAACCACCACCACCCATCTCTTCACTGTTCCTCAATCTTATGACAGTCCTACTACAGTTACAAGGGGGTCCAGCCTTCTAGCGACAGGCAGAAGCTGCACAGAATGCCAGCCTAAATTTTCAGAGTTCTCCCCTCCTTCAATCAGTCTTCCCTCACACTAGCACTACATGCTAAAGGGCATGGTCCAAACTTGCAAATTTTGTTATCTGATGGGGAGAGTATTGTGGTCTACCAAGTGGACAAGTGGAACTGGAATTTTTCATATATAAACCAAAAGAAATGGGTTTATATATATATATATATATATATATATATATATATATATATATATATATATATATATATATACCGATGCTGTCTGAACAAAACCTTGTATGTCCACAATAATAACTTTACACAATAAAGAAAAAAAAAACCTACTTTACTTTAATGTAAGTCAATGGAACCAGACTTTTTCGGGCCATTTCCTTTGGACCATTTGTTATGAAATTTACCCACAATGTAAAGAGCAACAGTCACTTTCAAATAAAGTCAAAAACTGAAAAACGACAAAGATGTTCCAACAGCAGCTGTATATATATGGGCCTTCAAACTGTTGACAGTGCATTATGTCCAGAGTACCACTGACTATAGTACTGCTGAAATGCAATCTGATATTTGGCAACACACTCTATCTTTTTATTACAGAGCTACTGTAATGCAGGAGATAATGAGAGGGTGATGGATGGACTGGGAGAGATGAGTTAGATAGGAGAATGCATCTGCTGGATGTATTTTATAAGAGACACTCCTCACAGTGGTATTCTGGCAGAGGACTTTTTACTGCCTTTTTTTTTCTGGGAGATATTTCTTTCATCCTTCGAAGCGAAGCATGTTCAGATGACATATCGCTCCAATTTCTAACGTGAGACGTCTCGCACTTCTGAGACAAACCACCATGCTTTTGAGTTAGTTTGTGGAAAAAGCTCTACCTGACAAATGATGGACTAATAATGTAAAGATGTGGCAAATTAGCCAATCATACAGAGGATTCGGGTTACCAGGAAACAGCTTGCACTGTTAGGTGTCTTATTCCACCATTGGCTGTCTGACCTGTCAGTCAGCTGTAGCAGCAAATCCATGCGTAGCTTCAGTTCATGTGTTATCTCAGCTTACACTCCTAGCAGTCTGTCTGAAGTCTCTGATGTCTCGTCTCTGTTCACTCCCAGGGGAAGGTGTGTGTGTGTGTGAGTGTGTGTAAGTCAGTCTGTGTGTGAGAAATCGAGTCAGTGAGTGTTTGTGTTGGAGTTAGCTTGCTGTTTAGTGTTAGTGTAGATGTTATCAGGTTTCAGATATTTTGGCCACTGTTCCTCTTCCAGGTGGCTAAGCACATGGAAGCACAACTCACCACCTTTAATCTCTTCAAGGCCCATTTGGCCACTTAACCTGGTGAAGATAAGCAAGCTTAACTTCTGATAGCATCTCAGGCTGTAGAGAGGCTTGTCCTTGCCGAAAAGCTGACACAAAGAAAGAGAAAGAATGCTGTGCAAAAGCTCATCCCTCATTTGTTCCAGTCAAAGCAGCCAATAAATACAAGGTATTTCTATAGGAGATATTTCAGGATTAAAAATAGGATATTACGCTTTCATTAGGGAAGGGAAAATCAAAGCATAACAAGACTTTCCAAAATGAGTTCAAAAAATGATAAAAAGATATAAAGAATATTCAACTCCTAACAACAATGCAAGACGTGGTAGAGCACCAAAACACCCACCATCAAATAAACAGTGCGTAAAGCTTCCATCTTTGAGAGAGAGAGGAAAATCAAGCTGCTCAGATCTGAAAAAAATCCAAGACTTTCTGTCTGTCCTTCGACTGTAAGAAGACAACTCAGTCCTATGGGTCTGAAAGGATGTGTAGCTGTCAAAAAGCCTCATTAGAAAAGAAAACAGACAAAAAAGAAGAACATTTGCAAATCAGTCAAAAAAGCTGGTGATGTTCTGAGAGCAATAGAACGGACTGACAACCCCAGAGTCCATCGTCATTGAATGTATTTGGTATTACTTTGACCATTAGAATTAGAAAATGCAACCAACTTCTAAGACTGAACTTCAGTGGTGTGGAAAAATATCCCTGCAGAAAACTGAAAACAAGTCTCGGGAAGAGAATGACAACAGTAATAAAGGCAAAACCAAATCAAATAAAAAAATAATGGAATAAATAGATAAAACTTAGTTTAATGATACTACACATTTCTATTCAATCAAATTGAGTCAGTACACACAGGCTTTGTTACCTGAACATACAGTTCAGTTGTTGATGGGACAAAATTGAAACATTTCAGTACAATTTATTTTGGTTACATTGGAATGGAATTCTCTTTAGATTAAAATAAACAGGTCTGAAATGTACCTCTATTAATTCTTGCATTTTTTACTAATTATTTAAAAACAACACAGTTTATTTACAGTCATCAGTCAATTAACAGTCAGTATATATTTTTTATTTAAAAATAAGAAACTTAAGCTGTTTGCCTTAGAAACTAAAAATATATCTATATATAAAAAATAAAATATATTTTTTTTAGAGTGCTGAAAACAATGGCTTTTAAACTGGCAATTAAATACAAGGGTGGTCTTTAAATTTACAGAGTACTAAAGATATACGTACCCTTTGTATTGTTTAAGTTTTTTTTTACATTTCATGATAATGCAAATTGTTTGGAACAAATTTGCGTAGATTGCCTATATATATATATATATATATATATATATATATATATATATATATATATATATATATAAAGAGAGAGAAAAAGAGAGAGAGAGAGAGAGAAAGAGAGAGAGATAGAGAGAGAGTACTAGGAATGTCTGTATACTTCATCAGTGATAGATATTATCTTGAATGGCATGGATAATAATAGTTCAAAGAAAAAGCTTGCCGTTCCATCGTGTTGTCAAACAGTGAACAATAAAAGAAGGTAAATGTTAGTCATTAATTTGTAATCAAGTATTTATGTCAGCTGCAATAATATAACGCAACATCAACTCTGCTTGCTTTTATTATTGTTCTCATGGCAGCCACATCTCTCTGGTCCACCTGCTGTCTTCATGGGGAAGATCTCTTGTAAAACCTCCAAATCCCTTGTCATACATACAACATGCAACAGCAGCTGAGCGAAACAAATAAAGTCTTTTTGATCTCCCGGCTGCACTTTGGTGAAAATGTGGCGTTTGTCGGGATTACCAGGATTCCGCTCAGCATTCCTGATGTTCATGTTAGCTCAATAGCAGATCAGCAGTGGGCAGACGTGGACAGTAACCTGCCCTAATGGCCTACTCAGCCCGCGAAAGTCCGCGAAAGGGCAGGCAATCATGTTCATTGTTTTTTAGCGGATTTTGATCTCTGTTCAAACAGGCAGCCGGCCTGGCATGCAGATGGCTTTGACCTTCGTGTATGAGACTAATTAAAGGCTGCTGTCAGACTGGACTCCGCTAGGGCTTTTTCAGATCAATGCCAGTGTAGGGCCGGAGCAGCGGCGAGCGTCCATTTTGGATGGCCTTTAAAGGAAGAGTTTCATTATGGGGTTCAATAACGGCTCGGCGGTCTTTGAAAGATGTTGTGGGTTCACCCAATTTGGGCATCCATGCTTGTCAAACGTGCCACAGACTGATGCATAGGCCTACCGATAATTGCACGTACGCGCAATAACCATGCCAAAACAGCCCTTATTAAGTTGTTCCCTATAGTGTAATTTCTAAGCAATTTCTGATGTGCAGCAAATGAACAGCACACTCATAAGCCTCAACTGTCTCTGTCTGGAATGTTTCCCTTTCTGTTTTCTGGCTATATTTTTCCATTGCAGTTAAGCCCAAACCAATTTGTCACGGCAGAGGAGCTAGAAATGCTGAGATAATAGGTTTAGGTATCGCAGAGGGATCTCAGGCATTGTTTGCTATGCCTTATTGAATCATAATGAGGAGACAAAGCAAAGGACGACACGCTTAAGAGAAGGGGAAACGCTGGCTGAGCTTTCATTAATCGCCATTGATCAAGCCTCTCACTCACACTGATGCAGGAGATCCCGAGCACACCTTTTCGGGGAAACCACCAGAATGTTCGGAATGTTAAGTTACGGATCATAAATCGTCCACTAACAGCCATGACAATGTTTTGAAGTGTTCCCCATAAAACTTGGCTTGGATTTTCCTTCATTGGTATTCAGGATTGCAGAACAAACAAACTTAGTTGGTAAACAAACTGTAAGAGAAAGAAAACTAACACAAGGACATAGGCCTTTCTCAGTCTCATTTACATCATGTAATTACACAGTTAGTTACGTTTTGAATTATATTTAGCTTCAACTTTTCGTACTGATAGCTTGGAGTCTTTTTTATAGACTTTTTATGTTTGTTTCAAGGTCAGAAAGTGACAAAAACATTAAAAATGTGAAAACTGAAGGGTAATTTTTTTTGGTATTTCCAGTCAGAAATATTCTGAAGTATTATTACTAGCTAATACCTAGCAGATAAAAAGGTAACTTGGCAGATAAAAAATAGCTGGGTAACCACTGTGTTAGCAAAACTTCCCTCTAAAATCATTCTAATGTATTGCTGACTCTTTTTATTTGCCATGGTAAGAGAACCACTGGTCATCTAGTGATGAAATGAAAACTAAACAAAGCTTTTATATGAATGTGACAAAGTCAATGCAGCTTATTTGCTACTTACAAGTGAAAAAGAAAATCTGTCCTATACAGGCAACAGACTTAAATATAGCATTTTTCAGCAAATTAATGCAAAATGTTTTATTAATTTGCTGTGTTTAACATATCGCTGCTGTCAGAACAAAACCTTGTATCTCCAAAATGGTAACTTTACAGGACTTTACTTTTAATGTAAGTCAATGGAACCCGACTTCTTGGGTCATTTCTTTTGGTCCATTCATCATGACATTTACACACAATGTAAAGGGCAACAGGCGTTTTCAAATTATGCCAAAAACTGAAAAACAACAAAAAACAAGATATGAGGTTACATATAAATCTGCATAATATATAACATATAAAGTGTGTCATATCTTTTGCACAGACCACATTTTGTGTTTTTAATTTTTCCTAACATGTTAAATTCAATAATAAACAGTAACTGTGCATTAAAAAGTATTTCCACTCAGGAAATGAACAAAACATGTCACTTCATTAGGCCCAAGTGCCAAAAGTTTTGCCAATGATTGTGTTTTGCATGATGCTGCTTGAAAGTTATTTAACTGAGCATTAACCACATTTTAACCATAGTTTTTGTTTTGTAGTTTTGCTTTTCTGACCCACTTTTTCTTTTAGTTTTTTTCTTCAGTTATCTATGTTCACATGATTCATATATGAAGTTTAGAAATGCAAAAACCAGTGTGCACTGTAGAGCACTGCCTGACTGTATGCTTAGATTAATCTATTAAGGCTTAAATGGACAGGTGGATTTGTACCATTTGGGGCTCAATTATTATAAAACCTTGGATTTGGTATGTGCAATTTTTTAGGGCATTCTTTTATTAACATGAGCAAAAAGGCGGGTTAACAGCAGTATTTTTGTAAATTCAGTGGTGTTGGCCCACAGTAACCAGCTCAAAACCTCATTGGCCCACTGGGAGTTGTCCCGATGTGCCTGATTACACACTCTGGCATTGACTGTGAGTGAGAAATAACCAATATTGAATTACACCAGCACTATGTATCTACTATTGCCTACATGCATTTACGTTAAAAGCTCTTGTAGACTTTCAGCTGGTTAACTGCACCTGACTCCATCCATTCTTTACTGCTGACCATAGCCCATAACATGGTTCTATCGCCTTTGTTATAACAAATCCTTGTATCTACAAAAGGACAAAACATTCCTAAATTTTAATTTATGCCGACAAAGTTTAGGTGATATCACCTGGAGAAGAAACATCCACAGATATGGAACCGATGACTTCAAACACAATTCAGGAGCTCTCTTTCAGCAAATGGAATAGCCACATCCATGGCAGATTCCTTAAATAAGTCCTTCACAAATGCTGAATGAACTCAGTCACTCTTTGGATCTCTTCCATTCTGGAACTGTACTGAATCCAGACCCCACTGTGGGACTCCTGCTGGCTGGACTTTGTGGACACCCAGCCAGAAGGACATGTATATATATTCTCTTGGCAAATGCTAGGAACTGGTTTTCATTTGATGGAAAGTTTATAATCTTCATTTTCTTTCTTGATTTGTTTCAATGAGTTACAAGTGATAAATAAGCAGCAGAAAATTACCCCATGTTTGTTTTTGCCTGCAATAGCTGCTCCTTTAAGGGTTAAACAGGCTCCAAATAGACATCACAAATGATGTTCATGGGATTTGTTGTCAAAGCTATTGATGGATTTGATGATCGACTGCACCGCTCCATGACCCAGTCTACTGATCACCTCAGTGTTCACTGACACGACATCTTATCAAGTAAGGAAAAGCCTCTTTAATGCTGATGAATGTCGTTTAGGCGCTTGGCCATTGGCAGGGGGAATTAAGGTCTTTAAACACAGACAAATACCTCTTTCTCTCTCTGCCTCCCCCTCTCTCTCCCTCTCTCTCTCTCGTTCTCTTCATCTCCTGGGAGTCACTGACCCATAAGCTGAGCTTGACACTTGGCTTCACTTCAATAAATAAAGCATAAAGTATATCGCCTCTACATCACTGCCAATCTCTCTTGATGGTCACTTTGGCTTTGGAGGGCTGAATGAGAAAAATTAGCTTCAGGCCCAGTGAGGATGATGATGAATGGGATGAGGAAGAGGTGAGGGAGAGTGGAGGATGCAGCTGGTGTCGCCCTCCCTGTGCACAATGACACCAATCATCAGTCAGGAGCTATCAGAGAGGGAACTGCAGGGTCATGTGGGTTCACACTGACTGAGGGTATTATTCCACCAAATCAGCAAAGGACAACGAGAAATTAACCTCATAAAGCTTATTATTCAGTTAGCAATAATATAATAACACAATATTGTATAAAATCAATCAAAAATGTTAGAAACGTCATACAACAAGGACTTATTTTTACTCTCCAAGACACAAGGTACTAATAACCATAAGGCAAAAATCTAATATCCAATTTACTGGCAATATCTGGCATTTATCATTCTATTATCTCCTTAAACCCAGTTAAATTCAGTTATTAATAATAACCACAGTATTGTAGACAAATCAATAAACAATTATGGAAACTTCAAGCAACAAAGACTTACTGAAAATAAAATCTAATAGCGAATTCATTGCTAATGTCAAGAAAGTGACATTCCATTATCCCACAAATCAGCAGGTACTGTATTGTAATAACCCCAAATCTTTTTAGAAAACCAATCAGCAACTAGAAAAAAAAAAATACATCAAAAAAGTTTACTCTTAAAATGTGACACCAATCATCATAAACACATCTGATGTTGGGGTTATTGCTAATGTCTGGAATACAACATTCCAATAACCACTTAAAAGGCTTGTTATTTGTTATTTATTGTAATAACCACAACACTGTAGAAAATATTTAAAAACAATTAATAATAAGGACTTTCACTCTACAAACTATTTTCTACAAATCATTTAACGCATCTAGTCTTTTTGTATTAGAATGTCTGGAAAGAATAGAATTCCATTATCTTTTTAAGGCTGTTCATTTATTATTACATTATTAATAACTGAATAAACACAGTGCTTTAGAAAATCAATCAGCAATTACAAAAAATAAATAAATAAGAGACATATCTAATCTTCAAATGTGATATCAATCATCATTCAAAAACATAATATCTAAATTATTTCTAATGTCTGACAATTTACCTTGCATTAACCTCATAAAATGCAGGTTTATAATTATGTTATTAGTAATGCAATAACCACAATACTGTAGAAAGTCAATTAACAGTTCTAGAACAAATAACAAAGAATTGTATTTATTTCTTATTTCTTATTTATAAAACCTTATTTATTACTCTGTTAGTAAATAAATTGTGAACTATTTATAACCTTTTAAACTTCAATGGTATTAAACTCTTCTAACTATAAAACATGCATATAAGTTACATGTTAATTACTGAATAGTTAATAGAAAAACTAAGTGTCTTATTCTTAATAACTGAATAATAAGCCCTGTTAAGTGGTAAATAATGGTAAATAAGATGGTAAATCCCAGGCAGTACAAATCCAACAATAAATTTTAAAGGTTTTTTTTTTTTTATGAATTCTAGCACTTTTTTAAAGAGTAAATGCAAATCTGTTTTATATATACATATATATATATATATATATATATATATATATATATATATTTACACATTTTGTTCTTAGGACCAGTCAGAATGACCACAAAGTATTGTTTCTATACATCAGCTCATAGAGGATATGTAGTAGAGACATGAAGCTCTCAGATGAATAGTCCATGTAATGTACAGATAAGGGCTATTTATATGTATGTTTTATGTATTTACATGTATGTGTGAATGTTTTCCTCCATGTAATGATATAATGATATAGTATGTTATAAGGTGGTGTGAAGTGTCTTTCATGGTGAATAAGTCATACAATTTATTTTCTCTGGCAGCCAGGATTTTATTGAATATAGCTCTGATGAATGTTAATAAAAACAGGCTGCTCAGCTATCAGCCATTTTGTCTTGCTCTCACTCTGTATAGGCTCTCCATTGAAAGTGGGGTAGACACAGCCTGTAAATATGCAGTCAGGACTGACCTGCAGGCAGAGCTCTGTGAAGAGCTGTATCACACTGTGTATTAACACTGAGACAGCTATGATTCCACTTTATCTAATTCAGAGAGGATAGGATAGGAGAGAGAGAGAGAGAGAGAGAGAGAGAGAGAGAGAGAGAGAGAGAGAGAGAGAGAGAACATAAAAACGTTGATAAAGGGAGGGAGAAAACAAAAAAGAGGGAGAAGAGAAAGAGAGTGGAAAGAAAGGGAGAGTGTGTGAAAGAGGACTAGATAGAAAGGGGGAGAGAGAGAAAGCGAGAGAGAAGGTGATGGGGGGGAGTTACCAAAAGGCGCTTGGCAGGATTCGTGTTGGTGAATGTAAATGGCAAATTTTGCGAGAGAGGGAGGGAGAGAGAGAGACAGAGACAGAGATAGAGAGAGAGATGGGCGATCTGGTGTTTCTCTCTGCCTTTTTAATGAGCTGTGGTCCGTCCTGCTGCAGCAGACATGCGGCCACTCCTCAGCAGCCAGCCTAACACAGTAAAACACACACAGATGGCTCACTCCATAAACGTCTGCATCAGCTTTCAGCAACCGACTGAATTCAGCATCAGACGGTGATTCAGTGTATCTGAAATGCCGTCTGGGTTTAAGCGATGAAAGCAACTATATGAGTGCGAAAATAACCAGCTTTTCTTCAAGAGATGCCCGGATTAAGTTTGTCTTTGATTCTTTATAAGGCTAATGCAACGTGAAATATCCACGGTAGGTTAAACCACAGCTAACACACCAACTGATGGCTCTTGCATAATTCAGCGGCGCAAAATCATATGATCAACCACAGTGAATGTTATCTGCATAATATTCCATTGCTGGAGGAAGGGGGTCATCTATATTTGATCTAGAGTCCTCAGGGAATCACTAGGGAAACACTAGGGGGCAAGCTTGAGCTTTTCTGTGTAGATGGTTCAGCAGGAGAACAGAAGCAATAGAGATAGAGTCAGAGAAGCTTCTTGATACACTCATAGCTCTTTTGCTTTATCTTTCTGTCTTTCTTTCTTTTCACCTTGTACTTTAGTTACTCCAGCAAGTCTCTCTGTGTCCTTCCGTATTCTTTCCGTTCTCAAATCCAGTCCACACGACCCTCCTCTCCTATTCTCCTATTTCATCATATATTCAGCATATATATGCTTCTGTTGGAACAAAACCTTGTATCTCCAAAATTGTGACTTTACAGGAGAAGGAAAAAACATAATTTACTTTTAATGTAAGTCAATGGAGCCAGACTTTTTTCCAAGTAATTTTGGGCTGTTTCTTTTGGTCCATTCATTGTGAAATATACACACAATGTAAAGAATGACTGGCAAAAACTGAAAAATAAGATGCAAGGTGTTTTGCAGAAAGCAGTGATACATCAAGTTGCATAATACAGTTCAAAGGTACTTTGGGCACACAAAGTGGTTCCAAATCACAGCCTTGGCACCTGAATACTATGCACATTTTAGGATTTTTCCCCTTCTCTATACACCTGATGTGGCAATTCAGAGGCTTGAATCAGGTGTGCTAGATCAGACAAAGCACAAATGTGCTTGGTATGAGGTGGCCAGGACTGGCTTTGTCAAGAAATTAAAAGAAAAGTTAGATTAAAACACTGATAGCTCTTGTGGAAGCACACTCTTAAGAATAAAGGCATCAAAAAGGGTTATTTAGGGCTGTGGTTCCCAGCCCTGTTCCTGGAAGACCCCCTGCTTTGCACATTTTAGTGTTTTTCCTGCTCCCAACACACCTGATCTAACTAATCAGCTAATTAACAAGCCCTTCCTGAGTTGAATTGGGTGCGATTTGGTAGGAAAATGCAAAAATGGCCAGGGCAAAGGGGTCCTTCAGGACCAGGGCTGGGAACCACTGCTTCAGAGCAATACCATGAAAGAATCATTTTGGGTTTCCTAAAGAACCTTTCAATTGATTGTTCTTTAAAAACCCATTTAAAAATGTTCAATTAAAAGGTTCTTTGGGCAGCCAAAAGTCTACTCTGGCATTTCCAAGAACATGGAGACGAAAGTAGGTAAACTGGTACACTCTTGAAGTACACTCTTAAAAACAAAGTGCTAAAAAGGTTTTTAGAGTAATGCTATAGAAGAACCAGTTGGGTTTCCTTAAGAAGTTCTCAATTGATGTAGATGTAGTTTCTTTAAAGAACCGTCCATTAAAGGGATTATTAGGGAACCCAAATAGTGGCTGTGAAAAGAATCCTAATCTAATTTTTCTCATTTTTCTTCTCTTTCCTCGAGCCCACTGCACCTTTCCTGACATCATCATACTCCATCCTGCCATTTTATCTGCTGGCTATGTGTGTGCTCTGCCATCAGATTACAACTCCTAGCCCTGTGGCTGAGCGAAGAGTTGTTTAGCCTCCGTTTTCTTTCTGCTCCATTAAAAATGCAGCCAAAGCCATGGTGCAGGAGTGGCTGGCTTTACAGTGGCTGCTTCCATTCGCATTAGGCTGAGCAGGCTTCGGGCTCCGATCACCTCCAGAGGGACCAGAGCATTTTTTAGCCCATGTTTAACTCCTCTTGTACCTGTGTTACCGTGATCTCCCATAGTGCCTTACTGCAGAGCAAAGTCGGTGTTGGGGGACTTCCTGACGGCTCTGCCGAAGCTGCTGAAGCAGATGGCATTCTGAAGAAGGAATGGCCTTGCTCTCTCCCTCTGTCTTTTTTTTTCCTCTTGCTCTTGCCTTCCTTTCTTTCCAATCTCAAAGACGTGATTTAAAGATATGTAAGTTTGAGAACAAAGCTGTACTGGGCTGACTAATAGTCAGTGCTGGTTCTTTGAGAGTTGCACTCATTTACCAAGCACAGCCTTATTTTCTGATGCTGGACACTTCCCTATTCTTTTTATGGCTCCTCTTCTGTCTCATACAGTGCTTGGCCACAGAAGAGATGCTAGTAGCGCAGAGAAGTTAGCTTTAAAAAGGCTAATACCGTGTGTGTTGTGACAGTGGCACTTTAGTTGAGGCCTATAAAGTGGGCCACCCTGAGAAAGTATAACTGTATGTGCAAAGAACTTTAAAAGCACCCAAACATAATTAAAACCACACTGGAGAACAATCACTAGCAGAGCCATTAAACAAGCAGTGTGGGGAAGAGCTAATACCAGAGGCGGAGAAATGACACAGGCTAGTTTTAATGACTCACACCATGTGCGCTGTTTTTAGCATTGGCTCCAATGTTGCTCTATGTTGAAAGCAAATGCACGAAAGTAACACTCAAGGCAAATTTCCACTGCATATTCAAAAACAACTGCTGACCCAAACGGGAACCAATGGAACTCAATGCTCTAGTTCTACCTGCTTGAGAGACAACTGGAGCTGACACAATGAGTGCAATTAAGAATTTAATTATGTTTCTGGCCCTTTATTTGCATTGAAGCTACTATGTTGCCTAATTATCTTACAAGTTATCTTAGATTAGAACTAATGAACCTTTACACCGATAGAATCAAGGAAAGTTTATATTTTTGTCTGTTAAGTCTGAAAATATGATCAAAAAGGCTTGTTCTGTGGAGGCTATGATGAATGCTAGTAATTTAAGCTTCCTATCTAGCTTATGCCAACTTAGCAAACTATTTACAAAGTTCGGTAACACTTTACTGTTCATAAGGCTACATGACACCTACATAAGCTTGTCATGACAAATGATATAACCCTACATAAATATTAACGAATGCCTATTCCAGTAGGCATCATCTGTCATACAGGCTGCTTTAGCTACCTTTGATCAAAACAGGCAAACATAACCTTTATAGTGAATTACATCTATTGGAATAAGCATTTATAAACATTTATGTAGGTTTATGTCAGTTGCCATGACAAGCTTGTGTAGGTGTCATAAGGCTTTATGACCAACACCCTACAGTAAAATGTTACCCAAAGTTCTCATTCTAAAAATAGTTATTAATACATTAACTTGCTATACCAACATTCTGCTTTACATTCTACTGGTTATGTAATAATGCTTGGGGAATTTGTCGTCACCTGGAACAGAGTGTAAATATTGGTAAAGATTGTACTTCAGCTCTAGGTAAAGACAAAAGAGAACAACCTTGAGTACCATTAAGTCCTGTAGATACCATTCCTGAAAAAAAACTACAAAACTGAAATGGTCAATTGAAAAAGACCAATAGCCAATGTAAAATAGCATAGTTCCAGTTACCTGGAACCAGGTTGAATTGCTTTGTGCTCTCAAAAAACGCTCTTAAGTTAACTTTCCTGCTAGTTTCTGAAGGTACTGACCTTTAAATCATATGCATGAGGGCCCATTAGAAAAGAGAAAACATCGCCTTGAAAATGGCTGATGCTCAGTCCTTTTAGCTTGCATCTAAGATGCACCACTTTCAAGGTTTCTAAACCGTCCAATTTGCGAATTGTTACTGAAGGAAAAGCTTATAGCTCAGTAAAACAGGCCTTGAGAAACTTTCGAGAGGTCTATTAACAGACAGTCTCAGCTGACACACCACAGGACGATCTCAAATTAGCCGGACTGTCCCTGACGACGCTAAGCGAAAGTTCAAGATTCAGCAGTTTGTGGAAATCTCTTTTGTCAGGTGCTGCTGGCGGAGGTGATCACAGCGAGCGGCTTTGTAAGCAAAAACCTGCCGTGTCTGTCTTTGCGTATGAATACAACTGCGACATGCTTTGTCGCTCGCTGCTGCGCCTTACAGGAGGAAGCAATGGGGGAAAAAGGAAATGAAAACCGCTTTTGGATCAGCGTCGAGCACCAGCACTCGACAAAAGGTGTGTGAGGGAGAAAATAATATTGATTTGGAGGGGAGTCTCAGAAACAAGAGCAGGAGACGATCAATAATATGTGGATAACCAGGTGAAAAAGAGAATAAGCTGAAACCAAAGGTGATACATGGACTGAATGAAAACTTCTTCATCCTCATCTCTGCGTAGAGTTCTTTGGCCTAACGATCCCTTCAGATCTCTTGCCATGTATAGTGACAACTTGCAGTCGAGATACACATAAGAATAGCCTTATTAGATTATAATTAGAGATGCTAACGGTAGGCCACACTTGCTCTTCACTGCTTTACCTATGTGTTTAATTCAGTGGTGCGGCAGGCCTGTTAGTATTAGCTGGCACAATTGGCTCTCCGTGAACTGCACTCAAACGACCTCCACTACACACACCTTTCCCCCAAAGACTGCGAAGCTGAGAAGTGCTGTTTTAAACATGGAAGATTGTTGCTCTAATGGGCTGAGGCACTCATTAGCGAGACACCAAGGCGGAAACTCCAGTCAGTTGGGTCATTACAAGTGCACATATTGTAGATGCACATGGGAGAGTGATAGAGTGAGAAAAAGACACAGGCCCAATTCAAATACTGCGAGAAGGCTTATCATCTTTGTACTCTCTCAGTCATTAGCGCTGATAGGCTAACAGGTTGGATAGGTAAGTGCTGTATCGCTGTAATGGCTGCCATTTCGCAAAGTGCTCCGAAGAAGAAGAGAAGATATGTTGCGGTAAATCGTACTGCAGCCCTTACTCTCAAATGCAGAGAGGACCTTGGCTAAGTTTATTTTCAGAGGCTTCTGCCAAATGTGAAGAAAGAAATGGGGCCACTGGCCGGTTTCAGATTTAGAATCGCATTGGGCAGCTGAGCCGCCAAAGAGATTCTTCACACTCGAACATGCATGGAAGTATAAGCGTCATAGAATCGCTCACAGCTAGCTGGGAAGACTGAAATTTGATACACTTTGGGGCAGTTTCCCAGACCTGGATTAAGCTTAAGCCTAGACTAAAAAGAATTTCCAATATCAATTTATCACTGGCACTGCAATTTAGCCCAAGACTAGCCTTAATCCATTTCTGGGAAACCAGCCCTGCCCAAAAATATCCAGATACCTTCTCATGCTGTGTTTCCTCCAAAATCAAGGGTATTAATATGGACTTTGCTGCAGTTATAGACTCTAGATGTTGGAGCATTATTGCTGGGTTTTGATTTCATTGAACCAGCATACGTGGAGTCAGCTCTGATTCTGGCTGATTAGGTCTGGATCACAAATGGTGCTCCAGATTCATCCCAAAAGTGTTCAATGGAAGAAATAGATTACTCAAATAATAGAAATGACTTGACAAGCTAGGGGCTACTTAGCAAGATAGCTACCTATCAAGATACTTTGCCTTCTACTTCCTCTGGCTGAAAGGGTAAAAAGCCTGTATCTGTTTTTCATTTTATGCTGAATAAATATTGAATCATCTTTTTTATGATTTTGTTTGATCACTGAGGTATGTTACACAAATGGCAGCTTGGTGATAGTTATTAGCATAGAGATCAATGGCTAGGCAATCAGTCAGGATTGGTTGACACCACAGGGATTCCCAATGGTTGTATCATGTATTCGCATTACACAGGCAGTGCAGTGTTGTAGTGAGAGAACAATGATGAAGAAAACCTGAATATAACAAGACAAAAGATATAGTACACTCTGCCTTTAGGCTGGAATGCCCAAGTTGCTGAACTACATCAGGGGGCTTCTGGACATATCGTGTCCTTTGTTGCTGTCATTTAGGACATTTACCATTTTGAGACATTTACAGACTGTATGAGTTCATGCTGAGGAAGACCAATGACATGGGCTAGTTCTGCAGATGTCTGTCAACCTGGCTTTTACAGAAGAAATCAAAGGACAAATCAAAGTGAGGGGTGACTTTTACACCTGTTTCACTGCTTTTGCTGTTGACTTCGCCTCCAGGCCACAGTTTTCTCCGTAGCCCTTAACACCATTGGAAATACCATATATTACATTGAAGATAGGCAATCAAACCTGCCATCATCCCCTCCCCTCCCTCTCCTTGACACGGTTATGTCCTGCCAGAGAATATTTCCTCTTATCTGATGGCCGGGGCCGTGATGCGCACCCCTCTAAACCCCTCTCATCCCTCGGAGGCTGTGTTTATCGGAGTGTGGATCTGCCTCCATCTCTGTTTCGCTGTCACACGGGAGATAAAAGCCCGGCTGATCAGCTGGCTGCGTCGCCAGGGCGAGGTGCAGAGATATGACCTTTAAGAGAAAAGGAGGGGATAGAAGGGGTGATCCATGATCCATGGTGAGGGCACATATAGGACGAGAGCTTATCGGGCAAAGCAATAGAGAGATAGGGGTGAGGTGGTGGAGGATGAAGCAGATGGAGAGAGTGCAAGAGAGAGAGAAATTTGGAGGTAAGAGACAGAGAGAGGACGACAGTGCAAAAAGAAGCAGTGGAGATAAGAAAGATTTTGTAAATTTGGAGCAGAAAGGCTGAGGGGAATAGTGCGAGTCGGTGAAAATGGACCCAGAGGAGGTCAGGATTGGGTCTCGTTTCTCTTTTATTCCTCCATTTCCACCCCTCTTACCGATTCTTGCACTCGGCGCTAAATCCATTTCCCTGCAGCGGAGATGTCTGAACAGGCTGGTGTGGAGGAACAGAGGCAGACGGTAAATAATGCAGATGCTTTTCTTCATTTCAGCAAAGATGTACAGGCACTTGGCCCTCACTCAGGCCTCTCTCAAGTGCACCTATTAAAGACATAGGGCACTTCCTTCCTTTAACCCCCTGACTATATATACACACTCTTTCTTTGCCATAGAACTTTTCCTATCAGATCTCAGATCTATTTTTTTTAAACTTTTAATACACTTTTTATGCACTAATTATGGTTGAAAACAACCAACATGCGCAGTATTTACTTTTATTCATGCTACTGCCACTTCAGCTCTTCCATCCCTCCAATCTTTAAACCAATCATTTATAGCTGTGTCCTCACAACAAAGGTTGTTCCCAAAGGTGTCACTGACATTGTTACCCTTAAAAGAGACACTAACAATCACAAAAGCAACTACCCGAACTCACCTTAGCTGCCTCACAAATGTCTTTCTTATGTGCATTTCTGAGAATTTGATACAAGATAAAGGATGCTTAGCTGTCAAGAAGGCCTCACTGAGAAAAGGAAATAGAGAAAAAGAAAAACATTTGCATTAGAAGCCTTTTGCATTTTATGCACTCACCTTCAACCCACCAACATTTTTTTTTTCCCTTTACATGCACTTCACTACTCAGAGGTTAAAACATCCATTTCTCCATGCTCCAAGACAGAGATCTCAACGGCCAAGGCTAATGCTCTGGAATAAATAAATAAATAAAAATAAAGCCACAGCCATTACTTGCTAGCACGTCTGTCCAGCTAGCCCTGCTGAATCCTGTCTTTACGAGTGTGACAGGGCCTCTGTGCCGGGCTTGGCGTGTTGTCGCCACTCTGAAATCCCCCACTCCAGCGTGAGAGAGGGGAGCTCTTGCTGGTTCTCCAGCACCGGCCCAGGCCAGCACACTGTTTTGCCATGTAATTGCTGGCTTACAGTGCGGACCAGCAGCACACATCAAAAGAGAGACAGATGGCTCTGCCTTTCACATCCTACTCTGGAAGGGATTCAGAGTTGAGGCTGATTGAATTCAAGTGTTGGGACTTTAAGCCATGCCTGCTGCCTCGCTGTCACATCCCGGCTAAGATACTAAGGGTATTTTCATTGCTTCCTCCTAACCTTTCTCTGTTTCTCTCTATATTTCTCTCTTATTCTGCCCCCATGTCTCCACTTTCCTCTTTTTCTGCCTCTTAGTCTTACTGTATCTCCACTTCTCTCGCCCCCTGTGCTCTCTCCATTCGCTCTTTTGCACTCCCTCATTCTCTCTCGTCTGCCTCTCAGTGGTAATAGTGCGGAAAGGGCATCATTTGATTCGTTCGACCCATTTTCCACTCGCTGTCTCCTCCAGAACTGCCCAGACAGAGAGGGGGAAAGGCAATTTAACGGAGAATGTTACTATAAATCCTCATATCCACCCTGGACCTCGACCACTTTGGCAAATCTATGCAATGTCAGGTGGAAAACAATTGCAAAATTGCAAACTAAAAATGACCAGTAAAGTGAGTAGTTATGCATCAAGGGGTGTTGCAGTGGCACTATTTGTCAACAGAATGTTTCACTTGAAAATAGAACCATGCAACAGATATGACAGCTACAATTCATCCATGGTAGTTCTATACAGGACTGTGGAAAAGGCACAGACCACTCTTCATTTCATTCTCAGTCAAAATTTACTTTCAGAATTTATTTTCAGAAGGAGATTATAAATAAAAGACAGTACACTTGCTTAAGGAAGGGGACATTCAAATGAAACAAAAAAGTTTCCAAAGTTGGAGTTCAAAAATATAAAGAAAATGGGCTTCCTAATGACCATGCAAGACCTGGTAGTCCACCAAAACTGTCTCCATCAGAAAAACAGCACTCAAAGTCTCACCTTTGAGAGAGGGGAGAAAATCAAGCTCCATTCTTGCCTCAGATCTCAAAATATCCACAGCCATCCTTCCACTGTGAGAAGGCAACTCAACACTATGGGTCTGAAAGGATGTGTAGCAGTCAAGAAGCCCTCACTGAGAAAAGATGACACAAAAGAAGAACATTTGCAAATTAGCAATAAATAAATGGACTGACCACCCCAGAATCCAGACCTTAACATCACAGAATGTTTTTGGTATTACTTAGATCTTCTTGGAAACTGCAACTGATTTTTCCCTTCAGATTTCTTGAAAAACTGAAAGCAAGTCTTGAAATGGAAGCTCTATTAAAAGCAAAGAGTGGACACATTAAATACTATGTGATATTAAATGCAATTGTTGAGGCTTCTCTATAATGTTCTGTTAAATACACATTTTCAGCTTTGTTTCCTAATACTGAAAAATGAACTACTTGTACTTAATGGCTGTTTTGAATGAAAAAGTAATAAGTAGAATGGTCTCTCACATTTACACAGCACTGAACAATAATTCACGCTACGTAGCTTCCAGACTAGCAAGAAAGTTCGGCTCTCTGAGTATCAACCGCATATGCAGAAAATAGTCCAGGAGTCCGTTTTGACCTTAATGTGTTCTGTAGCCTGTGCAAGATAGCTGAAGAGAGATGAAAGGAGTTAGCTTTTTTTTCAGGTCAATTTGCCTCCAGGGTGTTTACACATGGTAAAGCGAGAGAGATCAGTAGAGAGAGAAGCTGGTGGGGAGGAACTGAAGCTGGTGCATTGAGTGGGTTATCTGTGCATCGGCTAAATCCTGCACAGCTCCTCCTCTGGGGGACTAATCTGGGCGCCGGAAAAAAAAAAGAAAGGAAAAAAGGCTCTTCCAACACTGATCCCAGTCCAGCTTTACTGCTTTTCTCCTCGCGTATGATTAAGATTAGCACTCGCGTGTGAGGAGCTGGTCCAAGATCAGCGTACGAGGACGACCGTAAGCATAAGAGTCTAATCTCGTGCAGTGTGGCTATAGGGGTGCCATCTGTGCTTATGCGATAGCTAACATCATTGCTAACATCCAGCTAGCTTGCTGAATCTGGTTTAAGCGTCGCCTTTCTGATCCGAGCTTATTTCAGATGCTTCTGCTTTAATGGTTATGATTGATAGTGTAGAAATGAAAGCTGATCCTGGATCAGCCTATAAGCGTTTTTCTATCTCTCTCTATCTTTCCCTCTCCCTCTCTCGCTCTTTCACCAGCGAGCAGTAATAAAGGCAGAGCTGACACTATTCCTGACACCTTCCCTAATGAAGGTTCTCTGAGCCGTGCAAAGGCCTCCAGGGTCAAAACAAACATAGCTAAATGGTGTATATGTGTGCATTGTAGGCTTTTAGAAAGGGTGCATTTCTGTGAGTTATTACCTGGGTGAGAGCATATATAATAGAAACTTGTACCACCAAATGAGAAATCTCTTATTTACATTGTTATCGGTAGACTAAAAACACTGGAAAAAAAAATAATGCATTGAATTGGCTTGATTCAAATATGTACATCCTTTCAACATGAATAAAATATAGAACCTCAGCACTATTTTGTCTTGCAGTTTACTTAGTAATTCTGACTCCTGATGACCACATGGATAGTGCATATCCTGTCTTCTGTTTAGTTCTTTAGGCTTCATTCCTCTGATTGTATCCATCCAACTTGTAACTGGTCGTGGTCTTCCTCTTGTACCTTCAACTCTTCCTGGCATAACGGTCTTTTCCCACGAATGGGTTCTTCTCATAATATATCCAAAATAAGGCAGTGAGAGGTGAGGCTTGATTTGCTTATTTGTTTATTGTTTATTTTCTTTGCCGTCCAAGATTTACCAACACCAAAGTTCAAAGGCATCAATATTTTTCCCCTCTCTGTTATTTTTTGTCCAGCTTTCACACCCATAAAGAATAACAGAGACGACCACAGCCTGGACAATTCTTATTTTTGTCTGTAGAGACAAAACATTGCATTTGAAGATCTTTTTAAACTCTTTCATCCTTGTTCTGCCAAGTGCCAATCAGTGTCGAATATCTTGAATGCTGGAGCTTTTGTTGTTATTGATTGATCCAAGTTGGCAAAAGCTGCCCACCATTTCTACATCTTCACCATGAATGGTAAAGTGATTTGACCTTCCTGTCATCACAACCTTAGTGTTCTTCATATTGGCTGATGTTACTAAGGTTTAACCTTCCTTATGAGGGTCTTCAGGTCTTCCAGATTTTCTGCCATGAGTGTTGTACGCCCTGCGTATTGATGTGTCTTCCACTAATCTTGGATCTTGATCATCTTCCCCCAGTCCTGCTTCTCTCATTGTATGTTCTACCTATAGGTCGAACACGTATGGTGATAGTACGCAGCCTTGTCCAACTACTTTGCCAATGTGGAACCAGTCTGTTTTTTCATGTCATGACTGTGGCGTATTGATCAGTGTAGAGATTCCTCATTAGAACAATATAATGGTCTTGTTTTCCCATTTTCCTGAGGGAATTTTGTAATTTTATGTAATCAACACAGTCAAAGGCTTTTTCTGTAGTCAATTAAACATGTTGACTTCTTTCTCTCTTTGGCTTTTCAATAATCCAGTGAACATATCTCTTCAATTGACTAACTTCTGACAATGAATGATGTTTAAAAAGTAATGTTAAAAAGAAATTCCACCTCATGCCGTTTACATGCTTAATGGTATTTAGGCTTTCCAAAATATAAAAGTCAAAAAGAGCATAAAGGCTCAAACTCAACATTGAATAAGTGAGAGATTTAACTGCTTAAATCTTTTTATTTTTAGGTGGACATGTTTCTGCTCATGCTGTCCTCAATGCCATTTAAAATTAGTGCAGACAGGCATGGCCTATCAATAATGGCCCCATACAAAAATGACCTTCAATGAATACAAATGTGCTTGAATAGTCACTATGGTTTGTCTCCACCAAGTTGTTGCTCAAATGAATGACATTTAAACTATAAAAAATATAACCTAATAAAATAAAATATTTGACATAAAAAGGTAATATTATTAGTCAAGCAAACCAACCTACTCTGCTACAACTGAACATGTAAACTTTGCCTTTAGCAGTTTAGTTTGTGAATAAGTCCACTAAAAACAATAGACAGAATATTTAATCGTACAACTGAACAGTAAGTTTGTGAAGAAGTGCAAATATTATAACTAACCCCACAGACAGGGTTAACTGTACCATTAAATAATCTAATAAATTCATGCAAACACAATTCATACAATATAATTCTATGTTGTTTGAATCAATCAAGCATTTTGCTTAAAACAAATCTATCAAATAAATAACATTAATGAACAGAGGCTGTGTCAAACATAGAAAAAATATTTTTGACCATAAAGGCGAAAAATATCAGTATGATAAATTTGCACGGGTCACTTGAAGAGCCATAATTGTGAGCTCTCTTCATGGAGAAGGTTGTTCTGTAAAATATGCACAGTGACCCAAGAAAGAAGCTCAAAACCCAACATTTTCTAACGGACTGCACATCATTCTACTGATGCATATCATCATAGGTAAATGTCAGACTGTGTCTTCCATAATATTACCACAGTTACAGTGCAGGAGAGAGCTGGCACCTTTGTCAGGGTGGAAAAGGACTGCTCTTTCTCTGAAGGAGTACAAGACCATTTCAGGGGAAACCCAATGTCCAGGTAAAACTACTCGCTTTAACGTTTAGACCAAATTTGAATCAGCATAAGGAAGCTTCACAGAGTACTGATGTTATAGCACAGTTCATTTTGCTTTTTAAAGAAAGAAACCAGACAATGACTTTTTCTTTCCAAAGTGGAAGGGGTTCCAATAGCCTTAATTAACGTTAAAGTACTCTTTCTTCTATGCACAAATATGCATGCGTAAGAAATGCATTGCGACACAGGCTACAGCAGCTAACAGCTCTCTTAGTAATCAATTAATCTGTCAATTACTGCTCTGGTTAATTAATAAATTAGACTTTTTTCAAAGAAAAATAAAAGCAACAAACCTTAAGTATATTATTACCTACCGCAAAGCTCTCTTAAGATAATGAATAGTATATTTATGTCATATTTATATCATACAGTCATATATACAAATACTATAAAGCCTGATTAGCTTTCCAACAAACATATTTTCTCCCCTTGCAAGGAGTTTATTTGCACAGCTTTGTGAGTGTTTCTGAAATTCTACCACTTATTTTACCATCATTAGACCACAAGATTTTCTATGTACTAGACAGCATTTAAAATAATTCTGTTCTGGAGACACTGGAACCATTTCCCCACATATTCATGGCTTACAACTGAGATAATCATGAAACAATCTTATAATTGACAAAACTTCTCTTTTCTGTTCATAACAAAATATTATTGCAAGTAGTTTTCATTTCCAGAGCTCAGGGTTCCCCACAGTCATTCTTGCTAACAGTTTTAGCAGCTTAGGAAAAGAACAGCATAGATTACTAAATGCCATTCGTTCTACAAGCTACTGCCTCTTCAGGTGGTCATGCACCACTGTCATGCTCCTGTGCCAAGTAATTCTTTTTTTAAAAGAGTCTTACTGGAATGCATCAATGTAAAGTGCTCATGTACTCGAGAAAGCTTCAGCCACATGCTACAGGAGCACGTTCCACCATGGTTCCAATGCTTTTCTCTCTTATTTACTGTAGTGGCAGTGCTAATTGACTATAGCCAGCAATTTATTATCAATGTCACTGGAATCATTGATTAGTTGCTGCAGCCCTGTTGGTGACTATACATGCTGTGGCTCTCTTGGCTTGGATGTTCTAGTTATTTTACAGCATTTGCCACTATTATGTAACAGTTTTTTCTGACTTCAGTTATGCTGTACTTATGTATTAAACTAAGTATGTACTGAGTATTATTTGCAATAATTGCATACTTATCTATTAAGTTTATTAAATAATCTATTATTTGTATAATTTTTGCATTGCAGCACTAAGCACTGTAGTTTTCATGAGTTACTGTGTACATGCAAAGTATGCATCAGAAATTACTTGTAAGTACTACATAATTACCTATTAAGTACTATGTACTTACAATACCATGAAATAAATGCTCACAAAACCATTACTTTGTCTACAACCTTTATATTACATGGATGTTCCTTAAACCTAAAAAATGTTTTTCACATTCATTCTTATTTGGTTCCTTAGGAAACCAAAGTGGTTCTTCCATGGTATTGCTCCAGAGAACGCTTTCTGGCACTTTCATTTTAAATAATGTAGACATACAGACACATACTAGTATTGCTATTGTTTATTTGGGTGCATCACACTGAACTCAGTAATTCCAGGTCTAAACCTGTTACCATGATGCTTAGATGACAGCCTAACTCAACCAAAGGGTGATGTGCTTGCCAACACTGTCCAATAAAAACCAAGCCTGGTGTTAACCCATGGATGCAATTTAAGCTAGCATGGCTGATAAGTACGACCAAAAACATGCAAATTAACTCTCACAAGAGAAAAACAAGTCCATTAGCAAACTATATAAAACTTTATAGTGTTGGGCGGATTTTAGAGGGGGACATTTCTCTGCTGTCCAGCACCAAAAGTTTCATGAGTTGTGCCTAGATGAGTATTCTTGTTATAGGGTCATGCTGGCCCTGCTAAACCTACCCTAACATTGACCTGCTGTCCCTAATCTAACCAATATATCATACATACACACATACATCATCTAAACTGCTTATCCTTCTGGGTCGCGGTGGGGTGCTGGAGCCTATCCCAGCTGTCATTGGGCGGAAGGCAGGATACACCCTGGACAGGTCGCCAGTCCATCGCAGGGCATAACCAATATATATAAATAAGTCTTAATCTCTACAACTCAAAAGTTAAGTTAAAAGTTTTTTGTTAAAAACAAAACAGTACCCTTGAGCAGACAAAATAAAACTTGGACCTGCAAAGCATCCCCACTTGGGACAGTAAAACAGGAACACTCACAGACAACATAATTTTTAGCGCATACTTTTTGGCTGCACCCCAGTTCCCCTCAGTCTGAAGTGATTGTTGATGACACACATTTGCCACATGTCTGCTTCGTCAGCGCAGCGCTCCACCAGAGCACAAGCCTGCAGAATTGGAGGAGACGAGAACAGCTAATTCCAAATATCACTGCCATAAGACACACATCACTGATGATTTAGCTTTCAGAGCGTATATACGGAAATATCTCTCTGCCTCTTCAGATGGGATGCATGAGGTTTTCATACTTTACTGTGGTCTCAGATGGTTAAGATCAGTGGATTATGATCAGATTAGCTTTTTTTCCTTGCAAACACACTTGATTCATTTAGTAAAAGGGTTTATTATTATCTGATATCCATGATATATTTGTGCTCTTGATAATAAAGGTTTCTAAATGGCTCTTGGCTTGAAGATACGGCCCCAGGAGAAACCTTTAATTGGTATAGAACCTTTTAAGAGGTCTTTTGCACTTGAACATCTCATTTACAGGAAGTGTTCTTCAAAAAAGCGTTCATTGAAATGGTCATTAGCAAATCAAAGGAAGTTTTTTTTGGGCATCACTTTCTTAGAATAAGCTCTTATAAAAAGAATTTCTTGAATACTTCAACCCAGGGAGTGAGGGGTAGGGTGGAGGGTGGGGTTGATTAGGGTAGCATTATGCTTCATAATTGGAATGCTTCATCTTTGTGGACATTTTCGTCAGCTTTGAATAATAATATTCCTACACTATGCAAAAAGACTTCATTACAGAGTATATACAATTTTAGATGTGTTAAATGTTGTGTTAATTATATTCATATTCAGAGCTTGATGCATGCTAGATAACAGCATGGCCAAAGTAAGAGCTGAAAATTTTCATGTTGTGACAGGTTGGGTTGGCAACCCAAATGTTAAGAAGAGCCACTTTGTCCTTTTAACAAAAAAATTGGGAGCCACAACATTTTATGTCAATTTTACCATCTTGACTGTAAATATGTCTCAGTGTGTACTTATGTACAATTACAGGCTAAAAATATAATATAACCGAAAACGCAGACTTACTTTGCTCAGCTTTAAGCTTTAGCTATAGCTGCTTTTCTCGCATCTCCAGCAGGAAACTTTTCCTCAAAAGTAGAATAGTTTCTTGTAAAATGTCTCCCAATGTTCAACTTTTCATTCACCAGCTTCTTGATGACATTTTTCTGTTCCACCTTAAATGGTGCCTGAGGTGTCAGAATGTAACTGCTGCACCATTTAAGGTGGAACGGGAAAACTTGAATGAGAAGCTGGCAAATGAGACACTGACTACAGCCTTGTGACTTTTTAGTATTTGACAGTTTCTCATTTCAGATTCATTTTTGATTATAAATGCAAATAAGTCCATTTGTCTCCAAATTATCATTGTTCATCTTAAATCGCTCTCTTTGCCTTTTTGATAGCTACTAGCTAGGCAAACTTATCATCATTGCTATGGTGACCAGCAGTCTGCGCACCAACCTTCAGGGTTAATTAGCAGTTATACATTAACTCCAGAGTTTAAGACCATTTATTGTTAAAACTGTGTTTGAATGATCAGCAGAGCTTTATTTTTTCTGCATTTTATTTTTACCTAAAAATTGAATTTTGCTCCAGAGCCACGTGTTGCCGACCCCTGTGCTAAGGCAAATGAGGTGTACCTTTGGAAACCATGCACAAAATTTTCACAGGGCCCAAAATTCCTTACAGCTCCCCTGCCTAGACCCTTATAAAAGGTTAGAGAAGACAATAGATCAATAATAGTAGTCTATCTCATACATAGGTTACAAATAACAGGGTTTTTCATGTCTTGCATGCTTGAGCAGACTTTTACCTTCTTAAGCCTTTATCAAACTGTCATTGCAAAGGTCACATCTACAGTGGCAGACTGACACTCTGACACCATGCTGTTTGATATGAGTGAATGACTCCATGATACATTGCCCGTCCATTTGAAATACTGTACACTCTGCACATTGTGTTTCACTCAGAAATTACACAGGAATAGACTCTCTAGGATCACAGTGTGGTGAAATTATGAGACGCACACTGACATTTACTTACGATGATGTGCGTCAGTAGGAACAGCTCAGCTAGAAAATGTAGCCTTTCCCTTTGTAGATGGCAACGTACACGGCTTCAGGTCACCCAAGCAAATGTCTCGAGTCCTACTCTCAACCCAATTAGTGATACAGATCCAATGAAAAAAACCACACAGTCTCAAGTTAAGGGCCATCCTGGAATTAGCGGACATATTAGCACTGGCTCACGGGGAACCCCGGCACACCATCTCTGCCATTCTGCTTTACGTTTCGTGACAAATGAAAAGATCTAAACTTACTTGGAATAATGTCTCGATCCATTAACTTTAAAGCATCTTAGCACAACAATCACTGTTGAATGGCGAGGCAATCATCACATCACAGCACCACCATTAAGACACTATTAATACTATGAAGTTTGTTGGGAAACTGGGCCCAGAACAAATGGTATTTATCTTATAAAGGACTTATGTTCAAAATTATTGCATTTTTTCTTTTAACACTTTAACTGTTCTATGTTGCTCATAATACATTTTTAGATGACTATTTTCTAACCTCTCTTTATCCATTATGCTGTGTTTACATTGTGCTGGTCTGGATATTCCAAACTGGATATTCCATTTTTTAATGGAGTAGTCATGACATGTGGAACTTTTAGTTAAGAGCTCGAACCTTTGTTGTCCCAACTGCAGCAGAGGATTAAATCAGATATTGCTATTTTTGGAGAAGAAGCCAGGGAGCCGTGAATGCCAAAAGTCTTGTTGTTCAAGTGTACCTGGAATTATATAACAAAGAATTACAGATTATAGAGTTTCCAACTTCCAACTTTTTTTTTTTCCAATTTAAATAAACAGTCAATGCTGCTAAAGCTCTGTCACCATAGCAATGTTTCCACAGCTGCATGCTGCCATTGGTGTACCATGTACCATTATGAGGCACAGAATTACCATTTTTTCAGCTCCAACATGTAAATACAGCATAATAATGTAAAAAGCTATGTTTTGCTGTGTCTGTTAAACCTACATAACTCTATTATGATTGGCTGTGCTGTATTGTACTTCACGTAAAAAGTAATCCAAGCTAAAATACCCCTTATAACTTCAACGTACATGTGGCTAAACTGCTGAATTCATAGCATTCTGATGATATCATGCAATCGTGCTGCCACCATTTCGGTAGGCAATTTCAAATTTATTCTGCAGTGCAGTGTCAGTTTATTATGAAATATAAAGCTGTACCTGATCCAGCAAAGGAAGTAAAACATCTTTTTTGGTGAAAACTCATTTTTAAAGCTTATTAACCAATGTATTTGAATGTTTGCTATAATTTTATTTGATTTGTTGCCCTAACGATAAATGGAAGCTAAGTATTAATGGCTGAGACTTCCCACAGTCCCAAAACACATACTAAATAGAATGTAAAATTTGATTAAGAATCTAGCTAATAACAGCTCAATTGTCTTTATTATTTAAGAGTTTTGATAATGTTGCTGACTGTGTTAATTAGTTTGTGTAAAATCTCATGAATTGGAATGTTCTGAACTTGAGAGATATGCAGGTTAAAGTGACAATTATAACGGATCCAATCCACCAGTCAAATTGATCTTCACCTCATAATGATTTCTGGAGACTGCACCAAAATTGTCCACTGAGCTTTTCATCTTTTTTCATGGTCATTCTAGTCTGTTGTGCTTGGTCTTCGTCCACCTGCAGGGTTGTAGCTGTTGTAACGATGGCAAGATGAGCGAAATTACAGCATAGTCAGAGTTCCAGGGGTTTGCCTACCAAAATGGCAGAGGGACATTCCCAACAATGTAATTGAATGCTATGAATAAGCAGATATATGTAAATGTAGTATCACAAAGTACTGACTGTTTTGCAGCCCATATATGGACTGTATGAACTGGGAGTGTTTTGCATCTTTGCCAGTGTTTACATACTACATCAAAAAAAGGGAGGGGGGGTGCATTTAGTTTTTTATGATATGTGCTTTTTAAGATACCATTTCAAAGTTTTGTTACAACAGTGACGATATGCAAAAACACATGATGCATGATTTAAAGGCTTTAGAAAACATAGCCAACCCATACACTATAGCAGTATCAGCCCGATAATTCAGCAGTAATGATGGAGAGGCTCTCAGATCATACGGCACTGAATGATTACTTCCCATTTCCCTTTTATTCTGGGGTAATGCATTTTTCCACCCCCAAGGCTGGCAACCTCACAAACTCCAAATTGAATTTTATTGCTAATAAAAGCTCTGGGAGAAAGGGGGAGACAGTTAGTCAATCCAGCGGAAAAGGGAGGAACATCTTTTTAATGGTTCAGATAACAGTATGATGGCTCATTTGCTATACAGTTAAGAGGGGACCTCGGAAAAAGGGACAAATGGCTTTGCTTTAAGCTCACTTTGGCCTTAGAGGTTCACAGGGTGTGGATAGAGCTAAAGGGTGTGGAAAGAGCTAAAATGATAATTACATCACTGGCTATCGGCCTGAGATATAAACATAGCCAGAAAGCTAGCAAACCGTATCCATAGTAAAGAGTAGGATACTTAATTTTTTCAGTTTTATCCCTTATTTTAACCCTTGGTAGTTCACAGTTATTACATTCATTCTGATGTACTATCCATATGTAATTATGCAATTACTTATGTAATTACACAGTTGTTACATGTGAATTACATTATATTCTGTTTACTTTCTGTATTGGCAGTTTGTGGTTCACACATTCAACTGTTTTCCATCTGTTTCTATATCAATAAATGACAAGAACATAAAAGATCTTTATGGCCACAAAACAAGGCTAGAATAATAAACAAGGCATAATAACTTTTCATACCACAGTTCTATGCCTTTGTTATTGGCAGTGATAACTGCAAAGTCTAATGGTTAGTTTAATACTTTTAAGAACCACTAACAAATCTCTGCTTTCCAAGGCCACCAAGCTGGCATGCAGGGTTTATATTGCCTGTAATGTTTTAGTCAAGGTCAGAGCATCAGCAATCAGAGGAAAAATTAAAAAGCAAAAAAGCCTCTACACTCTGAGAAATAACGGTGCTAAAAAAGTGGTGCCACAGAAGAACCTTTCACTGGATGATTCTTTAAAGAAATCTTTTTTTTTTTTCTGGAAAGATAATGAATGTGAAGAACCTTTTTAAAATGCAAATAACCTCCACATAAAGTAAAGGTTGTATACCAGGTAAAGATTTTCCCTAGGAGCATAAGTTGAAGCCAACAACCATTTAGGAACCTAGTGCATATATTAAGGCTTGTTTGTATAGTCCTCACCTCTGGGTGCAGTGTAGATGATCTAACAGACTGAAAGATTTTTGGGATGTGAATTTTCAGCAATATGAATCAGACATCATATCACATTGTACTACAGAGTACAATATGGTATTAAGAAGGGTCTCTGAGTTAGCTTTTAGATGATACAATGGACTGTAATTAATATGACCACACATGAAGTAACAAGGATAAAAAGGTCAATTTTCATTTCAAGTTGACTTTGAACCACCTTTGTTATTAGTACTTTTATGGCAATTTGATGCATTTTGGTTTCAGTAATGCGAGAAAGAGCCCTTCAGTGTTTACATTTAGCATATATGGTGCCTACACTATAACTGAATGATGACTGTGATGCCAGAATAATATATTCTTGTTAAACTTGTACTGCCATTTTTGCAACTATTTCATTTCCATACTCAGAGAATATTGACTGTACAGGTGAGCATGTTAACTAACACTTTATTTAAAGGCTATCTTAGTAGAAACTTCACAACACGTGGATCAGCATTGAATAAACATATTTACTTGAGCACTTGTGAACAGTTTTTACTAATTCATAGATGAAATAGGATATTTTAGTAAATAATGTCAAAAAAATTGTACTTACATAAGGAACCCTAAGCTAAAGTGATATCTGTTGCATTTATAACACTCTTATAAACCATTATTACTACCTAGGCACAGGCCTATTTAAAGAAAACTATTTATAAGTTCTACATATCTCTACTTGAGTTTGAGTCTGAAAGTTTTCATTACGGAGATGAAACTGGTCTACAATACTTGGGAATGATGCTTATAACAGTGTTGTAAACAGAACAAATGCCTGTCCCTTCAGTTTAAGGCCCTTTATGTCAATGCAATGTCATTTACTTTATGATACCTCTTATGTCATCTTGCAAAAATAATCATAAACATTAAAATATTGCTTAATAAATGTGCTATTCAATGTTTAGGCATGTTATAAACTGCCTATGTAGCCTTCAAAAAAAGGTTTACTGTAACTTAGTTCTACATTTCCAAGTCACATTACATAATCTCAACCTAACATAAATTTCAGCATAAATACTGTACATATTTATTCAAATTATTAGCATATGGGTTATGCAAAGCACCGTGCCAAACCTCCTAAGATATTTCTCCAAGGTTTATGACGGCAACAAATTATCATTCAACTATTATTCACATCAAAAGCACAGAGCAAGATTAGATTTGCCGATTAGCATACTGCAGAGACCAGAACGCAGTAACAATTAATATGCGATTAATTTTGCAGGCCTAAATGAAACATTTAGCAGTTGTGTTCTGCTGCATGGCTTAAACTATGCAATATCGCCACTCATGAGACTCATAAAAAGCCCCTCACATTCTCCTTCTTTCTGATTGCTGCAGTCTGCCTTTTGCTTTCCTCCTCCATTTTTGGATGTGTTTTATGTGTTACTGTATTTTTGCATCATGCTGGCACTGTAGGAGAGGAGCATGTCAACAACAACAGAACCTCCACACACTGAAACGGGAATTCCAAGTTCTAAGCTGATGTATAAAAGGTGAATATTGGATGAACAACTAACGGATTATAAGATTAAACTAATCTGCATACTAAATGTGTTGAATGTTCATCAAATGTGAGAATTATTTTTTTCTTTTGTTGATACCAATATGAAGTGTATTACCACAATGCTTAATACTATAGCAAAACATTTATCAATGTCTAACCTCCTAATATTTACTAGATTTAACATAGACAGAGTTTTAAATTATTACAGCTTAAGTTGCCACTTTATTTTGAGTGGTCCTTTGTAGATGAAATAAACACTCAACAGACTCTCATTAACATATTAACAACCTAAGACTGAAGTAGCAGCAGTGAATACATTCAGTAGATTATCAAGGGACATTTAATTAACAGCATATATAAAATTCATTTATAATCTGCTGAATTGGTGGTTTTCACTTTATTTGTAGGCTCCAAGTTCACATCTGTTGGTGTTTAAGCTGAGAGGAACTGAACATGTAACAGGTTTAATACAGACCATCTCAGCATCTTCAACAAGCTGTTATCAACACACTGCTGACACCATTCTGTACCTGGAGTTTAACTGGATTAGGATTTGGTTAAAGTTAGGGATAAAGGATTAGGGCCAGAGTGAGAGTTAGGGTTAGGTTTTGGTTACAGTTAAGGGCCAGTGTTAAGGTTTGAGTTTAAGGCTAGGGTTAGGATTCAGGTCAGAGTGTGGGTTAGGATTAGGTTTTGGGTTGAGGTTAAGGTTAGGGTTAGGATTAGGGCCAGGGTGAGGGTTATGTTTTGGGTAAGGCTGGGTAAGGTTGGGTTTAGCTTAATGGAAGTATCATATAAAGTCTGGTTCATGTAACATATCAAAAGTACTTCTACTTAATATAAGTAATGTATCAGCAGCATATTCAAGGTATTTACTTCAATGTATTCAGATTCTGCACTACTGCTTCATCACTGATATGTTACTGATACTTGGTTTACAATCATCTACAAAGAACCACTCAAAATAAAGTGTTGCCCAGTTTAAAGAACATTTCTGCTTTTTTTTAGAAAGTTTATTCTCTGTAATCAATAAAAAAAAATGATCAGTCTCTTTTATCTTTTTTTTATCAATAAATAAACAAGTGTTAAAGAGAAATACAGCCAAAACAAAAAAGTTAACCAAAGCAATCATGAACACTTGCCTTCTGTGCTCTTAAAAGCAAAGGCTTCTAAACAACTTCAAATAAAAGTTCTTTAACTTTCAACAACTGCAGATCTCTTTTTGGTGCACAATAGACCCATTTTAACTACGGTTCTTTAGAGATTTTTTTTTCCATAGAGAGGAACTATTTCACCATGCAAGGAATCATTTCATTGCTGTCACACAAAAAAATTGTACCTCCATTATTGTCATTTTCTTCACTTTTGTGCACAGTTTCAAAGCTCCAATTACTCTTTGCATTGTATTCAAATTTCATGATGAATGGACCAGCCGAAACACATAAAAATGACTTGAAAAAAGATCTTGTTAAATTAACTTCCATTCAAAGTTAAAAATGATTTTTCCTTCTTCTTTAAACTTGCCAATTTGGTAACACATCTCTTCAAGTTTCATTTGAAATATGTTTGTATTTTTTTTTTATTTGTAAAGCACTTTGAATGACCACCGAATATGAAAGGTGCTATATAATTAAACTTCCCTTGTCTTGCATTGAAAATAAAAGGTTTTGTTCTGACAGCAACAAATGCTTATTTAACCATCTGATTAACCCCTTTGATTTTTGCATATCTTCTTAATTTTGCCTTTAAAGGCTCTTGCATATAACATGAAACTCATATGTTTCATATCAAAATGCTCCATTATCTTTATTGAAACTTTCCAAAAGTGCCACAGAAACTTCAGTGGCTGTAAACTCTCTGCACACGTGTCTCTGATGTCTACTGAATGAAGAACGAAGGGTTTCTGACGTGATTGGTCAGTGATTTCCTGAGTGTCCACTGGCCAGTTTCACATAAAATATAGAGGGACACACAAATCTACCAATTACACATAGTGAGAGATGGATGGTGTGTATCTCAACCCCTCAAAGATATGAGTCACATATAAACTTGCAATAAGATTAAACTGAAACAGCAGATTTAGAAAATGTTTGCATGATATTTCTGCACTGTATTATCACAAAGATAGAGGAATATAGAGACATCAAATTTGGTGTGCAGGTGAGTTTGTGGACCCCAGAGGGCTATGTTGTCATGGTTTTATATATAATCATTGCCTCTGGGAGAAAAAAAAAAAAAAAGTTTATAAAGAGATGCACTGGTGCCACAATAGTCTCTAGAGTGATACTGTAGGATTTTCCAGTCTAAATAGTAGGAAACCCCCTTCTGATGTTGCATATTGAAGGTGGGAAGAACCTTTGAAACACTACAGCTGTTCTGAGGTGGGGTTTGAGGGTGGGCTGCTTTGTTTGTTTATTTCCTGATAGCTGGCTAATGTAGTAGGAAGCCAGTAGATTGTTTACTGCAATGTAAGGAATCCCAGTAGTTGTATGATGAATTTGTGTAATGCATGCTGGGTATTGTAGTGAGAGAACACTGATGGATGCAAACACAAAAAGAATGCAAAATTATGAATTCAGTCAAAGAATGCAATGCTGCATGACAGAATATCTGGAATGCTTCTTTGAATAAATCAAATAACTAAACTACATAACACAAATTTGGTCTCATTGAAAATGTTCTGAAGATTGACAATAAGATAAGGAAATATAATCGAGCCTAGCACAATTACATTGTGTTTAAACAGAACACAAAGTGGGTTTGACCTTAGTGATTATTTCTAGAAGCACAAGGGCTGTTTTAGATGCTAACAGATGCATATCTGCCTGTTTGAGTAAAGTTAGCTGATTCACTATCTAGGCATAATACAGCATCTGCATGGTGTTAACCTGTTTAAATAAAGAATCAAAATACATTAAAAGCTGAAGAACTGTTGTATAGACCCTTCAGTACATAATGCCAGTCCAGACCAAAGTAGTGACCTCCTACCACTGAGGAAGGGCACAGATGCCCTCATCACATTTCAGGGTAATTCTGACTGTTGTGCCCATAATATTTGAGTGCAGCGTGTACAAGTTAGCATCGGTGCTGAAAAATTTATGAGAGAGGGGGAAAAAGTGCCTACGGTAATCATGAAATCTTGATTCCCCAGAGGCTGAACTGCAGCTAGGGAGATTCGAAGGAAGAGTAAGCTATAAATAGAGATCTGTTGTCACATTAAAATCGTACCTTTAAAAGAGGCAAACAGAATCCTTAACGTTACACAACTCAAGTGATTATATAATGAACTAGGCTATTAAGTGAACTGGATGACAAATTATTGGCCTACTTGTACAGTCAAGCAATCGCCGGGTTACGCAAACCATTTTTCACTAGTGCTGTTGTAGTCAGTTACTTATGAAATAGAAAAATATAAATCATAACTGTATTTGTTTCCTTAACCATTATTTATGCAAGTTCCTTCTTTCTACTAATACACATAATGCTACTTAAGCACTAATATATTTTCCTTGTGGAGAATATTCAGCCTTCTAAACTGCCTTTTTGTTTGATGCTACAGTTTCACAGATAAATATCAAACAAAAATAAAGGTATTTAGTAGAAAGAATATATTTTAATAGGGTTATTTCTTTTTTTTTTTTTTCACTTGTGGTGACCAGTAGGGCAGCATTCAGTACCCATAATGGACAAAACACCCCTGTGCAAATATCTGCACCACTGTTAGTATTTGGGTTTTAAGCAAGAGTAGGTGTGGTGTAAATCAGACATGATTAATCAACTTTTTCTTTTTTTAAAGTGTTGCTATTAAATGTAGTTATCTCACTGCTGTGGTGGGGTTTTTTCTGCTGGTGTAATGAATTAAAGTAAGTACAAATGTCTGTAAATAAGTTAGTATTGTTACAAAAATTAGTTACAAAAATATGTTCTGATATGTTTCTCATAAAATGTTTATAATCTGAAATATAAGTGTCACAGTTTCCCTAGTCTGGCTCCTCCTCTTTCTCCATTCAACCCAGCCTTTTATTCCAAGCTCCACCCCTTAGTTATTGCTATCACTCGTGTTTGGTTTGTTACCCTTCCTTTCCCAGGCATTTCTAGTCTTGTGTTTGGTATATGTAACCACATTGTTTCAGTATTTTTTGTCTGATCTTAAGTCTTTCTAAATGTATTCACCTGAAGGCTACCTACACGGAGATGTCATAATTGATGCATAAGCATTACAAACAGTGTATTCTAGTAATCACAATATGTTTTATGAAGTAAATGATTTTTAAAGGGACAAAAATTTGTTTCATTCATAACACTGCAATGAAGCATTGTTCCCAAGTAATGGAACTTATGTTTCTGTATTTGAGCGCATAGAAAAGTAAAATTGCTTGCTTTTCAATGTACTTATATATCAAAATCTGAAGTACTTTGTAGATAACAGTGTAATCCTTAAAACAGTGTCATAAATGGAACACCTGTCCATCACATTAATTTAAAGGCCCTTGTCATTACAGTGTCGTCTATTTTGTTCAAATATCTTACATCATCTTTTGATTGCTGGCATATTAAATAAATATTGTAGTATTGCCAAGAAGTCCCTATGTAGGTAGCATTAAACCAAAGTGTTACCATTTTATAATAAGTCTGTGTTTAAGTTTGTTTTTCATACGCTGCGCTCTGTTTCTTTATTACGAAAAGCAATTTTTACTTACAGCCTTCCTCAATGACTCTCTATGTATGATAGAAAACAAGACCATCTAAAACATGGATGCAGAGAGCTTCCCTGTCACATATAGAGAGTCCTTTTAGCAGGACGTAGCCATGACTTGCTTTTATTAACCCTCTGGGGTCGACAAACACACTGGCATATCACATTAAATGTTTCTCTGTGTTTCTATTAATATCTTTGTGGTAATACAGTGCAGACATGTGGTTCAAACAGTCGCTTAATATGTGCAGTTGCCCTTTCGATTCCATCTTATTGCAAAACGGTATGTGACTCACATCTGTAGTTATGAGCAAATGATGACAAGTTGAGATACATGCCGTCTGCCTCTCACAGTGTATAACTGGTGGAAACACAGATGAAGAAACGCTTGAACAGGAGGGATACATGTAAAAAAGACTACTACTAAGACAAGTCAGGTTTGAATAGAGAAAGGGGTGGAGCTAAACTATGGAAACCATGACAACTAGACGGCTGTCTTTTTGCAGCTTATTGATACCAGCATATTTTAGAAGCCATATGTATGTAGAAACAATTTTTGTGGACATAATAATTTCGATTAAAAAGACAGCTGTCCATAGCCATGCTGAAATCCTAATAGCAGCTGTCTGCAGGCAATAATACTAGCGCTTTCATTGTATGGTGTTTTGGCTATGACACTCTTGAGCCATATCATCTAACCAGCTCTGTAACCACAGAGAGTGGCATCTACACCTCTGCTCTTGCTCAGCCACTTCATCACAGGAGTTAAATATTGACAGCTGACAGCTCCACTGTGCCACTCAGCTACTTTGCACTGGAGTTCATCGAAATGTGATATGCAGGTGCTGGCAGCAGGAAGATAGAGCCCCAACCAAACGCAGCCTTTGTAGGCTACGGCTAGCATCTGCAGGTGCAAATGATTCCAGACAGTGCTTAACAAAACGGGCGTTTTTTAAAGTAAACTGTAGGTATGATGCCATGCAGGTCACTGTCCATGTGGGTGGACGTAATAACAGTATGTGGATGAATTGTTATCAGCCATGCACAAATGAGGCTGTGTCTACAATGGACAATTATTTATACTTGTGTTACATGCAGTACTGTGCAAAAGGCACCTTAAAGCTGCTAATCTGGACAGCAAGTGTTCATTTGCTCAGTAAAACAGCAAAATTTCAAGTAAACACAAATAACATTAATATACATATATAAGTGTTCACTTTAACTTTTTCCAAATCTCTCCTCATGGCAGCCCAGTATTAGTTTATTATCCAATACCTTTAATGGCTATTCAATACTTCATTATGTTGAAGCAGATGTGCTGGTATGGCATTTAACAAATCATTGCAGTAGTTGGAATTTCATCATTTCAACTGGAACCAAACTTTGTTCTTCAAAGTTTTCGAAAACAAGAACTTCTTGTTAGTTAATTTATATTGTGTTTATTTGCATTTGTTCTAATGATATGTAGTAAATGGTTTTGATCAATTAGGTGCTTAGGTGCCTAAGATTTTTTGCACAGTACTGCATGTGGACAAGTGGCTCTGAACTGGACATTTACGTGAATATTTGGGGTATATTTTGGAAAACATCTGCATGGGTGAATGTATACTAGATGGAATCTTTACATTATTTTAAGAAGGAAACACCATAAAAGGTGACTCAGGGAGTGAGTGAATGAGCAAAAAATAGACCGAGTGATTGACTGAGTTAGTTAGTTACAAGCCATGTCTCTAAGGTGCATTATCTCAGAAAATAATGGGAAAAAAACTATACTGGGAAAAAAAAGAGAAAAACTTTCACCTTTACATCATGCAAACGTTCTTTAAATGTTAAAAAAGTTCTTCACATATCTCATTTACAAAAAAAAAAAAATGATGGTATTTGTTTTCTATTAGGAGGTGCAGTAATTCAATTTTTCACAGAGTATTTCTTTGATTTTAACCCCTGAAAATCCCAGGCTTATTACATACTAAGGCTTATTATTATATGGAAAGACTGTAAAGCAAATTGGTTGAGCTATTATGGGTCTGCTGGCGGGCTCTGGCCATTTAAGGAGGTAATTCCGTCTGGATCTTCAATGTCAGTAAGTTTTTAGGAACCAAGAACCAAATCTTTTCCCAACTATATTAACATACTAATAATATATTTCTGATGTGATAAATTGTTTTAAACAATTTTTGTGGCTGCTTAAACTGGAACAATATGTCAAAATAATGTGCTATTTTTGGATTTGGCAAGTATTTTTTTTGCTAGAACATCCGGTGATTAATGCACACCAGATTTTGGCTATGAAGTTGCACGGAAATGACAAGCCAGACTACATAATTCACAAAAATATAGCAACTATTCAAAGTTGCAGCTGCTGATTCTCCACACTGTATCTCTAAACACTCGACCACGCTGAACTGAATTAGCGTGTTTATTTGCCAATCTGAAATCTCATTACAGTAGACACCTACAGAATGTCACTCCACGTGTGTTGGGAAGCTTCCAGCATCTATCCCAACTCAAACAGAAAATGAATTGTTTATGTTGTGATGAAAGCAGCACATTTGGCACATAGTGCAAGCACAATTTGTGAAAAGAGGAAACACAGTGAGGCATTACTGTTCTGATGGATTTGGTGTGTCCACAGCAGTAGATATTTTACAACAAAATGGTTGCTTGCGGTACTGAGTATTCTGCAGCAGGGTGGTTATGGGCACATTTTTTACTTTGGCAAGGCATGGATTCGCTGTATTACACTGTGCGTCCAAATGTTTAGGCTCTACACACTTTTCTATAACTCATTTTGAATGGGTCACAGTGTTTAGTTGCACTGTTCCTCTAATAGAGATTGTATTTAATTGTAAGATACAGATGCAGACACAATAATATTCACAATAATTCTGTTATTTGAACTCTGAGTTTTTCAACATAAATACATTCATTTATATGCATTATTATTATAATGTGTTAACAAACTATCTGGTTGATTACCAACAGTACTGGGGTGAAGGTTAAGATTTGGACAAGGGTTAGGATTAGGACCAGGATGAGGGGCAGGTTTAAATGTTGGGTGAAGTTGGGTTAGGTTTAGGGATGGGGCAAAAGAAGGTTAATTCAATAGATATTGACATCTGAAGTATGTTTCTCATGAATATATGAATAAAAACCTCCCAAAAATGAACTGTTTTTGAATCTTTATGATGGAGATATGGACTTGTTCTCATTGACTACTTTGGTAGGCTTAGCTGAAAAACTTACCCTGCTATGTGGAGGCTTATTTTAGCCTGGCTAGTTGTCACCATCAGTTAATTATATGCTTCAAAACTGTGCTATGTTACAGTCACCCTGAGTGTCACCCTGTACTCTGATTTTAATCGATAAATAAAAATTAAAAAACTGTCCGATTGCTGTCAAAATTGGTAGATGATGTTGCTATGGAAATACAAGAAGATGACCAAAATCTCATTGAATCTGTTTAACTACATATACAAAAAATAAATAAATAAATAAAAACTGTATTACATTTTGCTAAGTGTTTGATTGTGCCCTGAGCTCTTTTCTTCAAAAATAAGTCTTTAAAAGTGAACATTTTGGATTTAGAGTGTAGGGACGGTTTATTTCTTTCTTTAGGTCTTTTTAAACCCTTAAAATCTCAGGCTTATGACATACCAAGGCTTATTGTCCAGTAATTACATGGACTACAATGCAAACTGACTGAGTTATTCTTAGATTATAGAGGTGTGTAGTAAAACTCTGGACCTGCTGGTGGGTCCTGGTCATTTAAGGAGTTAATTTCTGTAAACCTGTAAAAAAAAAAAAATAAATAAAAAAAAAGATGAGATGAACAAAAATATAGGGCGAAGAATACATAATACATACAGGTTTGGCCTTTTTTCTTTTTTTGTTTGATGGCCATTTCTGTAGCTTTTGCATTTGGTCTTGGTTCACTGGCCTGCTAAATGGTAAAAAATCTGCCCTAGATTCAGGTCCCCACCACAGCCTCTCCAGCATATTTTCTTACAGGATTTGTCTGGCTTTTGCAGTAACCAGTCAGCTCTGGACAAAAAGCCTATTCCCTCTGATGAGACCTTTTAGACAGCCATAAAAACTAAATAATGCAGAAAGAGGAAGTCAAATAGAAACACAAGTGGAAGTGTCTAGACTAGACTATTAGAACAATTTTCTGCATAAGCATCAAATTTTTCACTCATTACAAAGTCAGTAGTTTGGAAAACGAATGGGGGCAGTAAAATGGGCTCTTTCAATTTATTTTATTTTTGGTGCTCTCTCTACACGAGATTACTTGTAATATCTGAATGGCTCCATTCATTGTGTTTTTCTTACAAAGCCTCTTCAAAATGACTAAACAGGTGATGCATTTTTTTTTTCTTTTCCTGTTTCTCCACCAGCAAAAAAACCCAATGAAATTACAATTTATACTCCATAACAATTTGTATCATAAGACACAAAGCTTGGAAATCAATGATTATTGTTTATTGCCTCATTATTCTTGTATGGGAGAAAATTTGCAATGTAATAACACTAAACGTTCATGGTGTTTCCTTTCTCGGTCAGATCATTAGAGCTTTTTTTTTCCTGAAATTTCTCTCTCCTATCTGAGGGCTCTGTAGCACACCATTTTGTCAGCAAAGCACTTTTGTTGCTCTTCTTTCGCTTCATCCATCATGCATTTAGCTTACGTGTGTTTGTACGAGGACGACTTTGAGGTCGTTGCGCTTTTGTCCCCAAAGTTAGGTGAAGTTTGATTGAAGCTTAAAGGAATACTTCAGCAGTTTTTATCCTAATCTCTATCAGCTACATCTACATCATATGATGGATTACCATATATAATAATTGCAGTGCATTTTTTCATGCATGAAAAACAGAAATTAGCATAGCTGCTAGTTAGGTTTGCCATTAAAGTGCAATGAAGATATGTTGAAGTACAAGTGAAACGCCATTACTTTGTCTGGTTTGATCTCAGTTATGTGTTGCTTATGTACAGGAGTCTACTGCATGTCCTTAGGACCACTGAGAGCTCGTCATAATATTGGATGGGAGGGCTTAAAAAATTACACCTATCAATAGCTGACCCTTTGGGCATCGCATTAGAGAATAAAGAAACAATTAGAGAAAATTAGGAAACAAACTGTCTAGCTCACTACAGGTCACACTATTATAAATGTTGATGTGCACCATTACCTACTGTTGTATCAAGCTAACAGAATAATATTATAATATAATATAATAAAATTTCACAACAGTATTGCACTTTTTATCAACTAACATGAGCAAAACATGCCAGAACTTAAGTTCATATCATTACTGAAGGACTCAGTTAGGAGAAATTCTAAATCTCTTACCTGAATGTTTGTTATGAGCAGCTATAAGCTTTAAATATCTGTGTACTGCTGCTATAGCACCACTGTTAGCATAGTGCTAACATAATACTATCAATACTGCCAAAAGATGCCTTTTGAAAATTTTTGCAGTGGTGTGAATAGGAGATATATAGACTTCTTATGAGGCACATTCAGATGTGTCTGCATTAAACATTACCATAAAATGATATACTCACAATTTGACTGTATCTGACTCTCAGTGTAAACAATATCACTTTAAAACAACATTGGGTGTCAGCCAATCAGATTTCAGAACCAGACCTACCAGTACTGACTTTAGACTGGCTTAAATAAATTAGCTAAAATGGATAATGACTCCAGGGGGCATTTCTTTTTGTGTACTACATCATAAAACATTTGACCAGGAATCACATATTGGCTGAGTGAATCTACAGCTTAGGATAAATGTAAATTAGCCCTATCTTAGCAAATTCATATTGTTTATATGATGTCTTGGTGGTGCTATGATTTTTGGGTCCACGAAAGTCCAAAATAATCAGTTATTTACAGCAATGATGTGAATGCTAGAAATGAAACCTTACTTTGGTGTCTTTCTTACGTTGGAAGAGAGGGCTCAGCCCCACTGGTTCATTACATCGGCCCTGCTTGAAGCCCATTTGCAGTAGCTATTGCCAGCAAACTCTGCAAATGAAATGACTTACATTTTAAAGGAATTCACTGCAATGAGCAGTTTAATGTATGAGACTTCTGGAGCAAAAAAAATTGGTGAATGTTCACAAGGCAATTGGAGTCCTTAACTAAGAACACCACTGCTTTGGCTGCATTACCATCTGTAGGAGTGGCCCTTCATACACCAGCACTGAAGATCTGAACTGGAATCACTGATTTCTGCAAATTGTAATGATAAAGGTGATTCAACTTTAAAATTCACATTTAGTCTAGGCTTAGGCTTAATCTGGGCCTGAGAAACTGGCCATACATGATCCCAGGCCATAACTCTCTCTTTCTAAAAAAGAACTACAGTAGTATTACAGGAATTTCAACATGGACTCCTGTAAGAATCTTGTAGTAAGTTCAGACAATATATAGTTTATTAAATGATCGTACACAAGTAGGTGACACTTTATTTTGAGTGGTCCTTTTTAGATGAAACAAACACTCAATGGACTCTCAGTAACATGTCAACACATGAGGGCTAGGATTAGGTTTTGGGTTGAGATTTAGGGTCAGGGTTAGGATTAGGGTGAGGATTAAGGTTAGGTTTTGGGTTGAGGTTAAGGTTAGGGTTAGGATTAGGGCCAGGGTTAGGGTTAGGTTTTGCATAATGGAAGCATATTAACAATACATCTACTTAATGTAAGTAATGTATCAACAGTACATCTACAAGATATTTACTTCAATATATTCAGGTGCTTCACTACTGCTACTTCGCTGATATGTTGTTGATGTGTTACTGATCATCTGTTCAGAGTTTAATAATCATCTACAAAGGACCACTCCAAATAAAGTGTTACCGAATACTATAACACCATACAAAAGGCCTATTCAGAGATAAAAACACAGAATATAGGTTATTGCAGAAGTATTATACAGCACTATAGAAACCTTACACTTTCTTAAAGCCTTACTATACACCTTGCAGATGGTAGCTGAGTGAAGAACTGGCCCAGAGAAAAAGCGTCCCTTTAATAGTGAGGAAATGGAATGGATTTTCCAAACCCTACTTGAACCAAGCCACTGGAATTTGCGAGCTTTGCAAAGATACGGTTCGATAACGATAACAGTTTCTTTACCCACCTTAAGCAAAGGTACCACAAAGAGCATGCAGAGAGCCTAACGATGCGTGGCATCACAACCGAGTTCATTGTTGTCAGCCATGGCTTCATGCACACAATAAGAGGTAACAACAGGACCTAAACACACACTTCTCACTGAAGCATTCGAGAGAATTACTCCATATGATCATTCAAGCAGATGCTGGAAATGGGTCATATAGTCAAAGACACTGTTTGGTCCCAATTAAAACAAACTGCCTGTATTATTACATGGCTGTTTACATGTTTCTCAAACACTTCCATTACTACACTGAAAGATTGTCCATACAAATCTGAGTGTGGACTTAAATTGCTAGGACAATTTATACAATTTATGGTGAACTTTGGATCCCTTTTCGAGCCTCACCATCCATTTAATTTATGACTAGAAGCTGTGCACTGCCTGCCTGCTAATGTATTACTTCCCTGAAGATCATACTGGGGAACTGATTGGACAGGACCTGAGGGAAGCTTCAAGTCTTGGGTTTGACAAGGAGAAAATATGACCAGCATGACCATGACAGTGGTATGAACATAGTCAAGGCCTTGGAATTCAACAACTAGATTCACATGCAGTGCTTCGGGCATAAAATTAAAAGTCATAAAAGTCAACTTATCAGATAGAAATGAGTAATATTGTTAAAAAAAAGGCTAAACCTAAAACAGATTGATACTTCGTATCTAAGTTTCATTCTCTGTCCAACATTTTACTTTCTTCAGAAATGCCAAAAACCCTTGCGTTGACCAAACAGCTTCTCTATGCAACAAAGTGGTCAGTGCATTCTCTTTTAGTTAAACAGATTTCACTACAGCACAAACAAAACCGAACCTGCCTCAGCAGAAGCTGATCGCAGTATTGCCAAACCACAAACTGGATGGAGCTTGATGAAGACAGATAGTGTTGAACCAAAAAGCAGAAAGAAATGGGTACTGAAAGCAGCTAGCAAGGCAAAAGCACTTGATGCCAACATGGCAAGGCATTGAAATGCTGGAGACTATGAGGAATGCCCTGTGTTCACAAGAGCATTATGTCACTGTGCTTGAACCTGGGTGACAATGGAAATGACTTCTTTATCACCTTTATAGAAAATATTGGGATCCACTACAGATGACCTGGCTGCTTTTCTTGTTAATCCTTGGTTCTGAAAACATGTACAGTGGCAAGAAGGAAAATATGAAAATCGGAGTTTCTTAGTACCTTATTACAGTTAAGCTAAGTGGATAAAATAGAAAATACCAGAACTGTTGACTGTGCATAGTTTTCAGAATTGTGCTATTGAAATTAATTCATCTTTGCAGTTATGTATGTTTATTTTTGTACTATGTGTGGTAAACTTTAACCCTTTGACATCTTTTGCTCATCTTAGTAACCATTTCATGTATTTTTATGTTTGTACTTTAGGCGTAAAATGTGATAATTTTCTTGTACATTTAAATGTCATTAAAATTTTCATCTTGCAAATTGATTACTACATAACTTCAAATACAATACTACTATTGCATTGTATAGAACAAATAGGTGATATCGTGGAAGATGATTGTGACTCAAATCATTGTGGTATGATTTTTTGCCATATTATTTGGTCCACAGCTTTCATACTCAGGGGTTCTGCATAAAGGCTTGAGTTAATAGAACTTTTTCCAAACTCAGGATAAAGAGGAAAAGAACACTTCCCTCATGTAAGACTGAACTCATTGCTACAGCACAGAGCCAGAGTTTTAAATGAAACATTTGTTTGGTTGAACTGGGGTCTTTGCTTAAATTCGCAAGGGTCTTCTGTGCAAGTTAGCTCTGGTACCTTCTGGCTAGGGTTGTGTTTGATAGCGGTTGTAGATGTAGCGGGGAATATTCCCTGTTTGCCTTTCTGATGTTTGGTTTGGGAGAAAAAAAGAAAGTTCAGTTTGAGGTAGGGCTTGGATATGGTCTAAAAATAATATTTTCTATCATTTTTTACCATAACAGAATTCATCATTATTCATACTACAGTAAAATAAATCTGTACGAGATGAACTGGAGCTTCACAAAATAAAGTGCTACAAGAAAACCCATCTACAAAGAGTACATTCTCAAGGAGAAAATCTTTGTGTTTGGTTTAACAGTAACAAAAAAAGGAATGTTGCAGTGTTTAGTGCCTTGAAGGTATCAAGGTTAATAGCTGAGAAAGAGTATTGCAGCAACAATACATTTTCTAACTCTACACTATTAAAAGTAAATGTACGCAAGGGTTCTTTGGAGCAAGTGCATAGAAGATTCATGTTTGGTTCTCTTTCAATAGTTGATTCTTTAAAGGCTGAAGCAAAAAAATGTCCATCTTCTGTTTAATCTGATCTTTTTTAATAATTTAATTGTCAGTGCTGATGTGGCGTTTATTGGTATGTAATGAAACAGCTAAACATTCATGAGACTGTTTTTTGTGTGTGTATGTTTGTGTGTGTATATGTGCCACAAACTAGCTTTTTGAACATGTAACAACATGAATAGTAGGCATAGTTACTCTGTTAAAAGAAATCAATAATAAATGCTTACAGATCCGAATTGCGTTTGGAATGAGATTGCGCGTTCACCCAGAAACAATCACAACACATCTAAGAATAAAGGAAGCTTCATGCATTTGTTATACAGTGAAAGAAACATGGTAGCACAGTGTTACAATCTGGTTTAGGGTCAGGCCATAACAGAAAACCAGAGTGAGCTTTCTCTCCAGACCTGCTGCCAGACCAAACACCGGACAACACTGAAACAAAATGGCAGGTTTATTTTCTTCAAAAGCTCAAACACAAGATGGGGTGAAGGCTTCAGGGACAAGCGTAAGCCAAAATAACAACCAAAACTTGTAAAATAAAACAAAATAAAAATACACAATGCTAACCTATCACCCTAATTTAAAACCAGGAGAAAAGGTGATGGAAAACAAATGGCAGTCATCCACTGCTTCCCAAATGTTCACGGAGAGTTTCACAGGATCTAACAAAGCTTTCACAAAATTTACAAGCAACGTGAAGCAAAAAGTGTTGTGAAGAGTGCTGGGTTGGTCCGCACAGGTGTTCTTTCAGGTCAAGTTGAAGGGGAGAGAGCCCTGAACATCTCCCAGTGGCTCCCAGTGACTGCTTATACATCAGTGCGCCCCTTGTGGCTAATCAAAGACCTCACATCATGGTAAAACATGAGGGAAAACACAAAAAATGGCCAGAGAAAGACTCAGAAAAGTAACTATGACCAGGGGTCTTAACAACAGAGATATTTTATACCCTGATATAATTTACTATGAACATACACGCACTGACAGTGCTTTGGTTGCACAGTAGGGTAATTTGACCAATTTTCAAAATTTCTGCGTAAGTAAACCATTAAGATGCAAACAAAGTCATTCAGACTTGTTAGATGTGAAATGCTGCATGTAGAAAAACTTACTAACTCTGATTCTTTACAGTGTTGATGATAGTAACCAGGGGTTGCGATGTGTACAAAACAAATATAGCCATTTTCCTTACTATCCAAATTACCAGTGAACCAATATGTGCATTTTTTTTAGTTTTTATGTTGATGATGGTAAAATAGTGGTACATCTGAAAAAAAAAAATGTTTTTTTAAAAACCTACATGTAAATCTCCACCACGAATAAATGTAAAAAATAAATAAATAAATAAATAAATAAATTAACTTTTAGGCCAAAACCCAAAGCCTTCTCAAAACTATCATAACACCAGTTAGCATATTAATAAGAATTTTATGCAATAACTTTCTGTGAGGTAGCTTGGTCACACCTTATTTTGAAGATTCCCTATAGAGGATCCACAGATGAGAGTAGGTTTAGGAGTAGGTTTTGGGTTAAAGTTTTGTTTAGGGTTAGGGTTAGAATTAATAGAATCTCACACCTGAAGTTCAGGTGCATTTAAAGAACATTTAGTTGAATGTTAGATAGGCTGAGCATCTACAAAGCATCTACAGTGACCATCAACAGTGTAATCGGTAGCTTATAAAGGTATTAAACTCTGATTGTCAGGTTCCTATCACCACCACTGTGATCAATCCTGACATGATAACTTTTTTATAATGAAGGATTTTAACTCAAACAATTCTGAAGGACTGTTTTTATGTCTTAACCATTTAATTATGCCATTTTGAAAAATTTGTGGAATTTATAAAGGATATAAAGGATTATGGGACCACTGACAAAGTCTCTGAATGTATCATTGTTTGATAGTGTTAAAAAACATATTGTGTTAATGTGGTTGGTATGCCATAGTGGGTAACACTACTACCCTCTGTGGGGTAAACCAGGGAACTAGGACCAGTTCCCTTTTCACTGAAGCACACCATGCTATACAAATAAGAATCCTTGGGCAAGACTCCTACTGCTACATCTGTCTACCTCTGTAACATAACTCAATCGTAAATCACTCTGGATAAGAACATCTGCCAAATGCCATAACGTGTAAATATGGTCAAGAACATGATGTGAAAGTTCTGCACCATTTAGGAACCTCTACTTTTAAGTGTGTACTTTTAGTTTTGGTCTTCATGCTGCATCAAGCTTTTGTTGAATTTCACACTGTGACTACAGTGGCTTAAACCATCTGCTAAGTCAGGTGGAAAATTTGGAAATTCTCTTAGTTTAGATGGGTGACACATACTATTGCCAGCAGATCAGAAAAGTTATGGATTTTAAGAAAAAAGGTAGTAAATTTAAACAGGACATTTAAAAACAATTCATCATTTATATCCGCAGTATCCATCATTACAGCGATGGCATTTATTTCACAAGTGCTTGAACAGTTTGTGCATATGCGTTTCTTTTCCCTCACCGTTTTGATCCCCTACGACCCGTGTGTCTCTGTTATTCATGAGCCATCTGGTTGGCTGGTAGCATGAGGGACACACACGCCCTGATCTGCTCTTGTTCCTGTTCAAGTGTTAGTAGGATCAGCGTCTGCACACCACACTGTGTGCTCACTGCCACGCCGGTCATTTCAGTTCCTCCGAATCGCTGATTGTATAGCAAGAGTGAGAATCGCTGGCGGTAATATGATATTAGCATGAGTTTTAAGATATGATTCCACTGTGATTTTTAATGACTTGCAACATGTTAAATATTGCACATATATGACATTTAGCTATGCATTGCAATTTATTGCATTTAACTGCGAGTTATGCTCCGAAACAAAACCGATATCTGATGATACTGCAATATTTTGAACATATATTGTGATATATTAGTATTTTTCTACCTAATTCACACCAATATTCCATTATGTGAGGGCTTTGGGCTTTGGCCTTGGGGCTCTGTGCATTTATACTATTGGTATGACCAGGGCAGTTTCTTGCTATCCGCAGTACAAGCAATTACTTAGGGCCCCTGAGTATGTTGTAAACTTCAATATCCAATATTGTTTTGTAGAAAACAACAGAGTCTAATTCATTTTCTGTTCTTGCATGCAAAAGAATATGGCTGGCGTGGGTGCAGGATATCGCTTGAGGCCCTGGATATGACTAACTATGTTTACATACACACCAATGATTTGATATCAAACTAACTGGGACCTTGAATCTCCAAAATGATGACTTTACCGGACATGGACAAAACATACTTTGCTTTTAATGTAAGTCAACAAAACCAGACTCTTTTCAAAGTTATTAAAAGTTGCATTGCCATTCCAATTAAATACATTCCGATTATAGATTAAGACTGAGGGGTATATTTTCACTCTACTCAACAATCTGATGGAAAATCTCTGTTTACATGCACACTACAAGTAATCCAGTCCAAAATACACCCATGTGTACAGTACCACTAAGTGTATACGTTATTACCCTGACAACCGAGCATCATGTAAGTCCAGTCAGAGTGAGACGAGCAGCAGTGAGCAGTGCTTGTGTTTTTAATGACTTTAAAATGATGTCAGACTCAGGAAAACATACTTCACATGTACTTATTAAAGAAGGTTGAGAAGAAGACGACGTGTTATGAGACACGTAAGCTGGACACCCATCCCAACGCTGTCTTTAAGAGCATAAACTTCATCTCCTCTGCAGACCAGCTTCTGCTCCATGTTGAACATTATACACTTTCACTATGATGTGACGCACATGCGCAGAACGTACTTAAACTTTCCAATTGGGAATATAATCAGATACAGACATTTACACAGATATTATTCTTATGTTTAAAGGATTATTTACAGGATTACCCATTTCGTTCAATCGGATAGACATTGTATCCCGAATGGCGTATACATGTATGTATTCTATTCTGATTGAGCAATTAGTCAGGTTATCAATGGATTATCAGGCTGCATGTAAACGTGGCTACTGTAAATGTCAAGAGGCATTTTCAAATTATGTCAAAAACTGAATAACAACAAAAATGGAGACATAAGGTTTTGTTCCAGCAACCATGAAATGATCTAAGTCAATGAGCACTAATGACTTTTGTGACATTTTTAGTCCCACGTGTGATGATGGGTGAAACTACATACAAGCTGCATCATGCATTATAAAGTCAGACTATGCTGGCCGGCAGGTAAATGACTAACCTTTTGTTCAGCTCTTGGTTCTGTCTAACTAATAGCTTCGTCCGGCTATTGTGGGCATGTAGACGTAGTTACTGATACCATCAATACTATTTTTTCACCAACAGTGTCACAATACAATGCTATACCTATTTTTCTCCCAGCCTAATTCAATAGCTGTTCCTCTCTCTGTCCACTCTCATTCCTTAGTGCATCTCTCCTTTTTTGGTCTAGTCTTTATGTCTACATCTGCATTCAAAGCCAGAAAGAAAATGCTGATTTTTTCATCATCAGACGGATGAGGCCGTGGGTAATTAAATCAGTTTGGTAAATTAAATTTACACGTACAGGCCTGTGAAATGCACCGGCGAAGTCCAACTAATTTCTCTGCCTCAGAGAAATCAGTCTTCACAGTGGACTTGGGAACATTTCTCATATTTTACGGAGGCACCAAGTTATCCATTTCTTTGCATAAAGATTTTTTTCTATTTCCATCATTAGAGTTGGGCTAGCTGGAGGATAATATATGGTGAACTTTGAAGCAGCAGTTTCGACAGGAATTAGATTTGAATTGTTGCGTATATGTGTAGGTATGTTGAAAATGTGGGATTATAATTTGAACAACTTTTGAACATTGAGTGGTTTTGGTGTGCTTGACTGACAAGATAACTGGATGTTTACTGCTTGTTTGTTTAATGCTTAAGTGCTCCTTAAAAAATTGAAAGCATTGACTTTCTTCTAGTAGAAAGATTCTCAACTTTCATTGTAAGAGTATGTAAAATAATACATTGATGTTGATGTATTCTGGGCTTTCACTTTAGATCAAATGATCATAAAATTTGCCACAATGCAAAGAACAGCTGTTTTATTCTGGCAGTGACGGCTTTCAAATCATCTGATATAAATATATCAGTAGGTCTAAAATCAAACAGGTTTGCATTACGATAATGATTCTGAGTTTATATGTGGAGACCAAATCCACTAATGCAACCACATTTTGTTGAAGAAATTGAGCACAAACAAGGTTATATTTAGCAATTAGATCAATTTAAATAGGTCAAATGAGCTAAATTTCTTCCTAATTTGTTTCATAATGACACTACACACCCAACAGTCAGCCTTCCTGAAGGTACACAGTAACACCTTCAGTGTTATCATTGAAAAAGGTGAAACTCATGGGCACTTTTACAGTGAATAAGTTATGAACAGTGGATTGAGGCCCTTTTTATTGCCACCAACAGAAGCCGCAATCTTAGAGTTAAGGGGCTGAGCAAATAGATTCTAGGTTGCTTTTCAAAATGCAAGAATCAAACAACAAACAGGGCATCAAATTATTAAAAGCGTACCATCCAGTCAATAATTAGTCGCTACACTGTCAAATGGACTGAGAATAACTTCTCCACATATATTCATGGGACATGGCACAGTTTAAGTGGCACCACTTTGGGGATTAGCAATATCAACAATGCCATTTGTTTGCTGTAACAATTAACAAGGAGGAAACAAAGTGTGCTAATATTTCAACACTGAACACAGCAATTAATGACTTGCTGTCCTAATGAGAAGCCATTCTTCTTCTAATTACTAAATCATAGACAGGGTTCGATTTAAAGGGGCAGGTGAGGGGATGCCACTGCCTTGGTCAAACAAATAAATGATAAAAAAAATTCCCCCTTGTAAATTGATCATCCCCCTTTCCATCTCCTTTTGAACTCTTAAGATCTTTATCTTTATTATTAATGTTTTCTTTCCATCTATATGTATAAATACAGGAGTTTTTCATGTAAAGCAAACAAGTTATCTTCAGGGCAGAGCATGCACACCTACAGAAGAGGTGCTAATGTAGAATCGCACACTTTTGTTGTGGAGTGTTTGGTACAACACGCACACCTGTTGTCAGGTTTGGAAGATTCGTGGTTCTCCTGCCAAATTGGGATAGTGTGAAAATGGAGCCATGGGAGAAAATGATAGAATTTCAGCTTCTGGTGGACACCTTCTGAGCAAACATTGGGCTGGAGATGTTTGCTAGACCTGGCAACCTTGCCTCCCTGTATGGAATAAACTCTTGAAAAAGAAAAGAAAAAGGTAGAATAATCAATGTTAACCAGTGAGATTGTATAAGTTAATCAGACTAACATACATTTTGAGGATTGTCTTAATATTTAGATAAAAGGTAAAAATAATATAATAAGCTGGCACTGCCAGCTACATATCAAGAATGAGAACCGACAAAGGATTGCTAATGTTATGGTTTTATTTTTTATGCCTGATTTTTTAAATGTCAGTGGTCATTGCTGCAGAAAGTTTTGTTAGGTGGAATAAATATATAGAACATAGTACACTCTCAGAAATAAAGGTACGAAACTGTACCCATGTCCATCACTAGGGGGGTACCCCTTAAGGGGTCTCAGTGTCTTTAGTCAGGGAACATAATTCAAGCTAATTTGTATTGATTCCACACATCCCAGTACAAATAGTACAAAACAGTACAAATACAAACTTTTCACCTGGAAAAACTTATTCACACTTAGTTCACAATTGGACTTAAAACCACTGGTGTACCTTTGAGGGAACATTTACATTGTTTTTACCCTGATGAACGAAAAGTGTACCTGCATAGAACCTTTATTTCTTATAGTGTAAGAAATGGCAGACTAATCACAATATAACATGGCACAATTACCCCAACACCCTCCACCACCTCATCCCACATAAGGAAATGCTCTGACCACCACCTTACATGGTTATTATTTGAACCCACACCACCCCCACCCCCCCCCCCACCCCCACCCTCCAAATGTCTGTACAACTTAACCACTGATCACATTGAAGAACAGCAACTGTTAGCTAGCTAGCTGTCTTTGTTTTGGCACTAAACGTTTACAGATAGCTGGCTAGCTAATGCTGTTGTGGGATGTTCTTGCAAGTTTTTCAAGCTAATGTTCCTCACAGACTGCATTGGTGGAATAGGTTAAGATAGCTTAGTCTCAGTTAGCATTACCAGTGGGTGATTAGCGTCTGAACCAACTACTGTAACTAAGTTCTTGGAGTTGCTTGGACTAAAAAGTTTTTCGAGGCAGATGTGTGAATGGGAGCAACTTTACTATGTAGAATTGAACTCAAATTCACAAAAGGACAACAACAAAAAAAAAAAAACAGCAATTGAAGGTGGAGAAACAAAAAAGGCAAGAGGACAAATAAATGTGGTCACTAGACAATCACTTGGGGCTAACATATTCAGTCTGTTCTGATATAAAAGTGGGATAAATAGATAAATGGATGGATACATTCCACATTAAAGGACTTTGTTTACACCTTGATAATTGAATTATCCTCCATTGTGATGTAAAACCACAGACCCTCGTAGAAGCCGCTGAGCTCAGTCATTTCTCAGTTCTCGAAATTTTCAACACATTATGTCCATGATAACTATCTGTGCTCCTCTGAGACCATTCTTTCACAACATGACCAATAAGGCGAAAAGCCCCGCCGGGTGTGTTGTTGTCCCTCACCCAACATGCCCCAGGTGGTGTCAGGACAATGGCAGTTGTAAAAAGGGGAAGGATGTGCAGCATGCTCATGAGGAGAAGATAAAGTTGGAAATGTCGCTAAATTCACCCCGTGCTCCGCAGGGACATATGTAAATGAGCTCGGAGGCAGGGATTGCCACACTTCGCTGCTCAGAGTCAACAAGCTACCTCCCTCTGTCTCTCGCTCATTCTCTCCACTCGCTGTTATCCTAAGTGCCTGCTTTGCATTGTTTCCTGTTTTCTTGTCCACACAAATAATTTAATTAGATGGTGAAGAAGCCTCCTTGATCAGGTGTGCATTGCCTGTCCCACTGTCTCCTTTTTATCAAGACGAGTGCCTTGTCATACAGAGAGAGAGAGAGAGAGAGAGAGAGAGAGAGAAAGAGAGAGAGCAGCAGCAGCAATCAATGCGTTTCATGCAAAGCTGAGTGCTTGGTGTTCAGCTTCTCTATAATGACTCGGAGAGGTCCTCTCCATGCTAAGAGGCGCTTAGGATTGCACTCCTAATAGTCTTGTCACTTGAGAATCCAGTTTCACTCTTTTGCAGTGTTAGCAAGCTGCAGATTTTAAATGACAGCAGCGTTCTGTGCCATCATGTGCCTCTGTAATTAGAGACATAACTGGAAGACAATGCAAAACAAGTAGGCCAGTGCAGCTTTTCACAAGCATTATATAGAATGTGCAGAAAACTGCTAGGGCCAGTGCTATTCTGTCCAGTGGTCTTTTATACTGATGCACTGAATTGGCATCATTCAAATGCATATGTCATTTCCATATGGATAAAGTATACATACATCTAAAAAAAAACAAACAAACAAAAAAAAAAACGCAAAAAGTCTGACAAAAGCTGTTGAATAACAGTAAAAGTATGTTTTCTCAATAACGGTAAATGACTGTAAAATACAGTCATTTAATGTCTTACAAATACTGCCTTTTACATAATTCAATCATTCATTTCAACTAGTTAACATGCAGTATTTTAGCATCATAATAAGAGTAACAACCATGAAAATAAACACAACTGTTTGTAAAAATAAAGGTGATAACTTGTGTTGTGAATTTATATTCTATTTCTGTAAATGAACAACAGCAGTGTTAAAATACAGTGAGTTTAAACGAGTATTGATCATTAAATTGTACAGTATTTTGACAGTGATAATACTTATTTTACAGTCTATTGCATCAACAATATTGCTATGAAACGTGAGTAAACTGAAAGACAGATGTAATATATTTTTGTTGTATGTGAATATCTATGCAGGTATAACATATATACACATATACAGTACTGTACAAACATCAGAGACCACCCTTTACTAATCTAAATTCCAGTCAAAACAGCCATTAAGCCATGTTCTTTCAGCATCAGAATAAAGAAGAAAATATTTGTTTAACTTAGATTACAGCTAAATATTATGCAAAAAATGTATAATTTTTTAGTATATATAATGTCCACCTTTTACCTGTATTACCACTTCCATTCTCTCTGGAAGACTTGCTTTCAATAATCTGCAGGGATATTTTTCCACACCTCCAAAGTTCAGTCTTAGAAGTTGGTTGCCTTTTCTGCTTCTCACATTTCAATTAATCCACATTTAATTGTATTGAGGTCTGGACTTCTTTGTTTGACGTGTCTGTCTCCTTTTCTCAATGAGGCTTCTTGACAGCTACACATCCTTACGGACCCACAGCACTGAGTTGTCTTCTCACAGTGGAAGGATGGCTGTGGATGTTTTCGGATCTGAAGCAGTTTGATTTTTTCCCCTCTCTCAAATATGAAAGCTTTAAGTGCTGTTTATCTAATGGGGGCAGTTTTGGTGGTCTATCAAGTCTTCCACGGGGTGTTGGGAATCCCATTTCATCTGTATATTATACATAATTGAAATTTAAATTCTGTGCATCACTTTTTTTCCATAAAGTAAATTGAGCTTTTGATGCTTTGGAGAGTTGATGGCCACCCCAAAAAGATGGAAGTGGCAGGAAAAAGGAAAAGAGAGAAGAGAATAAGATTCCTGGCTGTGATCAGAGAGAAGAGAAGGGTGACCAGCATACTGATGAAGAAGTGGAAAGAGAGCAAAAAAGGGAAAAATATGAAAGAGGCATGTGGTCGATGACAACCAAATGGCCTTTTATACTGAAGGGTGACTAACGATAAAGGGCATAGATATGTGACCGTCCAGGGGAGCAGACACTGCTCTGAAATAATTGGAGGACAGTGGATGACATTTCAAGCAACTTTATTCAACACTAAATAGATGAAAGGCGAGGGGAAGGTGCGTGCAGGTTAGCGCGACCGGCTAATGCAGAGAAAAGGCGGCTTTGAAAGCGGGTCTCAGCCACGCTTTGTGGGGGTGTGGGTAGTCTGCTAATGACTAGAAGATAAAAAAAGAGGAGGCCTGATGGATTCATGAAGCCTAACACAGAACAGTGTAGCAATAGAATATTTTTATCGGAGGAGAGAAAAGAGAGTGAGAGAGGAGTGCTGTGAAGCAGAAAGAGGGAAAGTCTGACAGCTTTCCGGTACAGGAGGATGACGGAAAAGGAGAGAGAGAGGGGAGGGGTAGAGTATTTGAGGGAAAGGGTAGCACAGGGGTGCTGTCAAGCCTCAAGCAAGCTCCGTTTAACAAGCTGCAAGACGGAGGGACAGAGGCTGCGTAAGGGTGGGGCTGCTTCAGGACGAGTCGAAGATGGCCTTGACTTAAAAATGGCCTTTGCTAAATATACTCTAATTTTCTGATTATGGTCTAATCCATGTTTACCATTATCACAGTTTGCAACATTAACATGATGAAATGCTACATGTATAAGATAATACATGTGCGAATGTCATTTTTTAATAGCCATAAGGCATTGCTGGTTATACATTTTTATGGAAGATCATTTCTGTCTTCATATTTTGCCAAAATAATTACTATTATTTCAAGATACTAAATCAGTATTTTGAGGATCATTTTGAAATCAATATTTTGACATGTTGCTGCCATGTTGGGAACAGGCTTTCATATAGTGTGGGGACTTCTAGATCTGGCTCTATATATCTAAAAAATCTTTGTTGAAATTGCAATTTTTTCACCAAAACGCAATAGTGATTTCAGTATCAATTGCAACAATATTGCATGTGTTGAATCTTGCAGTATGATTATTAAATATCAGCAGAAATCTGCACAAATTGTTATGATGCATATTTGGCTAACATTAGGCATCTTGTGGATTTTTGAGTGATTCCTGACTTTTTACTTATCCCGAACAATATTAAACCAAAGAAAAATGACTGATAGACGATGTACCCTATCTAACATTGATGTCTTTCTCAGACTGTTATCGAAGTATGTGGGCCCACTTTAATTCTTCACTTTGATAGCTAAATAGCTTATATATTAGCTTCATAGTTCATACCAATTAACTGATATTAGTGACTGTATTCTTCATTAAAACTGAATAATAAACTAGCAGTTTCAGGGGTTAAAAGGGAGTAACACAACTGTCACTTGATGCTATTTGAAGCGTTTCCTGCTACAAACATTCACATTTCCACTTACAAATATATTTCTGCTAATGACAATGAAATCACAGTGGGAAAGCAGGAATTGTTGCCTAGATCATAACTGGCCTTAATTAGGTCATCATTACATAACTCAGAATTGCTTATTACACATACACACACTTCAGATCTCAGATCAGAGCTTGGCTGATGCAGGTCGTCTTTATGCAGCACTTCAAAACAGTTCAAGAATGCCCACACCGATCTTTTCCACAGCCCTGCAGTCAAAAAGAAAAAAAGGAAAAGAAAACCTATATGCCTTCCATCCAGCCACAAAAGCATGAAGAGGCCCACCACTGCACTTATCTTTCTAAGGACAGACTAAAATGTCAACCCCTTCACCCTGCCAAAGCATGATTAGTTCCACCTTCCCTATTAGTGCCAGCTAATTTTGCGCAAGGCACATTCCTATGTTTAATTTATCAGCACTCCCAATTGCCTGGCTCCTCATGCTTGCGTTGGCTGATAGATAGGAATGGGTCCCAAGGCGAAGATATCCGCCAGTGGTGCTTTCTTCTCAGGCAGACTGCGGCCAGCCATTTCAGAGGAGCTATGTTGCAGAGCAGATAATATTTGAAGGCTGTTACCGAATCGAAGGGTTGTGTCTTTCTTATCTGTAGATGAGACAAGCAGAAGTTGCGTATGATTTGCCGGTTATCTTTTCTGAGACAAGTGACCCAAGTGACTTCGTATATTCGTAAGCGTAATGGATTAAGCTTTCCATTTTCATGACTGTCTCCTTTTGACTTGGTTCATGTTTCTTCTTTTCATAATAAAGCATGTGTGCTCTTGAAATCAAGCACCCTTATCATCCTCCCACCCTGGCATAATTGTTCAACAGATATTCAAGCGACTAATTCAATTATGGCTAAACTCTTTATAACAGCGCTTCAATAATGAAGCTATAATTAGCTCTTTTATGTGCAGCAGTATCATGGGATGATAAGTAGTTATGGTCTCAGCCGCAAAACTGACCCCCCCTTGTTCTTTGTCTCCTCTCCACAGGCGGCCGACTCTTGTGCCTGGTGCTGTGGCTGAACCTTGTGCCAGCGCTGAACGGCTGCCCGGCGAAATGTGTGTGCTACAGTGAGCCGAGGCCGACTGTGGCCTGTCAGCAGCAGGGCCTGTTCTCCATTCCCACCGAAATCCCAGTCCGCAGCCAGCGGATATTCCTCCAGAGCAACAAACTGACGGTGGTCCGTTCCACCAGCTTTAGCTCTGTGCATAATCTCACTGTCCTCTGGATGTACTCCAACAACATCAGCCACATTGAGGCTGGGGCATTCTATGGCCTGGAGAGACTGGAGGAGCTGGATATCGGCGACAACAGCAACCTTCGGATCATCAGTCCCTCGGCATTCCGAGGTTTGACCAAGCTGCACACCTTGCATCTGCACAGGTGCGGACTGTCTGAGCTCCCCGTAGGAGTGTTCCGTGGACTCTTCTCGCTCCAGTATCTGTATTTACAGGACAATAACCTTCTAGCCCTGCACGACGACACTTTCTTGGATCTGGCCAACCTCACTTACCTGTTCCTGCACAACAACAAGATCAAGGTGGTGACGGATCACATGTTGCGAGGATTGATCAACCTGGACCGCCTGCTCCTGCATCAAAACCGTATCATTCATGTGCAGCAGCGGGCCTTCAGCGACCTTGGCAAGCTTGCTACCTTGTTCCTCTTTTACAACAACCTCACTATGCTGAGTGGGGAGTCGATGGAGCCTTTAGTGTCGCTCCAGTACCTGCGGCTGAATGGGAACCAATGGATTTGCGACTGCCGGGCCAGGCCGCTGTGGGACTGGTTCAAACGCTTCAAAGGCTCCAGCTCTGAGCTCGAATGCCACCTACCAATCGCTCTTGTGGGGAAAGACCTGAAACGACTTAAAAGCAGCGACCTGGAAGGATGCGTCGAGACCAAGACCCGTTCTGGAAAGTTCCACTCCCTCGATGACCCCTTGGGAGAAAGCATTCCAAGGTGCTGTCTTTCAGATAATGACAAATCCTCCATCATTTCCAGTAAGTCCCTCCCTGACCCCTCATCTTACAACAGCCGCCAGATCACAAACAATCCACAGAAAGAGAAGGAGAACATATCCAAGACCAAGGTCCGAGAAGCGGAACGGATAAAGAATGACACCCGTGGCAAGCAAGGAGTAAGTCTCAATGATGGGCCACTAGGTACCCTTTCCAACAACCTCGATCAGTCTCTGGATAAACTCAACCCAGAACTGCTGGATGACCTGGAACCATCTACGGCACCATCCAAAAAGAAAAAAAAGTGCTCCAAAAAGCCTAAATCTGACCAGTCGTGTCTGAAGGGTCATGGATCTACACTTAGAGCGCTTGGCCTTCTCTTTTTCCCCATGTTTTGGTTGTCCTTAACCATGTCTTAGTTTAAATCAGAGCAAACTCTTGGATCATTTTTGCTCATGACAATGACACAGAATACCTACAGTAACCTACACAGACAGGCAGAGACTGTAGAAGGGGGATCGCGAGCTTGACCCACACGGTTGAGAATAAACAATAATTTACGAAGCTAAAGACACATTTAAAGAAATGGATGCCTTTACAGAACCCATATGATCTAATGTAAATAAAAACTCAGTGCCCAAATGTTTGTTCTATGTACTTTTAAATGTGCTGTGTTTAAGCAACACCGCAGAGAAAGTCCTCCTCCCCTTTACCTGCAAAAGCTTACACTGATCAGAAAGTGACTACTGTAGACAACCCACAAAAAAAAGAAAAGAAAGGAAAAAAAAAAACAAAAAAAAAAACAGAAAACGAAGCCAGAGAGCCGAAAGCACACAGGAATGTTGCGGGTATGAGACGAAGACGTGGTTTCTGTTCCCAATGTTTTTTTTTCTTCGAAGAGTGATACATTTGTTCAATACTGTTATGTTTTTTTATGTTTATAAGTATTTCAGTAAAGACAAATGTTTAATTATCCCCAAAACATGCAGAGTTCTGTTTGCGTCACGGCAGATTTTACTGGTGGCGTTTGTCGAAGGAATGCTGTCTAACTGTTCACTGAGATTGCGATGGAATTATAGATATGCATTTTATTTTGCTGGTGTACAAGCATAAATATATTACAAATAAAATATCTGATTTTGTATAGCGGGTTTGTTATTATACATTAAATCATTAAATACTAAATCTGAAAAAATCACCAAAAGTCCAGCAAACTGGAACAAAGTGAACTTTGGAAGTGAAAAGTGATAATGGTTCACAGATTAATTTCAGGATTAGCTCTTTGAGGACAAGATGCAATTAGTTAGCAGAACGCTGTATCGTCTAATCATCAAAGCCTGGGTGAAGCAAGGGGTCATTTTCCAATCAAGGGACAGGGCAGCATGCAATGTTCTGTTTTTGTGATTCATTATGGTGAATGTAATATGAGGTTCGATAAATGGCCTCCACATACCTGCTAATGAGTCTGTGATATATGAAGTGGGATAAAGAAATTCAACAAGCAAATTATTATGAATGTCTGAGGGATGTAGAATTACTAAGGAAATTTAGTGTTGAATTCAAGTGATACTTAAACAGGTGCTCAAAAGAAGCCATCGAAGCTGTTCGTATTCATTTCTAATCATCAACCAATGTCAATAATTAGGTAAGCTTCTTGGATAATGTAGGGATCTCTTTGGTGAAATGTCAATTCATTCATTGGCATAATTTATGGATGGCTATGACTACTTGGTAACACCTGCAGTGATTCAGATGTCATGTCCATAAATGTTTAATATAATGTAGAAAATACAGTTTAAAAGGAGTTTAAAGCCCAGCAAGGCCACAGCTGTTTCTATCTGAAAATGCCTGATGGGACTGTGAGATGGAAAGTGTCCAAGCTAGTGGTGAAATTAAGTAAAACAAACAAACAAAGAAAGTTGCAGAGCTAGAAAAGGAAGTTGGGAGAATTATTGACTAAATTAAGACGTTTGTGTTGGGTGAACTCTACTGTCTTCAAGTTGAGTTAACTCGAAAAAAGCTGTTTAATAGAGACAGAGCAGATCATTTGAGGGAAAACAATACGGGTTAACAGTCTGCAAAGTGTAAAAGGGCATGAATGGGTAATTGAGGGAGAGTATGTCTTGAAACACCTTTAACATAAATTGTTAACACCAGCCTATTTCAATACCCTTTCCCCTAAAGACAGGGTCAGATACATAGAAAATCAGTGTGGAAAAATGACCCCACAGAGTGAACAGCCATCACTTATTTTGACTTGTACTATTACCTGACCTAATCACCAGGTAGGCTAAACTAGTCACTATTGTCAGCTAATGTTAACTAACACTGTGATCAAAATCAAAAAAGTATTGATCAAGTATTTTGATAGCTACCTAGCATGCTAACCTAGAGCAAGCTGTCATAGCTGTATCTGGGGACTTGGATACTAATTCTAGCAACAAATATTCAGATAGACACATATAAAACTTTTTGACTTACACAAAATGTCAGCTGCACACATAGACATGGATACTATCAGGATCCCATAAAGTCCATGTGGCTAGGGAGCCCTCCTGCTTTAAGCCACCTATGATGTCTTTTTTCCTCGGATTTGCACCTTGGAATCCTGTAAAACCTTAAGTCAGGGTGTCTGATCTTATTTGCCGCGCAACCCACCACACAACAGCTTTTTGGCATATTCGCAATTTCAGTTTGAAATCAATATAAAAAATGTGGACAATGCAAATCAATGGAAAATGCAGAGTTGTTTCCCCCCACAGTGTGGGTGTGGCCTAAATGCATTCTGTCTCTATGAGTTACTTTCTTAGTTGAAATGACTTCTCATTTTTTATATTTTAGTTTTTTCATCTGCTGGACAATAGAGAGGTGTTCCTGATATTGATTGGTCAGCTCTGTATGTATGATGCTTACTTGTGGTTAATTCATGGTTTAATTTTCAAATTAAATGCATTGTTTAAAACTATGAAGCACCCTGTGCAGAGCTTTTCCAGTCGCTGTGCATGTTGCGAACAAGCATTCATGAAAGAGATTGAAAAGGCATCGTTTAAACACTCCCTTAGGAGTCTTGCCCAAGGACTTTTGCATGGTGCGCTTGCCCAGGAGAACAATCATTGGCCATTCTGCAGCATGGAGGGCAGGTTTATTACCCAAAGCATAACACTAAATACTTAAGAACAGAACCCGATGGGGATTACCACCTTGTTACTCCACAAAATTGTGCATTTATGAGTTATTTTGCTATGTTCATTATTAGCTTGATAGCTAGAACCTTCATTTCCAGCATCAGTGTAACATAGCTACTGTCTGGGTACTTATCATTTTACCCAAAATATATACACAGCAGTTTGGAGTTCAACACATGTATCCAGTGAATACCTAGAACCTGCTGGGCATTTTAGTTAAGTTTAGTTAAACTAAGTCTTGGAACTCACCATTGTGTTACCCAAAATAATGAGCTAGTTACTACCTCACACTAACTCAGTTACCATAATACCTAGAACTAAAGCTAAAAGAAAGACGCTGGAAGAAAGAATTACCACATAACAGGGTTGAACACATACATCACTGAATATATGAAGCCCAGGATGTTGGCCTTTTAGCATCAGGCTGGATGAGGAATCTTCATCCCATTTAATATTTATTGCTGCACTTGGCATTCCAGGCTTTAAATAATACTACAACATTTATGTGAGGACATTTACTATGTGCAGTGCCTCTGCAAATGGGCTGTATTTAAATCAAACAAACAAACGAAAAAAAAAAGCGTAATTGCCAGCATACATAACTTCCAGCACTTTTCATGTCTGAGCCATTATCCCAGCATGATCGTACTACAATTGTCATTTTAGAGAGGAACGTAATATCCCAGTGGGCACCAGGGGATTGATTTAATCATCAATAGAGTTTCTACTTGATTGAATTAGGAATGTTTTAAAGCTTGCATATTTTGATTGAATTTGATCTGAATTTCTACATAATTACACAGTATGCAATATTCTCTCTGCATCAGAATGACTTCAAAACATTTTTATTCTGATTACCTGATTTCCACACAATGGCACCATTCCATCAAGCATAACAAGGCCCGATGTTTTACTCTGGAGGCAGCATCCATTTGGAAATGATGAAAGACTGGATTTTGGAGTGGTCTAATTCATAACAAGTTGAATGTGTAGTTTGCAATAATTCATTTCATAAAATACCTCAGTTACAATTTGTTTCATTTATTACTTTAAGTAATCATAAATTCGAAGTTAGCTGGCAATGCTGGAAGTTAACACATAAACACTAACAGCCCAACACATTAACTGCTGAAATATATCACAACCTATTAGCCTAGAAGACATAAAACAACCACCAACCATGTCTGACACTGTGTTTTTTTTTATTATTATTATTATTATTCTTTCGCAAACTGTTTTTCCAATTTGGACTGACATTTAGTCTCCAACATGAATACACTCTTAAGCCGTTGTACATACTGAAAACACACAGTGACAGGCCAGGCTCCTCTCCTCTCTCCTAAGCAGATGGCACGTCTTGCTGTGATACGCTCATTGTTTGCGGATGATGACCCATTGCTTTGTCAAATCTGGCCACTGCTCAAGTCCCTGTCCTCCACATTTAGCTACTTTTGCTCGCCCTGCTCCATGGGACTCTGGCGAGAGACACAGATATACACTCTGCGGTTAGTACAGCCTGTGGAGACCTAGTCAGTAATCCCACTGCTTACTAAACACACTAAAATCAGCTCATCCCAAAGAAAAGAAATGCCAGATTTCAGACAATAGAATGCAATAAATGTTGTGCCATCGTCATAGAGCCAGACACAGGGGAGGCCATGATTCTGCTGTGAGTAGTGCTCTTTTATTAACACCATGCAGAAAGGCACATACAAAGCACTGAACCCATGGGGAGGTCACCACAAGCTGTAGGCTTCAACCCCCTGGTGACCAACCCCCAACACAAAACACCCACACACCCCTGACATGGAATAACAGAACACATACACATACATTTAAACTAACAAACAGAGACATTAACAACATTAATGTCTATTTTACAGGGAGCCCATGAGCCCATATTCAAAATAACAGAATACGTTTGGTTTATAGTAGCGTAAAATTATGGATTCAGGCATATAATCATATCTACTAAACATCTGTGATGGTGCTAATGTATTATTTGTGTGCACCGAGTTGATCTGTTGATCTGTGCCCAGAGGTTGCAACTGAGGTGCAAGTGTTAGCATGCCTAATTTCATTAATATGCAGTTTAAGGGGTGGCACTACTAAGGCACAAAAATATTCAACTAAAATTATTTACATTTTGAAATTTAAATGCAGCATAAAGCAGCTTCACAAAGTATAAAATAGCAAATAATCAATGTAAAATCAAAAGACAGAAGGAAGTAAATAACTTTTTTTTGCAAAATTTGAGGAGTGAGGAGAGGCCCTAGTACAGAGCCTTGAGGAACACCATATTAAATAGAGGCAGTGACCATGCAAATTGAAACTTTGCATGATATACTAACCTGAACTGCCTCCATGAACACAGAAAAAATGTTTTATAACACTGATGGGAAGTAGCTGCAAGAGAAGTAGAGTGACAAAGTAGAGAGAAAAAGAATATTCCAGAAGCAAGCTTTTCATTTTGCTTGTTTCTTCAGACCTTGCAATCTACTTCCAATTGCATTTATTTTCTTCACAATGCTTTCTCCCGCCTCTTGTTCTTTTAGCAGCTGGGATATTTGATAGTTTTCTCACCTCCTTCGACACAACTTTCAGTTCCTCCAGCAAGATTTTTTTTTCTCTGTCTGCTTTCCTCCATGTCTACAACTGTTCAAAACATTTTCTGAGTGGCTCTGTATATCAGTACTCTCTCAGTTTTATTTAGTTTGTAGTTAACCTCATTTAAATGGCAGCTCATAGGAAATCAACCATAAAACCATCTGCGCTGTTTACAGTTTAGCATGTGTCAAATGTTTTTGTACACTCCATGAGAAATATGGCTCATAGGTCTTCACTGTAACATTTATGGTTGGTGTTATTTCAGAGTGGACTGGTAATGAAATTCAACAGACTTGCTTTTGCACACTCATGTGGGATGCTACATAATGCTCACTCGCCTAGCTCCAGTCCCATATGGTTCCTTCCAAGAGGTAGATCTTCGAGCATGCTAAATGCATCCATTTTGACAGCATTGCTTAAAATTCATTATTCATGAATATGCAAATGCACAGCAGTCAATGCAAAGTGTAAACATTTCATTTACCGAATGTACAAAAATTATGCCTGCAATATTAAAACAGCACAGGGTGAAGGCAAAGTCAAAAACAGTCTGCGCTGTATGGTGGGAGATGTTTTTAAATGTATTGACTTAGGTTGAGAGAGAGAGAGCTGTCTAGGGGATTGCATGGTCGCTTTTGATGTTTTTTTTTTCCACTCCTCTTTTTAAGAGTAAAGGTCACTGGCTCCAGTGTCATCTGTCCTGGCTGACTCCACTGACATTCTGTGTTTTTCATACCTCATGGCTTTGAATGAAAGTGAAGGTGACCATCCTTCTCTCTTCATCACCCTTCCCTATCAAATAATACGATCTACACTTTGCATTTGGCTAAAATATATGGCTAATTTGGATCCCTAGTCCCTAAATAGTGCACTATGCAAGTCTAGAAGTAACAACCTTTACACCTAATTAGTGCATTGAATATCTAAAAGAGAGCCATTTGGAATTCAGTCATATGATGTATGACTCCCTGTTTACCATTTAGTGCGCTATTTGAGTGAGGAAAGTCAGAGTTTCATGACTTACATAGTGCACTATGTAGGGATTAGGGAGCCATTTGAGACTCATCTTAATATTTTAGGGTTACTATTTTGAATGGTCCCTTGTAGATGATTAATACACTCTTAACAAAGTATCAGTAACACATCAACAACATATCAGTGAAGTAGCAGTAGTGAAGCTTCTGAATACATTGAGGTAAATATCTTGCAGATGTTCAGTTGATACATTACTCACATTAAGTAGATGTATTGTTGATAAGTTGCATTAAGTACTTTCATTACACGAAAGCTAACCTTGCCCAATCTCAACCAAAACCTAACCCTAGGCCTAAAATGGCCCTAATCCTAACCTTAACCTCAACCTAAAACTTAATCCTAATCGTAACCCAAACCTTAAACTTAAACTAATCCCTAATCCTAATCCTGGCCCTAATCCTTACTTTAACCTTAACCTCAACCTAAAACCTAATTCTAATCCTCACCCTGGCCTTATTCTTAACCTCAACCTAAAACCTAATCCTAATCTTCACCCTGGCCCTAATTCAAACAGTAACCTTAACCAAATCCTAATCCAGTTAAGATCCAGTTGCATAAAGGTCTCAGCAGTGTGTTGATAACAGCTTGTTGAGGATGTTGAGATGGTCTGTATTAAACCTGTTACATGTTCAGCTCCTCTCAGGACCTCTTATACGGTTAATTAGTTAGTCTCTTGATAATCTACTGAACGTATTCACCGCTGATATGTTGTTGATGTTACTGAGAGTCTGTTGAGTGTTTATTTCATTTAAAAAGGACCACTCAAAATAAAGTGTCACCTATTTAAGTATCCTTATTGTCATTACGCTTACATGATTTGCATAGTACAACAAAACTCTTTTCTTTGCAATAAAATGACGTCCCAGGAGCAGAGAGGGTTAAGTGCCTTACTCAAAAGCCCAACAGTGGCAACTTAGCAGACCCACATATTGAACCCTCAACCCTGTGATCAATTACCCAGGGCTCTAACCACTTAGCTGCCGCTGCCAGAAATGCATATCATCATTTATTTTACAAAAGAGGGGAACCCTCAGGGCCTTCTAGGCCTTCAGTGAAGGCCTAATGATTTCTGGGAACTAAAAAATGCATATCTGTAATTTTTAGCTAATTTTAATCAACAGAATCATGCTTTGCTCTGTATTACTGTACTACTCTTGCTTGCTCTGCAAGCATTACAGTAATACTCTTGTTTCATTATTAAGTTTAGGATGGAAACAAAAAAAAGATCAATTATTGAAACACCTAGCAGAAAATTGGCCAATCAGGAATTATTTTCCCTGTGGGGTCTAGGTAGATATAGTTAAGCAAGCTCTCTGTATTGGTTAGGAGTTTAAGAGCTGAAGGCCTAATGCATTAGATTAACCATTAGTATAATTAGTGACAGAAGAATCAACAAATCATGTTTTGTTTTCCAATAGGCGGGGCTAATTTTGTAAGACAAAAACATCAACTCTAAGCCTTTTGGAAGTTTGGAATACGTCACAGACTCTATATGAGTGTGTTTAATCTACAGCTGCCAAAACCATTCAGGTATATTGCCATTAGCTTAGTGCTAACAAACTACTAGAATACAATAGGGATGCTAGGAGGAGCTAGATTTATTGTAAAGGCTATGTTTTCCATGTATTTTGACCAAATTTGAACTTTTATGGCCTGAACTGAAGCCCTTGCATGGTTTACAACCGGTCAGCCATCATAACATTGAACATTTTGACATCTGTCATGATAATTAACGGTAACAGTAATATGACACTGTAATTTGACTGGACATAATCTGTTATGACAACTCATGATGGCATATGACATCTGCCAAGACTTGTTTATGCCCTGGTTAAGTCAATGATACATGTATCAGGATATGTTTTTCTCTGATATAAAAGGAATAGTTTGGTCAAAAACGCTCATGTTGCTAATAGTGAATAAAACTGTACAGCTACTAATTAGCATTATGCTAATATCATCATACTAATTGGTAGTTACTAGCTTACATTCATCCTCAGCCACATTAGCAATGCTTTGGTCTGGTTATTCCTTTAAGCTGCTCTAAATGGGGTTCTAGGGCTCTGAGCTGTTAATGATGACAGAGAGGGATTTGCCATACTGTGCAATGGTAATTATCAGGGTTTCTTGCTCTGTCCTGGTGGAGTGCTGTGGGCACATACACAGAAGCAAAGCCGTATTTGCATCACCCGCCCCAGGCACCTGCCACTGCCTTGAGAAAAGATGAAAATGAGTTTGTTTATGCCACCCACTCTGCATATGTGACAGTATCACCCATCAACAGTCAACACAAGCACAAAAAAGGACAACGCTGTACATTTCTGGGCCTTTTGCTATTGAGGAATCTTTTAAATTTGCTTGCAGACACATATGCTGAGTACTGCATAATCAATATTGCCTGTGTATTATTCTAGCTAGTCAACATTTTGTGTACTATTATGTATCTATATGTTGCATTTTAGGATAATGTTGCACAATACATTATTTGCTATTATTTATCTTCCCAGTGTCTTTGCAGTAAGGATATATCGAAGCAGACAGCAGTATGCAAATTAGCCTTTAACCAATCACTGAGCGTTTTAATGCATAATTTAAGCAACCAAATATGTTCTTGGGGTGGATTAGATGACTTAAGGGAGTCACATGATCCAAAAAATGTCAAGAATAATGCAAATCTTTACATCAGCAGGGCCCATACCCTACAATTTTCTTGTATTTTATTTATTTCTATGTGGTCTACTTATGTATAGGTGGGTTTTTTATCCATAGCCCACCACCAAAGAAAGGGCAATGCTGTAAGCCATTCCTATAGAGGAATCTTTTAAGTTCATTTAAATGCAAATGAGCTTTCGTTACTTTGCCTTTACGACACCTATGCAAATGGCCTCTGTTCTGATTGGCCCTTTATTGTGGCTGACCAAGCATTGTGGACTGAAACATTGCTTATAACTTCAGTGTGAATGGGCGAAGCTAACTGAGTGGGCGGACTTGAACTTGCGAGAACTGTGAATTCAATTAATTAAGAATGTGCTAGTTTGGCAGCTTGCCAAGTTCATACGGATGCTATGGACAGGGGAGTGGACAGTACATTGAATTAGTTTTCAACAATGTAGGCCTTTAAAGTATTGCAATATGTGGCAAAATGTAACCGCAATGTAATGTTACATCTATATCATGCAGCCCTAACAAGAGGCAGTTTTGTGATTGGCTGAGTGGACATATCTGGTGGTGAGAGTTACCCAGGGCCGATAATCTGCCCAAATTAGGAGAGGATCTTATGGAAAATCCTTTATCTCATAGACAGCTAGGGGATTAAACACGGAGGCGATGAAAATCCCAGCAAGCAGACATTGTTGTTGATTAACCCACTGGAACAGAATTACTGTGAAGAATTGAAAGGGCATTGGGCTGTGGTCAGGGTCAGCAAGCAGGAAATAAGTGGACAGTCCTGTTTCACAAACACGCACACAGGGGCAGTCTGAATGCACAGTGCAGCACAGAGCAGCATGTAAATGAGGAGCAGTAATTGGGGTTATGGGTGTTCTGCAGACCTGCTGCCTTGGTAGCGAGAAAATCGAAACGGTTCAAATTAAGCTAAAAAGCTGCTTTAAATCATAAACATGTGCACACAAACATGCCACCAACATGCATATAGCACTCTCACAAGCCAAAGTATACCACAAGACCATGAACGCACAAAAACATGGACTCTCAAACACATTAAAGTGGAAAAACATCTGCATAATTCAATCACTGAGATGTAAACAAGGTCATTCAGAGCAGTGTGAAATGAAAACATGCATTGTAAAGAAACCTATAGAGATTTTCTTTAAGGTGGTAGTGATAGAAACCAAGGGTTACAATGTCTACAGCCCACTGTAGTCATTTTATTGATTATCCAAAAGTTTTATATGTAATGTTGATCATTGTTATTATGTAATAATTATTTTGTGAGGGAGCTTTTAGAAGCATCAACATCTTTGGACATCTAGGTTCTGTCATCACCACTGTGACCAACTCTGACTCGGTAAGTTTCTCTAGGTGTTAGTGTATATATTAATGTATATTAATATTAATTGTTTCATTTTTTTTAATGGTGAGGTTTTCACTGCTATAAATGTTTATTTTTCTGACAAATTAATATATGTTTTCACAAGCATAACACATTGCCAACTGACCAATGCTGAGAAGGCCACACTTCTCTTCGTTGTTGTTGCTACGTACACTATATGGACAAAAGTATTGGGACACACCTCTTAATTATTGAATTCAGGTGTTTAATATAGGTCTATTGCCAGAGGTGTTTAAAATCAAGCACCATGCACTCTGTCTTTACATAAATTAGTGGAAAAACAGGTCATTTTAAAGAGCTCACTGAATTCAAGGGTGGTACTGTAATAGGATGTCACCATTGCAACAAGTCGGTTTGCAAAATTTCTTCCCTTCTAATGTCATTTCATTGTGACTGGCTGAGAGGTGTGTCAATCATAATTTTGGCAAATATAAATTAAAAAGAAAAAAAAGCAACATAAAGGTTGTCATTTTTATTTACTGTATTAAACATGTATGGTGTTGTGATGTAAAAACCAAAATATGTATTGTATTGTGCATAATAACACCCCTAACATAGATTCACACTCTTAAGTCTTCTTCTTGACACTGGCCTTGATCCAGCCTGAAACATTCTCTCAGCTCAAACCTCTCGAGGTCTACACTCAGAGACAACAGCGACAGGAGTGTTTGAATTTGGCATGTGGGATGAGTCCCCTGGTCCTTCTGGAACAGTCTAGAAGATCCCCTCCATTCTGGAGGCAGAAGTAGTCAAATTAATCTCAGTCATGCTGGATTTTCCTCATTAGGAGTCAATGTTTATCCTCAAATCACAATAATAAAAAATTATCTAATTATCTCCCCCCTCCCATCTGCACTGGCAGACCCGTTGCAGCAGGGACTGGCAGTTTGGCATCAAAACAAAACATCTTTATGGTGGAAAGATACACTCCATGGTTGAGATTTGGAAAATTCAAGCATTTTTGTAGTTTAGCATCAGCATTAATTGCTTTTGGCAAGCTGGTTTAAGCAGTGTCACATTTGAAAATGTCTCTAGAATATTGATTTTTTAAAGGTACATATCATGGAAAACAGATTTTCCTTGTTTTTACTGAACAAGAGTGTTTGTTGTTGTATGAAAACATTGTTAACATTTCATAACAAACCATTTACACCTGAGTACATATTCAGAAACTGTTTTGAATTCATTGTTTTTGTGATGTTTCTCATTGTCCATTTTATCAGCTCCACTTACTAAATAGATGCACTTTATACTTCTACAATTACAGACTGTAGTCCATCTGTTTCTCTGCATACTTTGTTTGCCCCCTTTTACCCTGTTCTTCAGTGGTCAGGACCCCCATGGACCCTCACAGAGCAGGTACTATTTGGGTGGTGGATCATTCTCAGTCCAGCAGTAACACTGATGTGGTGGTGTGTTAGTGTGTGTTGTGCTGGTACGAATGGATCAGACCCAGCAGTGCTGCTGGAGTTTTTAAACACTGTGTCCACTCACTGTCCACTCTATTTGACACTCCTACCTTGTTGATGCACCTTGTAGATGTAAAGTCAGAGACGATAGCTCATCTGCTGCTGCACAGTTTGTGTTGGTCATCCTCTAGACCTTCATCAGTGGTCACAGGACGCTGCCCACAGGACTCTGTTGGCTGGATATTTTTGGTTGGTGGACTATTCTCAGTCCAGCAGTGACACTGAGGTGTTTAAAAACTCTGATCCACTCAGACCAGCGCAACACACACTAACATGCCATCACCACATCAGTGTTACTGCAGTGCTGAGAATGATCCACCACCCAAATAGTACCTGCTCTGTGAGGGTCCATGGGGGTCCTGACCACTGAAGAACAGGGTAAAAGGGGGCTAACAAAGTATGCAGAGAATATATATATATATATATATATATATATATATATATATATATATATATATATATATATATATATATATATATATAGTGTAGCTGTGCATTGAAATGTGTAGAAGTGTATTCTCTGCAGAGGATCAAAACCAATGTCACTTGACCAGGGCCACACAAACTTTTACATATGACGGTACATCCGTCTTAAAAGCACAGCAATATGAGCAGCCTGTCTATGGGATAAGAGATAAAGAGAGGTTCAAATATTGTGGTAAAAAGTACTTTTTTTTGGTACTTAAACCAACACAAACTTTGGAAGTGGAAAAAAATTAAATACAACAAAATCATAGAAAATGGGCTTTTTAATACTCTGGGTTTTCAAATATTATAATTTGGAGGAACTCTGAAGGCTTTAACCAAAAACATGCAGAGAGGGGTTTGCAGAGATCACACACTAAAGAATAAATGTGAAAGACGAAATTTGTTTTTCAAAGCAAGCTGCAATTTCTAAACCAATTAAGCATTGTCAAGCTAAATCCCACTCTCTTCAGAGATTATGGCTGTGCAGTTAATCGCTCATCCTTACAAGATGTCTAAAATGCCTTATTGTGTCAGAGAAAACGTATTGGTTAAGGCTTAGGTTTGATTATCCCAGTGATATAGTCTTCACTGTGTCTAAAGGCCTATACAATATCTAAACCATACCCTCCAGATGCTCCTGTAAAGCTGAGGGTTTATTTTCTTTTTGTAAACCTCTAGTATAAGATCATAAAAGCTGGACAGGTTTTTAGGTCAGTAATAGCTTTTGAAATGACAAATTCACTATATGACACAATCCAAAGAGTTATTCTGGGCCATCTGAAGCAATATTTTGGCCCTTTTAGGAATTGAAACAAAGTAAGACCAATATTTTTTCTTACCCAGACTCTTTACAACCTTGATGATATGTCTGAGAGTGACGTGCACCTTTAAAATGAAGATTGCTAAATGGTTCTTCCCTTAGATGTAAAGTTCTAACAACAATCTTCAACGTTATGTTATATACTGCAAAAAATGGTATCTTGGCAAGTGAAATTATCTTAAATCTAGTTGATACATCTAATATTTCTCATTTTAAGATTGTTGTAAACTTCTAAGAGTATTTAACTCATTTCTAGACTTGTTTTACTTGTTGTAAGTGGTTTTAATCAGGGAATTTACAGGGTGTCCCAAAAAAATTGACATCATCTGAGATGTGAATATCTGAGTAACTACATGTCCTGGGCAAATGAAATTAAATAGGCTTCATGTTGAACAATACCAGATTTATTTATCAAAATTCGAACAAGAAATTCAGAGGAATGTAGATTTTATAACCGATTTCACAGCTTCACAAATGGAATATCTTCCGATACTGGCGGTCGTCCAGACCCCTCTGCCCTGCACAGACAGCCTTCTTCTTTGAATTTTTTTGTGCCATGTCCAAATCTGCTTTCCAGTTGGTGCATTTTTATTGAATTTTCTCGAAAATGCACGCTGCACACTCTCGTTTGATTGTGTTCGAGCATATTCTAACACACAAAATGCCTTTTCATTTCCAGTGAACGCCATTCTTCAACCTGAAAAAAAACATTACAAATTAAACTTGGTTAGTTTTTACACATTTTGTTAAAATTTGAGATCATTTGAGGGAGAATTGGCTGTTATTAGACTACAAAATCATGTCAATTGTTTTTGGGACACCCTGTATATTGAATATATTGGCAGAAAATTTGCTTGTTTCAAGAAATATGCTTGAAACAGAAAAAAGGAATGTGCCAATACAGTTTGCTAATTTGATTTACTAAAATAATTTAAAACAAGCAAAAAAAAAGAGTATAAATATGTAAAATCATCTTCCAATAAGCTTACAACAATCTTAAAATCAGAAATATTAGATGTATCGACTATATATAAGATAATTTTGCTTCACAAGACACTATTATTTGAAGTGTTTGGAGGTTCCTTAAACTTTTTCATTCTTGCTCTTTTTAAAAATGCTTCTTTAAAGAACCACCCAATGAAATGTTACTTAGGAAACCCAAAATGGTTTTTCTGTGGCATCACTACATCACTGTCACCTTTATTTTTTAACAGTGTGAGGCATTCCAACACTCATTTTAGGTGTACATGAAGAGGGCACTCTTTAAAAGTCATGCAATTTTATGGCAAATAAAATGACCTGGTCAAAGATGTGATGACCCAAGGTCTCTAATCCCTCACAGGTCAGTGTCATTAGGATTTTGTAGGAGATCCAGCGTTAGAGTTGCTAACTGACAACACAGAATTGCCCTCTGATACTGAAAAGGCAAGAATATGCAAATGTGCCCTTTAACCAATCATATTTTCATTGTGTACTGAAAGAATCCCGATCAATCTCAGATGTTGTTTTGATCAATCAAGAAACTCAGATTCTGATTTATTTACAGTGGTGGTGATAAGAACCAGGGCCTGCAATGTGTACAACACAAATATGGCTTTGTTATGTATTTTCCAAAACCAGTGAACCAATAAACGTCTTTTGAGTTCATATATAAAATGTTGTAATGTCAATAATGGTAAAATAGTGGTAATGCCTTGCATGTACCTCACTATTAAGAATGGACTTAAAAATATATTGTCGCTGTCCAATGAAAAACAAGTATCTCCAGTATAGTAACATTACAGGAGAAGCCAAAAACACTCTTACCTTTCAATGCAAGTCAATGTAAAGAGATTTTATTCCAAGTGATTTTAGAGCATTTCTGTTGGTCCAGTAACAATTAAATTTTCACAGAGGCGATATGTTGTAGCCTAAAACCTTCTTAAAACTTTCATAAATCAATGTCTCAGGCATCAGGCAACTTATTTGTGACCCTTTCATGCCATAACTTTCTGTGAGGGAGCTTTTAGGCGTTAATCTCTCCAAACATCCGGTTACTATCATCACTGTTAACAATTCCAACTTGCTAAGTTTCTTTAGCGTGGCACATTTCACATCAAACCACTCTGAATGACTTTATTTATATTGTAATGGTTTATTTATGCAGAAATTTTGTAAATATTATTACAAAAATGTTTGAAATTCCCTCTTAATTCATTGCAAAGCATACTGTAATATATCATAATGTAATCATGGTATGGTACTGTATCTGTATTCTGCAGCCCTGGGAATCACAACAACATGCAGAGCAGTTTTTGCTACAAGACCCTTTTAATTACAGTACAAGACATATACTGTAAGATGGCAATGGGCACATTCACTCAGTTTTCTGTTAATAACTACTTATTAGTTGGGATGTGTTTAACCTCCAGCTGCTAAAGTGCTATAAGGCTAAATGCTTCGCGTTTGACTCTTGTTCCTTCATTTGAAAACCAGCCAATTCACCCCTGAAAAACTACTCTCTTAATTGACTTACCAGTTCAGTGAAGGGATGACTGAGAGAATCAACAACAAAAAATCAACCTTTTAGGAAGTTTTAAGATAAACTCATGTAGGCTAGAAAGAAATCAATAGCTGATGTATCTGTTATTGCCGTAAGGGTTTCTACAACAAAAGAGGCACTAAAGGGAGACTGATGCTTGGTTTGTTGTGGCTCGTTCTCCATGCCGGTCCACCTGCCCTGTTTTATCGACTACTGTGGTATATGCAGTATTTTTCAACAGTTCTTGGAAATAGAACGTTTGTGATCCTGAATTTGATGAATTGTGCCAAATTTGCACAATTGATTTGCATACTTCTTCCTTTTATTTATTTATTTATTTATTTATTTATTTATTTATTTATTTATTTATTTTCAAAGCAGGTTAGGCTGGGCTGGGGTGTTATTTAGTTCTTGCTTAAGGCCTGAGCTTAAATATGTTTAACATAAAGAAATACTTCAGCATTTTTCAACAAACTGCCACACACAGTGTGTCTGCAGAATAAGAACATACTGTATGGCTGTAGGTGGAAAGAAAGCTTTGAGAACTAAGGCAGCTTCTGCCTTAAGCTGTGGTCATACTAGACATTTGCAGTTTGCATCACTTAGTGAAATGGGCATGACAGAGTCAGGGCCGGAAGAATGATGAGAAAAAATATGCTTCAATTTGGTGCGGTTAGCAAGTTAGCTGACTCACTAAACATAAGGAGTAAATGCACAAAAGTGAACATATTTATATGAGATAATTACATACTCAGGAGAGTATAGTGCTGCCTACTGGTCTATAGCAAAAAAGCAGCAGTAAGGTGACTTGTGTGCAGCTGTGGTTAGCCAAGGAGCTAGCATAGCAGTTAACAGGTACTTGGCAAATCCATCACAAACAATAACATCACGAAAAGCAAAGGTAATGATACAGTCTCCTGATTGACTGTGTATCATGCAGTCTCTCTTTCATATGTTTATTTACAGTCAGGTTGAAAGAAATGCTCAGTTTGTGCTTAGTGTTTCCTGCATTTTGGATATTCAATGCTGCCGCCTATTCAGGGATCAACACAGCAGTGCTACTGATTAAAAATATGACTTTCACTAAAATGAATGTTATTCACTTACAGGAGCTGAGCAACAGGGACTGAATAATGCCCCTTCGGAGGTCACCATAGCCAAAGCAGCAGCACTATTGGTCAAAGATGCAAATCTGCATGTCAGCGTTCACCGGTGTTGAACTTGACTCCAGGTTTTACATGCAAGACTTATTTGCCCTGTAGGTTTGTGACTCAAAGTTGCTCATCAAGACCAATTACCCTGAAAATCAATGTAATTTTGTTTGCAAAATTTTGTGAGTGAAAGGTAGAGTGACTGGGCAACAAAGCCGGACTACCCCATTGATTAGCAGATATAATACAAAAAAATCGGACTGAGTAACTGGAAGGACATGGACAGGTGGTGTGGTGGAGCATAAACCTCAACAATAAATGGAAGGTTGGGGATGGAAATTTATGGGACGTTAGATTGGAAGTAGAAGGCATGGTCGTCCGTTTGTCCATTGGGGTCAACCATATCTAGAGATGCAGCAAATAGAGATTGGGTTGAAAAAGCCTCAAGTATTCTTTCAACCAAGGATTTATATGTATGTGACATATACAGTCTGACCTACATTGTATAGTAAGACAAGCATATTGAGATAACCTGCTTTATTTTATCCATAACATCATAAAATATTTACAAAGCACAGAACATATTCTTGATTCTATAGTCTAGCAAATGACATTTTCCTCATTCGGTGTGGCAACCATGTGGACAAAGCTAGTGTGCGTATTTATATGGCACGAAGCCTGTGACCATAAGAGCATTTGAACATCAGGGGACATCTGGACTGAATTTCATTAGCTATGCATGAATCTGCCAAATGCCAAAGCACAGCAATTGCACAGGAGAACGTGTTCTACAGCAGGGAGGGGTCGAGTAGAAGAGAGATAAGATACTGAAATGTGTGCATGCTGTATGTCACATTAATATATGCATTCATGAAGTAGGGATATGTGCTTTTCATGTGTAGCAACAGTGGCGAAGGTAACACTACAGAGCAAAGCAAACAGATATTGAAGTGCAAGGAAAAGTGCTAGCCTACACATAATTAAATGTCAAGCATTCTCAGTATAGCGACTCACATCATTCAGACTGCAGGTATAACACAGAACGCTGCATCATACAAACACAGGAACTCTGACTACAAGGGGAATTTTTAGTCAGTAGAAAATATCGGATCCAGTTATCCATCCTAAATGGCTGCTTCAGCACCTGTTAAAGTGAGAAAGCGCAATATTAGAGTAGTGACAAACTCTCTGAAAGAGAAATATGTGATTCAGTCCAGTATACTCTAGTGACTGAACGAGAAAAGCTACAGCAGAAATAAAACAAGTGCACCAGTGAGTGCCAACAGCAGTGTTACACATGGTTAGATGGTGGAGTAAGACTGAGTGGCCTTTCTCAGCCACCGCCTACTAGGACAGCCAAACACTTTCTAAAAATGACTGTGACTTGATATAGTTGTTACTCACTTTCCAAATGGAGCATTTGGTTAAAGATGGTGTTTTTCTGAGTGCAATGCCAAATGTACTGACATGTAGCTGTCACAAGTTCCTCCTGAGGACCTTCAGTTGGACCAAACCATTTAGAATTGGCCTTCGATAAATCTAGTTCCTGATCCTGAACCTATTTCCACATGTACCTTGTTTGTCTGTGTATTTATATTCCTTGGTGTTTAGTGTTTTGCGAGGTCTTGGCATAGTTTAATTTGCCTTTCTTAGACAGTCTTAGATCTACAAATCTGTAGACCAATATGGCTGTTCATACCCAAAATAAGCATATGTTGAGTTTTGGATGCTGGTATGCTGGTCAACCAGAATGACCATGCTGGATGACAAGCTAAACCAGCACCAAACCAGTATAAATCAGCTTAGACCAGCATGGAACCTCTTTTAAGAATGCAATTTCCACCTGTTTTGGAGGTTGGAGGAAGGTCCTAAATTGATTTTTCCATAACATTAATGAAATATATTTTGATGAAAGTGTAAATGATTTACAAAATCAGAGGCAAACTGGATTGTTGTCATCATATGTGAGAAAGCAAGTCAACATTTAAACATTTAAATGTGTTTTTCTGTCGCTTCACAGCAAGAAAAGTCTAGGTTCAATTCCCCAGCCGGGTGACCAGGATCCTTTGTGAGTCCCCATGTCTGCCCCCACAGTCCAAAGACATGCAGTCAGGCCAGTTGGATATGCTAAATTGCCCCTAGGTGTGTCTGCCCTGCAATGGACTGGTGACCTGTCCAGGGAGTTCCTGCCTTCTGCCCAATGACTGCAGGGATTGGCTTCTGCAACCCAGAAGGATAATTGGCTGTGTGTGTGTGTTGGCTTAGAGTCTGGGTGTATGTGTGTGTGTGTGTGTGTGTGTGTGTGTGTGTGTGCGTGTGTGTGTGTGTGTGTGTGTTTTATTGTGGATGTTGTACAAAGTAGAAAAAAAAAAGTAGTAGTAGTAAACAAAGTAGTAAAAAAATTCATATAAATAAACCTGCAGTTGTGTTGTCCATTTTATCTTGGCATGCCTGTATTCTTTGTAGAGTACAAAATGAGGGTTCTCACCGCTCCTCTTTCACTCCTCATTGCTCTCTAGCAGCTCAACACAGAGTCACATTTCACCCACAGAGGGCCAACCTTGTCCAAGTAAATCTGATAACAGAGATAAAGGAAAAAAAAAAAATAATATTTAAACTATTTAATTATTTAAAAAATATTTAAATTTAATTTTCTATATTTCCTTTCTTACAGCCAAAGAATTTTTACAAAAGCACCAAAATACACCATCAACACTAAACAAAACAAGTTGATTAGCTGGCCTTCAAAGGTCCTTAGCCAACAGGGGGAAGGCCCCTCTCTCCCTGTGTAGCATTGCACAGACAGCTGACCCAGGCATCTTCATGGCTGCGGCTCAAGCCTCATATCCCCGGAAAGAGTTCTTAGCCATAGGAGATGCTCCTTCTCAGCCTGGGAGGCCTCGTATCTGAGGTGTAGTGTAGCTACATTTAGCAGGCTGAAAGGACAGCAATTGGCATTCAAGTAGCTTTTGTGTGCATCTTAAGAAGGAACTTGGAGGACCTTGTACATTTAACAGTTATGGAAGCAATTAAGATTACAATATGAGGCACATTCATTTCCTTAGCAAGGTTGCTGGGGCAAGGCTACAGTGTTCAGTATGACATAGGGCCACCTTGTTATGGTGATGAACAACATCACTGCCCTCCCACTTGGCAAAGCCACACCACTGCTGAAATTCAAAGTTGACAATGTAAGGACATTTACAAGGCAAAACAATGAATACTATACACATATAATGTATAAGTAAACATGCTGTGCTTATCTTTGAGGCTCTCCTGCTCTTCATCAGAGCTGCATGTTTAAAAGCTCCTCAAGCTCTTCCCTCCAGAGTAAATGTGAGATAAGCAGGGTAGAAGTTCACTCTGTTACATAGGGAGGAAGACGACAGGCCATTTTTTACTCTGACAGTCCATCCACACTGAGATGCCGTACAGGGGGTCCGCTTCCAGCTCATTAGTGAGCGAGGAGCAGGAGCGCACTGACTAAAATCACTGAGCATGTACAGCAGGTCAGAGTGAGGAGCGCAGCTCAAAACTTTTGCTGTTTTGTTTTATTATTTGGAAGCTGTGCTTATTATAGTCTACTCTACAAGCATGTTTTCATATACTGTCCATCAAAATTTCTGGGGACACCTTCACATTCGGTTTGATTTTCACTGCAGGGCCCTAAGCATGATTTTTTGGGCCCCCATCTTGCCAGCAGATGTACTGTAGAATTAAAGGCTAACAAATAACAATGACGACCACAAGCTGGGTAAATTATATAAATGTATAACTGGCGAATGTGTGTTGCTGATAATTGGATGCTCACTTAAGGTTCTAATAAGTTAGTAAGTAATAAGTATCTAAGTCTGGATTAATCACAGCCTGAGTGTCTAAACCTGGAATAATCTCAGCCTGAGAATCTCAACCTGAATTAATTTCAGCCTTATCTATGCTAAGGACTTTTATTTTTAAGAAGCATGTTTGTAACAGATGTATTAATGGTAAAATTTAAATGTATAAATTTATATGTTAGAGCAGAAAAACACTAATATCAAGAACGACTTCTCTACTTTCAGAGCAGCCAGTGTCATCTAGAGCTACTGAAGAGCTGAAGCTCCCTGAAAGACATAACTTTCATTTTGTTTTATGTCACTGCCAACTATTTTACTTTGATATTTTTTGTGCTTGACTTAATAAAGCAACCAAACTACATTGTCATTTTGATTGTTATTTCTTTTGTAAACAGTCGTAAACTCCAGCACCTTAGGCACGCCACCGAGAGCAGAAAATGATGAACGTGCCAGAGCAAATTTAGAATCACATCTTCTTATTAACACAGCTCCTTCCCAAATGACTGTCTTCCTTTTAGCTGCTCATTTCACTTAAAATGCCCCCCCCCCAAGGGTCTGTGCGCTGCTTGATATTTGATTTTTACTTAAACCTCAGATGAAACTTACATGTCAGATGCAGAACAGACGGCTCTTTCGGAGAAAGTGAAAATGACTCAACTAAAGCGGTTTGCAGCCCTGGGGTGCTATCTGTAGGTTCATGTGTGGAGGTTGAAACCGCTCACCACTCAAATCCTTTGATTTAAAAATAAATCCAAAAAAAGAAAACAACTCCCACACCACTCCATACCAGCCAGATGGTTCATATATCTGTAAGTTCAGATAACTGTGTAGGCTTGCTCCACAGGGTTGCACATGGCTAGCTTAAGCGGCAATAAAAAGGCAGCACACCCACACTAAAAAGTCTAAAAGTGGGCATGCCTCTTCATACATGCAGAACACAAACACACGCTCAGACACGCGCACTCCAGAGCGAGGAAGCGCCGTTCGCAAGCGGTTTGTTCTTTCGGAACAACTCTTTTGGGTGAATAAACTGAATTGATTCCTTATTCTATTAATTCTAACTTCACAAGAAAAGAGTGCAACTCTTACTCTACACCAGTGGGCCGCAGTGGTCCTGCTAGGGGGCCATGGCTGTATAAACCGATTCGGCATAACATTATGACCACCTCCTTGTCTCTACGCTCATTGTCCATTTTATCAGCTCCACTTACTATTTGCACTTTGCAGTTCTACACTACGTACACTTCTATGTGCACTTTGTAGTTCTACAATTACAGACTGTAGTCCATCTGTTTCTCTGCATACTTTGTTAGCCCCCTTTTACCCTGTTCTTTAGTGATCAGGACCCCCATGGACCCTCACAGAGCAGGTACTGTAACACTGACGACCACTGATGAAGGACTAGAGAATGACCAACACAAACTGTGCAGCAGCAGATGAGCTATCGTCTCTGACTTTACATCTACAAGGTGGACTGACAAGGTAGGAGTGTCTAATAGAGTGGACAGTGAGTGGACACGGTGTTTGAATACTCCAGCAGCACTGCTGTGTCTGATAATATATATATATATATATTATTATTTTATTATTATATTATTTTTGTTCACTTTTTTATTTTAACAATATGCAGACATTTAACCAAATGTGATTTTAAATTTGATTAATAATTTGCAAAAATAGAAGATCATCATCATATATTTGGTTCATCCACAGTATATGACATGCACCACTACGTTGTCACCTGCATAATATTTATGAGATTTTTTTTTTACTTATTATCATACTGCACATTATATTTTATGATTGTTTTAGTATATTTTATTATAGATCTTTACTTTTTTATGCATCTATATAATAATGTACAGCAACATGACAATGCTCTTGTTTTGCTCTTTACTGTACTTGGTGCGATCTATCTATCTAGGTGGATCTTATTTATAGTCTGGCAAAATGGTTACGGTTTCAATGCAAGTCAAAGTAAAATGTTTCTCTTTTCAGTCATAATGGATATATGGTTATAAACAGGGTCTTTCAAAAGGAAAGATTCTGAGGCTGGACCACCTTCAAGTGTAACAGCAAGCATATCTTAGACTGAAAAAACCAAGAAAACCAAGTATAAACCAAAAAGAAGAAAAATATAGCAGTGAGGATTGATTTAATACACCACAACAAAAACAAACAAACAGTCAGAATGTCTTTAGAAAAAGAATCTCCTTTGCTCCTCACAAAACAGGCAAACTGACTTTGGGTGGGCTATTTTTCATTCTGGAAAAGTAAAAGAAGCACAGAGAGTGTCTCCACCTCAGGAATAGAAACTTTATGAGAGCTTTCAGATACAGCTGGATATTTGTGACTCAGTTTGAGCCAGTTTGAGCTGCTTTTGGAGATGCTAACAACATCCATAAGAACGCAGAAGGCAAACGAATCCTGTTACTGAGAAAAGTTTACAATTATCAAACAGAGCATGACCAAAATAATGTCACCTTTTTTGTCATTTGAAAAACTGCATTGGTGTGCAAGATATTATCAGTTATACATGTGATCGAATCAACTTACTGTCATCCATAAACACTGCACTAATAAATTGCGTTCTAAGGCCTTTAGGCTTCATATGTCTCAGAACAGAAAATGAGTAACTTCCACTTTGTGCTGAGCACTCAGAGGTGTTTATATATATATATATATATATATATATATATATATATATATATATATATATATATATATATATACATATACCTTTGAAGCCAAACAAATTAAGCCATCAGTTGGAGGCTAAACAATATACATCTAACCCTACTGAACTGAGCCAGACCTCCATTCACAGCTTTCATCTCTTCAGCATGTCTTCGGGCACTTGGTAGCTGCCAAACAACATCAGCTAACTCATCAGGTGATTAGAATGGTTGTTCTTTTTTAGTGTTATGGTTGTTTTTTAGTGTTTATTGTGTTGTGTTATATTATAAAATCAAGCAAAATTGACAGGCTACATTGACTATTGTATTGTCAACAGAGCTCAACAGAGAGTAAGACCCAGGGGTGGCCATGATCTGCTACAAGACAGTGCATACCAGAAGAAAGCCACACGACAAGACACAAACTCATGGGGGAGGTCACCACCAGCCACAGGCTTTACCCTCACACACAAAACCAACACATTAACCCACTCCCTGACACAGAATTACACAAGAAACACATATACACAACTTAAACTAACAACAACCAACATTTAAGTTCCTTTGTCGGAGAGCATGTGTTTACCATAAGCCTTTGCCTGTGGCCTTCTGTATAGCCACAGCTCCAGAGTCTCTCAGACCCAACGGCAGCCAGTAGAGGGTCACTACAGCATTATATTTGTTTACATGTTAAACGATCTGGTCGGTTAAATCCAATGAGTAATGAAAATTTTGGTCAGTTGTTTGAACTGCAAGTTAGAAGAGATTGGGAACATCTGCTGTATATCATAGCACAAGGATGACTTTATCAGGTAAGATTTATAGTGTTTCATCCCACATTCAAGGCCTTAAACTTCATGATTTTAAAGGTATAAAGTGAGGTTGCACTTTTGATAAGCCTTTTCGGATTTTTACTTCACTTATAGTTGGTAGAAGCACGTTCTTCTTCGTTTTGCCTTTGTCTCAGCTATAACTAATATCGTTACTGCGTTTTTTGATAACCAAAGTGCTTTTCCCCTATTGCTTCTCCTCTGTGCTAACTTATTGGCAGGCATTCAGTGACAGCTGCAGTCATCGAGTACCCTGAACTGTATGACTTCACACATTACAATTAGAACGAAATAAACAAAAAAATGGTCTTATTTTTAGTTTAGCTTGTTTATGTCATTAGTTGATAATATATCACTTTCTGGCCTGTGCCAGAGCTTTTTGTCTGTAATACAGCTGATTAACAGTACAACACTCTTGTTGTAAGAGTAATGTGTTCATACTTTCTTGATCACTACATCAGCTGAATGTCTTCCAAAATGCTTTATGAGTCTCTTGATGCTAAACAATAGACAGAGAAATGTTAGCTAATGTTAACAGTAGCTGGAAACATATCAGCCTCTCTCAACACTCAGATAAAAACTGTTGTAAAAATGGCAACACAGTACAGTTAAAAACAAAGACCCTAGTGTGTTTGCTGCCTGCTGCTCGTCACATGGCAAAAAGAATTAAACGTGTATCCAAATTTTATACCTTTTTCTTGAAACTTACTCTTTTAAAAAAGCAAATTTTCACCAATGGATACCACATTCTTTTACAGTATCATGGTCCTTTTAGTTCTAGGTATTAACCTGATAAGTGTGAGAAACTCCAAACTCCAAATTTCTGTCAAGTTATGCCATATAACTACTCACTTCTTGAAGATGATTAAGTTTCCTGCTTAAACTTTTAGCATTACACTGAAATTTTGTGCAAGTGGGTTTGTATTTACCACTTTATTACATTTATGATTTAGGTGGTATTTTAAAATGTCCTTTATCAGTGTAACATAGGGCAATTTAGCTAGGCTGTCTTGGTATTTACCATCATGTTACCTAAAGTGATTATCTAGTACAGGGGTTCTCAACCTTCTTAATCTTGGGGGTCCCAATGTGGTCCCAGAGGGTTGCAAGAGTGCCTGCAAGGTCTGCTGAATGGCTTCACCTACTGACTACAGAAGACAAGCTAACATGAATGCACTCATTACTGATGGAGGGTCTTGAATGAAAGAGATTATTCAAGTGCTTGAACTAAGCATTTGTTCAGCTCAAGGCTAAAGAGTTGTGGTTTGTGGCAGAGTGCTAGCTAGAATGCAGGCCCAGTCATTGCATTGAGGGGGTGGGCTTACTACTTGATTATGTTTCCATAATTTCTGTAATGTGTAACCAGGTGAGTGACATCACACTTACCTGGTTAATGTCTAGAACTTAAGGGACCATAAAAAAAGTGGTAACCACCAATGTCTTACGAATGGGAAACCAACTTCAACTACATATGAGAATTTGATGCTAGTTTGTGATGGTTGTAAATGCTGATGCAGGTTGATGATAAGATTCTGAACTCACTTAATGCACGTTATTTTGTGACCTGGGATTGACATTTTATAAGAACTTACTTAAGTAAAAAAAAGAACTTGGAGGTCGTATCGGTAAGCCTTTACACTAACTTCGATAAATTCAAATTCTGGGCATGAAAAGTTTTTATTGAGGCAGTTTTAAGTAAGATATTTTGGCCATAATTGATAGCGACAGTCCTACTTCAGGGTCCTCAATGCCCCAGCATGCCTTTATCTGATTTTAATTAATGTAAGCATATGGAAAACAACTACCCTACATAACAGCACCCCTCCATATACCCTGCTGAACACAGTCACCTCCAGCTTATTGCACTTATACAACTCTTTTACTCTGAGAATCCAACTTGCCTCACAACTACACACGGTCTCCTGATCAGTCACTTTCGGGCCACTGTACGAGTCACAGAGGCCACAGTGATGACTTGCTGCTCTTTGGTTGGTGATACTTCGGGTCATAAAGTAGCTGAGCCTGCAGTACGGAAGCTCAGGGGTGTCACAAAGCTTCTCGCCCTGCCGCTCATCACTGACTGTGGCGGGGCATGACACGCACAGAACAGATGGTTCATCAATGTCACTGCACTCCTCTGGAGCCAGCCAGGCCAGGAGGGAGAAAAAAGAGACCCCGCCAGCTCAACACAACCAATGAGGCTACCGCACACAAGAGACCGGCTGCTGAGAGATCAGGGCAGCGTGCTGTGTCATTAACCTTCACTGCATTCAATCAGGGATGGAAGAAAGTCATGGATTTTGGAGGAAAATATCTATATTTTTAGGATAGTGCAAATAAACTGTATGACATTTAGATAAGCAAATCCTGCCTGCTGTTTTTAAAGTTAACACTGCCGTCAACTGTCACAAATAGAGCAATGTAGGGCACAACCTCAAGCAGGGTAAAGTGTAAGAGTATTTTTCAGGTAGTGATGAAAGATTTCAGCTTTATCATGTAGATACTTGCTGCTGTATTTTGTAATTTAAAAAAAAAATAGCCAGTGTTAGCGATGCTGGACCAAGAAAGGGCTTTGCCCAAACTGCTCCCACACAGTTGGAAACATAAAGTTGTCTGAAACGTGAATATTATTGTAGTATTAGCATTACTTTTCACTGGAACCAAGGGAGGCAGACAGCCCCAGATCATTATCCCTCCTCCACCAAACTTTACTGTTGGCATTATGCATTCCAGTAGGTAACATTGTCCTGGCATCTGCAAGTCAGATTCATCCATCAGACTGCCAGATAGTGAGGCATGAGTCCAGGCATGCTTTGCAACACTCCCACCAATGCTTGCCATTGCGCATAGTGATCTTAGACTCGTGTGAAGCTGCTCGGCCATAGAAACCCATTTCATGAAGATCCTAATGCACAGTTCTTGAACTGATGTTGCTTCCAGAGGCAGTTTGGAACCCTGTAGTGAGTGATGCCTCAGGGCACAGGTGAGTTTTAGACGCTATGCACTTAAGTACTCAGCGGTCCCACTCCATGAGTTTGCATGGCCTCCAAGACACTTGCATTTCACAATAATAGCCTTTACAGTTGACTAGGGCAGATCTAGCAGGCCAGAAATTTCACAAACTGACCTGAGGCAAAGGTGGCATCCTATGACAGTGCTGCATTTGAGGTCACTGAGCTCTTCAATATGACCCATTCTACTGCTTACAGTGATTGCATGGCTATGTACTTGACTTTTAAACCTGCTAGCAATAGGTGTGGCTCAAACACCTAAATTTAATAATTAGGAGGGGTCATATAGTGTAGCTCAAACCAGCTGCAGAGGTGTCCTAGCAGTTGAAACAAAATCCTGGGCACTTTCTTAATTTGAATATGTTTGATTTAATTTAACAGACTTTTCTTTTTACTCTTACAATAACAGGGTCTAAGATAGCATTTTTGCTTTGGCTAAATAATTTTGAAAATATGTGAGCCAAAATATCTCCACTATAAATGACAATATCAAGCTTTTTCCAGGACTTAATATTTATGAACAATTTAGCCAAAAGCAGCATGAGTGTAAACTTGCCCAATATGCAGGGCTAACTATAACTGAGACTAAGACTGTTGGTAATTTGTGTTTAGAAAGGCAAATTGGTTCTCAAGCTGAAGTCAAATCAAGTGGACAGCCCACCAAGTTTTCATATCTAACCAATGTGTGATGTGGTCTATACCAATATACACTCACTGAGCACTTCATTAGGAACACTTCCTTGTTTCTACACACATTGTAGTCGTATTTCATCAGCTTCACTTACCATATAGGGGCTCTTTGTAGTTCTACAATTACAGACTGTAGTCCAGCCGTTCTCTGCCCACTTGGTTATCCCACTTTCACTTTATTTTCAGTGGTCAGGACCCCCACAGGACCACCACAGGGCAGCTATTATTTGGGTGGTGGATCATTCTCAGCACTGCAGTGACACTGAGGTGGTGATGGCATGTTAGTGTGTGTTGTGCTGGTACAAGTGGATCAGACACAGCAGTGCTGCTGGAGTTTTAATCACCTTAGTGTCACTGCTGGACTGAGTCCACCAACCAAAAACAGCCAGCAAACAGTGTCTTATGGGCAGGGCAGTGAGGACAGTGTTTAAAACCTCCAGCAGCACTGCTGTGTCGATCCACTCAGACCAGCGCAACACACACACTAACACACCACCACCATGTCAGTGTCACTGCAGTTCTGAGAATGATCCACCACCCAAAAAATACCTACTCTATGGTGGTCCTGTCAAGGTCCTGACCACTGAAGACCAGGGTGAAAGGGGGCTAACAAAGTATGCAGAACAACAGATGGACTACAGTGTGCAATTATAGAACTACAGTGTGCTCCTATGTGGTAAGTGGAGCTGATAAAATGGACAATGAGTGTAGATACAAGGAGATGTTCCTAATAAAGTGCTCAGTGAGTATATACTATTAGTATATACCATATCAATATGTAACTGAGCTCTGACAGTCTAAAAACAGAAAAATCTTTGGGGGAACTATTCTAGCTAATTTTAATAATGCAGGCAAATTAAAATGTTCAAAATCGATATGTCTTAAACTGACAGATGGAAAAATCTTGTTGAGAGGGCAGTGCCCCCTTTTGTGTATTAGACTGTACCCTGCTTTCCCTTACTGGACCTCTTCTTCTTATAAATAATAATTATTGCAAATTAGCAGGGATCATTGCAATGTCTGCATAATGAGGCCTAAATGTACAATCTGCACATTATGACAAGTTTATTAATTCAAAGCTGTATCGAGGTCACCGAAGTGAACTGCCCTAGACAAACATAAGCATAGTCTTGCAAGTAAAGTAACTTTCCTTTTCAGGTAGCGAAAGTGTGCCAGACGTGAAAATTGGCCTGAACAGATTACTTCGTCATTGGTACGGCCGTGTTAAGCATTTCTATTAATCCCAATTTACCCTCTCTTGTCATGGCAGACAAATGTGCCATTTATCTCCATTACACAGACAGACATCTCCACAACACAAGGAGGCTCATTTTGAAAGAATTGAGTCTTTACGTGATATTAAGGCCCACTGTTCAACTGCAGCTATTTACATCTTAGTAGTAGTCTAATGAATCACTGTGACCTAGTTAAGGTCCTAATGGAGGATAAAGTATGTTATCTTTAACTGCTCTAGACACATATACACACCATTACTCTCTATACAGTGACTGGTGATGGTGTTATTTGTCATAATTCTCAATCATAAAAATAAAATTTCCTTTTTAAGAAAAAAGAGAAAAAGGAAAAAAGTACATAGGTTAAAGTCAGACGGCCTGCTGGGAATCAGCATGAGGTCCCATTTTGCTTTAAAACAGATGGTTGCTTTAAGACAAAAAGGGAAAAAAAGGCGTGAAATATTTGCTCTGTATCACTACACTCTGGTTCTGTTTGTTTATTTAGCACAAGCTGTGTCTGATAGACAGTATCTCCATTTACACCGATCAGGCATAACATTTTGACCACCTCCTTGTTTCTTCGCTCATTGTCCATTTTATCAGCTCTACTTACTATATAGGTGCACTTTGTAGTTCTACAATTGCAGACTGTAGTCCATCTGTTTCTCTGCATACTGTTAGCCCCCTTTTACCCTGTTTTTCAGTGGTCAGGACCCCCATGGACTCTCACAGAGCAGGTACTATTTGGGTGATGGATCATTCTCAACACTGCAGTAACGCTGACGTGATGGTGGTGTGTTAGTGTGTGTTGCGCTGGTCTGACTGGATCAGACACAGCAGTGCTGATGGAGTTTTTACACACTGTGTCCACTCACTGTCCACTCTATTAGACACTCCTACCTTGTCAGTCCACCTTGTAGATGTAAAGTCAGAGACGATAGCTCATCTGCTGCTTCACAGTTTGTGTTGGTCATTCTCTAGTCCTTCATCAGTGCCCACAGGACGCTGCCCACAGGACGCTGTTGGCTGGATGTTTTTGGTTGGTGGACTATTCTCAGTCCAGCAGTGACACTAAGGTGTTTAAAAACTCCAGCAGCACTGCTGTGTCTGATCCACTCATACCAGCGCAACACACACTAACACACCATCACCACGTCAGTGTTATTGCAGTGCTGAGAATGATCCACCACCCAAAGAGTACTTGCTCTGCGAGGGTCCATGGGGGTCCTGACCACTGAAGAACAGGGTAAAAGGGGGCTAACAAAGTATGCAGAGAAACAGATGAACTACAGTCTGTAACTGTAGAACTACAAAGTGCACCTATATAGTAAGTGGAGCTGATAAAATGGACAATGAGCGTAGAAACAAGGAGGTGGTCATAATGTTATGCCTGATCGGTGTAAATGTTTGTAGAAGCCAGTGGAAACACAGCCCATTGAATCCTACAGAAGCTGAGCTTCAGTGTAAGTTATTGGCAGATCAAATATACACTGTTTTAGAGGAGCAAAGATCCACAGTTGTTAGACAACAGGCTCTTACAACACTGTGGGTCCTGTCCAGATTCCAGGCTTTCTTAGGAGTTTATGAGGCCAAGTGGAGTGCTTTTTACTTTTGGAGATGATCTCAACTTTTATTAGACTGCAGACTTTTACAAATGTACTTTTTGTTCTGCCTGGAAGCTCAGCTTCTGTATGTCATGATTGCTCAAGCGGAATCTCGAACTGCCAGTGCAGACATTGTAATGTGCCTGAGTGACATCAACTTAAAATAGTTTTCCATTGGATATGTGTTCAGTGCTGCAGGAGAGTCCTTAGAAAACTAGCAGTAGCATTTCTGGCTGTTTGGCAATATTCACAGAACTTTATAGTCTTTTAATATTCCAAATAAAAGAAAATGACTGAGCTCAAAACTGTATTTAGAATGTATTGTAAATGTTTTAAATATAGAGTTTTGAGATCAGTCATTTTCTTCTATGTGGTAAGTTAACTGTTAACAGTAAAGCATTCTGTACCTTTTATAAGTGTGTAATTTAGCAGGTATATATATATATATATATATATATATATATATATATATATATATATATATATATATATATATATATATATATATACACCTGATAAATTACACGCTTAAATATCGTATTAATATATTATATATATTAATATATATATTAATACAATATATTATTATGATATAAAATATAGAAAATCCATCTGGTTGCAGATAAATGTATAACATTACTCTATGTTCCCCCAATTTTCTCCCCAATTTGGTCCTATCAGATTCTCCCCACTAGAAAATTATTCTAACATGCTGGTCCTGTGTGTCTTCATGGGTTTGAAGTCATTGGTAGAAACCTGAGAATCGGAATAAAAGAAAACTAATTATATCTGTCTGGAATGATAAAAAGAGCTGTAGACTGATAAATCACTATAACATCAAGACTGAAGTTGTAATAAATCAATATCCAGAATGCCTTATGTGTCAAAAGTGGGGATCCAATCTTGAGGTAGATAACTTGATTACATCAAATTGGTTATCATTTCATTATTTCTTATCACTCCCAAAAATACTTGAAATATTGATTAAAATATATAAAAATACCTAAAATACCTTAATATTTAAATCATGTTGCTAGTTATTAATGAATCTAAAATAATAGCAACTTAATATCACAACTGATCCAAACCTTTGAGTGGTAGTTTATGAGGATAAAATTTGTTTTTCCAACATATTATCACCAGCTAGGCTTTCCCTGTGTCATACATAATCAGCCACCACTGCTTTATAAAAACTATTAATATTTTACTTAATAACACTATGGCATCTGCTATGACATGTTTATAACATAGATATGTCAATGTTATATGGCATAGTTCAAATAAAATGCCACCTAAAACCCTTATTTTTAGGTATTGGGATAATCTCATGATGCGATATAACAATATAATGACCGATGAAGACAACAGAGCTGAATGCTTTACATAAATATGCTAAATCATTTTTCAAATGTCTTGGCATATGTGGTCAATGGCTTAAAAATGGAGGTTGTCAGGATTTGGGGTTTGAGGCTTAGGCCAGTAGCCAATAGGATTGAGAGATTTCACTCAACAAAAACATAATATGTGAAATGGGACAACTAATGAGCTTTCTTAGAGTTTTTAAATAGGATAAATCAGGGCTTCAGGACATACATTCTTCACACACACACACACACACACACACATTTGGGCAAGCAGAACCGCACATTCTCTTCCTCTGGCTTTTTTTTCTGCTCTGTCTTTTTCCACACACTCACAGCTTAGTCATGGGTTCTGGCCAAACACTGAGGGGATCCATGTTGCCTGGCAGCGATCTCCCCCCACAGCTCTAAATCCTGATGAGTGAGTAGCAGGACATGGTGAAACTCTCTCAAATCCACCGCATCCAGGAGCACTGCCAGGTCATCCGTCACCCTGCCTCAACCAGCAGCACTGCTTCTGTTCTGCTGTGCCATATTATCAACTTTCACTTCCACCAGTGTGAGAGTTCCTGTCTGACTCTGCAGCAAATTAAGGACACTGAAAATAGCAGTGCTGAAGACAATAAAAATGAACAGAAAGACAGAAATTGTACTGATATTTCTTATTCTGTGTGACCGACTGACACATTTGAAGCTTGTAAATTCTCAGCATACATTTATGCAGGGATTACCAAACTTCTTCTTACCAGGACCCACAGTTACTATTTTTTCCTGAGCCCCACCAAATATATTTTCAAGTGAAATGAGGCAATATACCATGAGAGCCCTTGTGTTACTGTGATTTTATCACAGGTCGGGGTGTTGTTAGGCAAGAAGTACAGTAAAACTCCCTTACACGTGATTAAATCACTGAATGAAGAATTTTTAGTCACGCATCATTATAAATTACAGTTTTGATCATTTTTTGTCATATGCCAACAAAAACAAAGTGCCATTTAAAGTGATTTTGCTCAGTAAATTCACCCACCACAACAATAATGCTAATTTCTACTAGCACTTCAATGCAATTTCCTGTGTTATGTTAGCATCAAACTAACAATGTTACAAAATGTTATACAATATTACCAACATACTTCACTTTAATATCACATAATGTCAAATATTAATCGAGGAGCAGTTTAGTCTCTTAGCTATATTTTAGCATAGTTATTAAAGCGTTATCAGTTCCTCAGGTTCTCATGTCATCTATCAATACATTTGGTGGTCCGTGTGAGCAGTAGCCCAAACAGAGCACAATGTTTTTAAGTGACCTAGTGCATTAACACAGAATCCAGTTGTTGTGAGGCAGTAACAGGTGTATTTATATAAAATATTTTGATGGCTTTGAACTTGGCTCAGCCAATCAGACTTGAACTATATGTTTTATAATAAGACATAACTTCATCAAAAAATTCCTTAAACTTTCTGTCCACCTATACTCAATATACTGTTCTTTTAATCAATGAGCACATCAGAATGAAACATGCATAAGCCTACACTGACCTGTCCAACACTTTATTTGTTCTGTTTTTAGATTTAACTTACTCAGCTCTTACCTTCAGTATGAACACATTTAAATATTTTGTTAATTGTTAGACGTTAAATGTCTTTTTTAAATTTGCACTGATCCATATTTTCAGCTAGATTAGCATGTTAGCACTGTATTCTGATCACTGCTGCTTTTGGCATAATGATCACTGCATCTTCACTGTGAAATAACAACAACAGGGGGTCATTTAGTGGGCAGATGGCCCACCAAACATTTATCATGTCCTACTAAACCCATTATTTCTTAGATGCTTCTACAGTGGCAAACAATAAAAAAAAAAAATCAATGAGCCCCCCCTACTGAGTCTCACCACACAACAACCCACAGTTTTAATACCACTATGTTAATGTAATTAGATTCTACTCCAAATAAGCTCTAAGTTATTTTAGACCATTCTTTTCATTGAATTTAAAGGGCAGCTGGTGTTTTCAAATGTAAGCTGGGACCAAATCTAGTCATCAGCCTACATTGAAACTGTCACTGGGGCAGTACCTCTCTTGTCACTGGGGTGGTACCCTCAAGGGCACATCTCAGTACCTTTAGTCAGGGAACATAATGGTACCATAATCAATTGAAATCATATTTTCTAGGTTGTATTTACTCCACACACCCCGTCTCGTCTCCAGGCTTTTTATTTTATTGTTCTGTTTAAAACATTAGTTTTGAAAAGGTACAAATATGTATTTTTCACCTGGAAAACGTATTTAAGGTGCACAATTGGACCTTAAAACCACTGCTTTACCTTTGAGGGAACATGTACATTGTTTATACCTTAATGAACCTTGATGTACCTGCACAGAACCGTTAACAGTGTACTTTGAAAAGAAAGTGCAGTTTGAAAGAAAGAATAAACATTTTGGAATGCAAAGGACACCCAGCACTTTGTTGTTAATATTTCACTGGCGATTCAAAGTTTGTAAACATGAATAAGCAAAATGTCCATAATGCTAATGCTTTCCTCCTATTTCATATTCTTTTTCATCAAAGCAGATCAGCAGAATGTTCGGCATTACCATTTTGTTTTGTTTGTATACCCTCTGGGTGAAGTCAAGCAAGAGTGGATGCCCTACCAGCTCCTATAATGACAGCACTGCGAATGCTATGAATTAGTAAAAATTGACGTGCATTTCTATTTTCAATACTGTTCCTTAAGATCTTTCACTCTGAGACACATTATTCATGGTGTGATTTTTAGTTACAAAGTGAAAAACCGCCCCCATAGTTCTTGAACACAGAGGAAATATCATTAAAATGCTAATTCAAAGCCACCGTCAGATGCCATATTTAGATTCGGATTTCACTCCGCACTTTAAATACGTGAAGCATGTCAAGAGGCTTCGTGTGAACTGCCACAGAATTAAGAGAGGTTAGAGTCTTATTCACTCCTGGAAACTCCAGGAAAACACAGAAGAGCCGATGCCAACGGATCCAGCGTGCCATCAATTATGCATAAGCGCTCAAATGCCTGCGATGCCAACAGGAATCTCTTTGATGTGTCTTAATGTGTTTACTAGATATCATTTGATATCAGTCCTAGAAGTAACACCGTAGAATTACCCAGTGGAGGAGCTCCTTCCTATTACAAACACATCAACCAGCACGCTGATTGCTCTCTCTCTCTTACACACACTTCACATGGTTGTGGGGCATTACACGTGTGCCACATGTTTGACATGTTCTGCCTGGCTGAACTAGTATTTAACCATATGCTTGCGAAGTAATCAACAATGTCATAAGGAAAGCCTTTAGCCTAGACATCAAGTGAGAGTGTTTTGAAGGGCCTGTCTCCACCGATTAGCATTACCACCAAATGGCCAGTGAATAATTGTCATAACAACTGCCATAATTAAATTAATTTCTGCAATACACAAAGGAAGCCGTGATCAAATGCACAAAATCGGTCACGCCTGACACCAAGAACTAATTCAAAGTCTGAATCATTCTCTTACCTACCAGCTGTGTATGCGTGAAATCAAAGCCATTCTTATTCAGTGAGGTTTTTCTTAGTCCTCATCATTCCTGCAGGCCCTCATGCTTCTACGCTCTGTGGCTTTCTTTTCACAAACTAAGGCCTAATTCAGTTCTTGAGCTAAATCTGGAGGTAAGAAAATGATTTTATTAGCAAAATTAAGAAACTATCTCTAATGTACAGATTTTACGGACTACCTGCTAAAATACTACTTGCTACTTGGTTAATGTCCTCTTAGTGAACAAGGTTTGAAAATACTATTCATATATTTTTCTAAAGCAAATGTTTTTATCCAGTGGAGCCAGCAAGCAACATCGACGTCTAGTTGGCTAATGTGTAGTTGCAAAAAATCTTTCTAGCATGACATGATAGTAGCTAAAATGTATAGACTATAAAAAAAGCATCTTTGTGATTCAACTTTATCTAATGGCAGCTGAAAAACACATTTTCTCCCACGCACTCAATGCTCATCGACCCATGCTAATTGCTAAATGGGATGAATAAAAGGAGCCCACAGGGCCAGACCACTGTAAGATGACTTCACATTTTACTTTATAACATGTGTGAAAATATGGATTTATGTGTAATGAGTGAATTTAAACCAAAGCCCAATCCCATTTCACCCCTTGCCCCAACCACTTAGACCCTAGGGTGTCCAGATTTTTGTTGAGATGAAGGGGTAGGGCGAAGTGTAGGGCTACATGGCCCTGCAAATGGAGGTTTTTCAGAGGTACACTCCAAATGGAGTGTTATGAAAAGGCAAGACGGCTGCACAAGTGACCAAAGAAAACCCAAATGTGAGTATTACTTTCCTGTTACACCTTAAATGGTCCAGTAGTTACATTCTGGCACTTCAGGCATCAGAACTGCTGTACCATTTAAGGTGGAATGAGATAATTTGAACAAGAAGCTGGCGAATAGCTGACTTCAGCTTTGTGTCACCAAAGAATTAGAGGTGGAAGATTAATAATTGTTCATTCCCACCTCTTTGAAACCATATGATTCCTATGTGATTTAAATAACGACCTGCAGCGAGGTTGTTGAACCTTACCCTCCTCTGCTATCACTGCAGACTGGTCGGGTTACCTACAGAGCACCGCTAGTAGCCTGTTAATGTAGTAATGCTCTTTTTTATTTGAAGGTTGTGCCATTTCATACGGGGAGATTTAAGCCACTGGCCCTTATTACTCAGTTCCAAGGGACGAGTTGGCACTCAAAACAAGGGGCAGAGATAAAAATAAGGAATGGGATTGGGCCCAAATAATTCTAAAAATGTCTTCATGATAAGCAGTATGGAGGGTTCAGATCAGGTTAAATGTAAAAAGAATCTGTATCGGAGCACGATTGGTGGAGGCAAACTGCTTTTCATGTTTGTTTGTTTATAGTCTGTCTCATGAAGCAGGATTTCTTGCTTAGCCAGCTTAGCCAACTTAAAGCTTAGTCTGATCTAACCTTGGAATATATTACAACAGTGGATCATTGTTTAGCAGGCTACATTACCATGACAACTTATGTCTAACATGGTCCCAGGGCAGTTAAGTTTGGGATTTTGGATCATGAACAGCTCTTGGACCATTTAGGGCTGTGCTTCTGACCAATCTTTGACAGTTTTCTAACAAAGGTGTACCCCTTTTTTTTTCTTTGTGAGATTTGAAGCAGCAATCCCATTAAAAAACTTGCTTTTCAGTGGAGGAAACTACATAATATGTCAAAAATATATGGCAATTATTAATTTAATAAGCAATAACACAGTGGCAGGGGTGAATCCTGTCCCCAGGGGTGACTACTGGTCTTGGAGATTTTGTACTCCAAATCTCCAAGCTAGGATCCTTCAGAATGCAATTAAGCATGTTCAGTTTGGGTATGTCCCGTTAGCCATGATACATCTACAAGAATTCAGTGGTTACAGAATACGAACTTCCTTCTTATGTTGCATTGGCCATTAGATTGTACTCCAAATCACCACAGTTGTATATGTATGTGTTTATATGAAAAAGGTTTCAGTAAGATCATAACATGTACTAGTTATTTACCAATATGATGGATAATTAATGACAATGGATGTACTGTCTGCCAGTCATGGCTCAGGTGCAAAATTGAGGCTTATATTCTGATACCTCTTCAAATCTCAGCTGTGTCATATGCTCTCCATAGCCGGGATCCTTGAGAATGCAAATAAGCGTGTTCAATTTGGGTATGGAAGAATCCCCCACTGCTATGTGATGTGCCAGCCAAGTAAGTGAGTGTGCAGTCACGTGGCAGAGCCCAGTGCTTTCATATTATCCACTAAATGCTCAGTACATGGAAATGCTGCAGAGCAAGTGCACTGAAAATGTCAAGTAACATATTGCACTTCAATTAAAAAATATATAATAGGAAAAACATCAAAAATGTATACAGTTTATATCTAATTTCTCATTATGATCATAGTAAAAATGGTATAATACGTCATTTAACCTAGACATTTTGGCTCACACAAACTAGATGAAGGTAATGTCTAGAAATATCTTACTATTCTAATTAATTTGATAACATTATAACTTTTTTATAACAGTAACAATGAAAATTATAAGACCTTCTAACTTGTCAAGATGGCATTTTTGCAGTGTGGTGCATCTGTTGGCTACTAAATAAGCAGAAAAGTAAACAACTGCTGTAAAATCCTTTCTCTAGCGACAATTCAGACTTTTACTTGATTACATTTTGGTGGAAGGTGATACCTGCACCGATAAGGTCACAAAGTCTGGGTGCTCCAGTTTCTCTACTGTTAGTTTAGAACTGAGAGTAGAGCAGAATGTACCTTATTCCAAAAGGCTTTAAAACACTGGAACATCACTTTTACATTCACTCTACTACATTTCACAGTAAAATATCATACTTTTTTATACCGTCTGCATGATTCTGTCAAGATTTCCATGATATATGACAGAATATGATTTGCACTTTCACAGAAGAATCAAACCAATCATAGAGCACCTTTCACTAAATCCCTCCCCTAAATAAGATCACCGGACAAAAAATGGTCACCTGTGACTGAAGTGTACGTAATAGGATGTAACACCTCCACAAGCACAAATAACATCAGCAATTTGATCTGGCATGGACTGGACAAGTTTCTGGATGTAGGAGACATCAATGTTCAGCTACTCTTGCATCAAAGAATTGTGCAGTTTGGCGAGATTTCATGGATGCCTTTCCTGTCATCTTACTCGTTGTTTCAGGTAGAGGATTCAAATCTGGGAATTTTGCAGGCCAGTCCAGATGAATGAATGCTCCTGAAGGTTCATCATGCCAATCTGTTACATTTGCAGCCCTGTGAACACAACAATTGTCATCATTGTTACGACCCTGCAAGAAAGCCTAGGGGATAATGGGGTCAGTAACATATGGTTTAAATGTGACGGTTGCAGCACGAACCAGGAAGGAGCAAGACACAAATAGGATAGCTGCTTTTCTTGTTTATTACACGCCAGAGGTAGATGACAAAGCACACTCAGGCTATGACCCGAGTGAGACCTCCAGTAATATTTACAAAAAAAAAAAATGGCAAATATGCTTGCTGTCAAAAAGAGCGGGATTCTGGACCCGGACAGCGCTAAAGGAAAGAAATTAACAAAACAAACAAAACAACAAAAAAACTACCCTAGCTCTTCAAGTGAAATCCTCACCTAGTAGACAAAAAAAAAGAACTATCTACTCTAGGCTTCCCTACAGCATAACACAAATACATGGGTTGGCGCCTGCCCCTTTCCTAAGGTGTCTATACAATGGGCAGCTACGTGATGTAAAATGTATGAGCGCGCCCATCTAACCTGTCCAGAACCCCAAGAAAGCAAAGCAGCATATGAGAGAGAGAGAAAGGGAGAGAGAGAGAGCATAGACAACCATTAACAGCAAGGCTAGCGTGATTAACAGTGCGAGGCACAAAAACACAAGCTAAAGTGAACCAAACAAACACACAGACAAAGCTATCGCAGACATACACTAAACTGCACGAGCAGAAAGAACAGAAAGCTTTTGTGTCTGCGACAGCAACTACAACTAGGAGCATGCCTAAACAGCTTGGAGCACAGGGGTAACACCTGCCTCCTCACAAGCTTTGCCGGGCTGCTTTTAAAGTTCAAGTCCCCCCTCCAGGGCCGGAACTCTGCATGATGATTTGCCGTCAAGTGGTATATGTCAAGCCCCTAACGACGACCGACACCACAGCCAACCTGTAGCAGAGATAGGGAGCAACCGAGGGAGGGGACATACGGAACAGAGAGGGGAAAAGAGAGAGAACGAACGGGCAAGCGGGAGAGAGAGAAATATACCGGCCAGACACCCCTTATCCAGGCCGGACACGTAACAATCATGGAATACAGGAATAGGAATGTTATGTTCCTCGATAATATGATGAGCAAAAGGCAAAACCTGGTTGCCCAGCAACTCAATGTAGGCACTGTGGTTCAAATTTACTGACGCCTCAACCAAAGGACCCATTTCCATGTAATTAAAATACATCACAGAAATGAACGAATGAAGAACATCACAGAGCTCCTCCAGCTTGAACCACACCTTGCACGCAATCCTCATTGAAGGCTTCCTGAGGTCTACGATGAACATGACGCCCAGCATCATTCACGTTCAGGCAGAAACGAGATTCTTCTGACCAGATAACATGTTTCCAGTCATGAACAGTCCAATTTTTTTGTCACTGTAACGGCGCAACTTTGTGAGCAGAAGTGGACAAAGGTTTCTTGCATGCCACTCTGCTCCATATGTTCATGGTATGCAGTTCCCTGCGGAGTGTCCTTTCAGAAATTAGTTGTGAAAGAATCTGTGTTGACTTCTAGAAGCAATTCCTGCCTGGAATTGCTTCTAGAAGTCTTTTGTCACTTTTGTCTTTTAGGCACAATTCTGACGAGAATCTCCTGTAGACTGGGATTTTTGCTATTGCTGGTATCCCCGTATGACTGTATTGATACACCTGCAAATTCAGCTACTTCCTTCACACTATGGCCTTTGGCACACCCAAATGCAATCACTCCTTTTTGCCGATTATCTTCGTGCAACGCCATCTGCAGGAGCCTGAAGTTACTACCACTTTAAACACGCAACTTGACCAATTTTTTGTCTGGGGAGCTTACATCTAATCATTGCTTAGCAACTGTAACCAGGCCCAGGTATTTCTGACAAGCTTTCAGAATTAAAGAAAATGCTGTAAAGTTGTGTTAATTCAGATACTTACTATTCCATGAGTTTGAATGGAGACACAGGAGGAGAAATGTTGGACTATTTTTTAATACTTTTATATTTATTACTTAGAAACATTTAAATGTACTTTTGTACTTCAACTGATACCACAGTATATATAGAGTACATGTACTTTTACTTTAGGGTAAAACTGCATGCTTTGCTTCAAAACATGTTGAGTTCTTCAATAATCTCAAATAAACCTCTATGGTTTCTGACACTCTACAACTTAGTGTTATCCATAGAAATGGACAGCAGTATGTCAGATAGCTAAAAACTGTAGAAGCCTTAGATAAAAAGTACAAAAAATACACATAGAAGTTTGCAAGGTCATATTATCCCAGTTTTTCTAATATTGCTTGAAGTTAGAAGCTAGGGTGGGAGGGTTGGGGGATGCCTATATGTGGGATCTCCTTCCTGAGCTAACTGCTGTCTCCTTCACAGGATACAGTGAAGGGTCCCCGGTCTCCAGGTGAAGGACATGCCGACCTGCATTAGTGATGAGCAAGAGAGGAGCATGCATTATGGAGAAACATGTCGTGTAATGCACAGCCTCTTCCCCATCACACCCGTGTCATTTCAGACAGGCGCTGGAGCAACACTTGGGATGAATTAAACATGGTGTCGAGATTGAAGCGATCGGATTCCGAACGTCGGCGGACTCATATTTGTGCAGACCAGTCACCTCCGTGTTACAGCATGAGGTGAATTGTAACCGCATGCTTTCAAACCGGGACTATTAGCATAATAAGGGTATATTTCTGTCCGACTGCGACACTAATTGCAATTGTTAAGACAGAATATGCACTTAGTTCGCTTGTATATAATAGCCAACGTGAAGCAATGACTTTTTCGGAGCTCGAATTTGCTAGCAGCCATGATCAGCAGTGGTATTTACAAAGAGCCGGAGTTGAGAAATTATTATAGCACTTTAGCGTGCTGCCTGTAAGCTCCTACTCAGTTTCCCCCCATGCAGAAAGAGTAATATACCTCTTGCGGTACCTATTCAGTAGGCAAATCTGAAACAGTAGAATATGAATATGCATGACTAATTATTTATCATTTTAATTAGAGACAGTAGCACGGCAGCAGCTGGTTGGTGGAGCTGCTGCAGCTTAAGTGCATTAATCAGTGTTAATGAGCGAATCAGACACTTTTACCTCCGATTCGCCTCTGCTTTAATAAAGCTCCGTAAAGGACAGCCAGACCATAAACTTTGCATTTCATGGATTAGCGATGGGCTAATGGGGAAAATGAATTTATAAGGCTATTCAGGGCTATATATGGGCACTGGTAAATAACCTTATTGCGAGGCATGCTGTTCTTTCGCTGCATAATTCAGATATTTTCCAGGCTTCTGAAGGATGACCCTAAAGCAGAGGCTTTCTGAGATCAAGAACGAAGAAAACAGATGTTGAATTATCTCAAATATGCTGCCGTATCAGGACACTCATCAAAAAATGTCTTTGAAGAGACTGGAACAGTTTGTGAGAATGAGAAAACAGGAGGTCCATCCCACGATGCCCTCTGTCCCCTCACGGCCACTCAAGCGCACGTCATCACGGCTGAATTTGTTCTGATGTTGGCTGAAAATCGAGGCAATTTATTGAGGTTGGGATTTAGAAGATCAGACTTCAGTGCCATAAGTTTCTGATCCTGTGTCAGAGGGCTTTGGGTAAACAGACTGATGGGCTAAAAAACATGCATATTTCAGCCCACTCTGAGACAGCGCTATTAAAAAGAGGACGTGTTGTGGAGACACTTTCAGACGCGCACTGCAGGGCAAACAAAATGAAGCGCTGCGGAGATCAACGGATTTAAAAATCATTGAGGTCGTGGGTGTGAACACGTTTTCCAATTAAGCATTTTTGAAGGAATTCTTTGCCTTTCAAAGATGCAGCGGTCTTTTAGCAGTACAATGGCCAGAATGATATTGCTTTTGTTCTCAGTATTTTCCTCTCTGAAAGCGAGCATTGTTAAAGCAGAAAAGAGTGAAGATTGGCCTCCAACTTGCAGCGTTCTAATGAGCAGTGTGGGTTGATAAACCTGTCATTACTGTACAAAGCTTATTTTCACACCTGCAATAGTGAGTGACAGAAATCCGCTGGATCCATCAATATGTTTTAATGTTTCTGCTCAGCATTCTAAGAGGGGTTCATTCAGGGGGCAGCGAGTCTTCGGTCTCTCCATTCTCTTGCGGTGTGTCATTTTAACTGAGGTAACAAGGGATCAACACATCACACTCAGTGCTGAGCTGAGTACGTTACTGTGTGTAAACTTGTGAAGAACATGTTTGGCAACCTGGTACTCTAAAACACAATGAGCCTCAAACACATATAGGTTTTTCTTGAATGTGTTCTTGAGAAAGGTACTAGGAAAAAGTACACATCAGATTCATGACGTGCTCTTGAATCATAGAATTGTTCGGATCTTTGTGCTCATGAATGTGTACAAATGCTGTTCTTAACTAAGAACAAATCCCAAATAAGAAAACATTTGTGAGCATCTTTTGCAGAGAAAACTGCATAAGTGGGTTGTAAGAAGAAATTTCTTCTTAAGAATGAATGAGGCCCAATGCACTTATTAAAAATGAGCACAGAAAAGTCAAAGCTGGTGCTTGTATTGAATGCCAAAATGCAAAAATGTAAAGATGAATTTAGTATGTTTTATGTCTATGTACTTATTGTTATGGTCATATCCAAATCTCCATTTTATTAGTCTTTATTTTAAGATGTGAAGATGCTAACTGCCCTTTTGATCATTTGATGAATGGACTAGATGTTGTCCAATACTGGGCAATCATCTAAGCCAGAGATCTTCAAATCTGAACCTTGTATCTAGTTCCTGGTTTAGTTAACCGAACCATTTATGTAACTGGTTAACTAGCTACATAACATGTCATAACCTCCTGATCTGAAGACCTCTGATCTAAGAGTTCATTGTTTTGTCAGAAAATTGTGAGTTTGATCCACTGTGATCCCATAACCATTTGCCATAGGTCCAAAAGAAACCAAGAGATTGGCGGGGTAGGATGGCTCTCCCTCTCTCCCATCACCCAGTGCAATGTTAGCCATTGTATCTGTTAGCTAATGCAACAGAACTGGCAGGTAACATTCTCCTCCAAGTGTACTGAGTTGTCCAGTTGCATTATTGGCAGTTTGAATAGTATGTGTGTAGTGGTGGTTCCTGTGTCTCAGAGAATACATGTTCTCAGTTTCAGCCTCCCAGCTTGGTAGAATCATGTGATGGGGAGTCCTAGTTAGTGGGTGTGAAGTGATGATGAACTTGGGGAAAAAAGATCTAGAAATAGAATCATACATTATGCATACATGATGCATATTCGCTGAATATAAACATTAATAGTATTCCAAAAAAGTCGAACATTGTTTCATTATGTAACTAAATACAAAAGGTAACTTTTGTCTTTAATACATTAGCATACTGGATAATAGCAACTTTGAAGTCCCTTGTCCTAACACTTAAAGTTGATCTTTTTAATTCATTATATTCAACTTTTGTCAACAAACAATGTTAAAATTATGAAAAAGCATTGCGTTACATCAATTGACATTCATGGTGGAATATTTGAACTGATCATTAAACTGAATGTATGTAGCTTTTTCCAAAATAAACTGTCAAAATCAGCCCAATATAAAGTAATGCATTGCTACCTGTGGTGAACCGTGAGTATTAGAGCTAGGACATAAGTTGCTATAAACGTCAAAACTATATAACAACTATAATAATTCATATTTTCTAGCACCTCTATGAAATATCTAATGTTACATTAGTGCTAAGCTAATGCTGATGCACATTTTCTGGCCAATTTATATTAAACACAGACATTTTAAAGACATTTTAAGCTTTTAAAACACATTCTATATATATAATTAAAGCTCATATCATATATTATCATACATACATTATCATATATTTTGCCTGTGTAGCAGTTTTACAGTGAATCAGTAATGAGTCCTGGTATAGAGCTTCCACCACTGTTTCACATTTTCAACGACTAACTGTAATGTAATGTTTTACCTATTGCTGGCATTCACAGTTTCTGATGTATCTAGAACCTCCAGAAGGCCTGGACTGATGTGTTTTTTTTTATAATTTATTTATTTTTTTTTTTTTCCCCCCACAAAAGCGGTTGTACCTATTGTAAATCAAAAGAAGATGAGTTAACTTCATTTTCACCTCCTAGTTTTGTTGGCAGTTTTCTTATACATTAGGCCTTTAGGAGCTGGACAGCTAACCAATGAGAGAGCTCGCTTGGTGATATATACGTAGATACCATGGATACCACAGAAACAAACAAACAAACAAACCAAATTTTCAGGTTAGAACAATAAAATATTTAATACAATACTTTTAAACAAATAAAGGATACTAATTCTATGAAATAAAATCCTCAGACATGCATTTTTAATATTCCAGAAATCATTAGTTCTTTTCTGGAAGCCTACAAGGCCCTTAGGGCTTCCCACTCTGTATTAGGTATTATTTTGGGAAGATGATATCATCACCTCAATGATGTGAAGCAGTTTGTAGCCTTGTATGCTATTAATGAAATAACATGTACCGAGATTCTAAGAAACACATCTCTTGACTTGTCTCTTAGGTCATTTAAGTACAATATCATAAATGACTCATGGGGCTATTGGTTTCTTTGAGAGGTGTCTGCACAGATAGAGATCCAAACAGAGATTTAGATACATCCCAAAGTGGAAGCCTGGCCTTGCTCTCCAAGTCAATAGAGTACATCAGTCTGCCTCTATGAACACCGGATTAATTGTTAGGAATCCACTGTTGGACTGTGATTGAGTATGTCATTGACATCCTGGATATACTGGATATATTGAATAAATTCCATCATGTATTGTGTTCAAATACAAGAACTCTCTAAGCCATGAATGCCTTGCTAGTGTCACTTTTTTGGTTCATAATGAAACATACTTGGAATATTATTACATCTTAGACTATAAGACCTTAGTTATTAACCTTAGCACCCTCTGCATATCCAATAACTGTCCAATAACCAAACCCTTCATTTCAAATCAAGATAAATGCAAATATGTCTGATTCAAAAGGGACAATCCACTGTATTATTATTTTGAACTCTCTCTCCACAGTTGTCAGGTACCCGTCTTCTTCAGTTCAGTGAATACTACAATTTGCGACACAGATATACAATGAAATCTATCTTTATATTTTTAATCAACTGGACTGGCGCTGCGCTCCAGGGTTAAGCATATTCATAGATGACTCAACATTTGAATGATGACACACGTGAGAAGAAGCAGCCACGTTTGCAGTGACTTGCAATCAAAATGGAAGTCATGACCTCAGATTTTCAGCCTTTCAGAGGAAATCTCACTTCTAAACCAAACGGCTTCCGTTTTTCAACCCGCAGAAAAGCGCTATTGACATAACAGAGGAGCGGTACGACGGATACATGACTCTAATGTTTGTCATCTGTAGAAATCCCTTGCGGAATTATGAATTTGGATGGACTACGTGGAATAGATCATATTAGGGCTGGATAAGCCTCGCCTTTAAAGCTGCTTTTGAGACTGTCTGTGGGGATAGACCGATAAGATAGAGCGGACCATATGTCAGAGAAAGCTGATTGGCTGCAATTGACTTGGAGCCAGATTTGTCATGCTGATCAGTGAGCTACAATTGGCCAGTCTAGTGGAGGTCAATAAAGATACCTAAGAGGAGAAATGGATTTTACAAGCCAAATCTATTTTTCTTTCCTTTTTTTTTCAGTCTTTTCCTTTGGGGTGGACTACATTACCTTTAGGGTATCTTGAATATTCGTCAGATGTGTCATAACTGTAATAGCATGAAAGAATAAACTGTTCAGTGTGTTCTTCTTTTTTAATGAGTGGAGGTTTGTTTCAACCATGGATTTTTTTTTTCTCCTGCAGCACTTTGTCTCGGTCAATGATTTCCTTTTCCCTTTTACTAAGAAGAAAACAGGTCAATTGAATGTAATCACTTTATTCTGTAATTGCCTGTGAGTATAAATAACACAATTCAACACCACTCTTTTCTCTTATTCATACTGTGATTCACAAAAAGAAAAGAAAAAAGATTTTTTTTTTTCTTTTGTGTATTTACAACACCTCATTGACTTTTACTTACAACAGAACACCAGCCACGCTCTGAGAAGGGTCAGATTTAGGTACTTTAGAGAGCTCTGCCCTCACAGAGAAAACCAGTGTTAAATATAAAGATATATTTCATTGTATATCTGTGTCACAAATTGTAGTATTCACTGAACTGAAGAAGACGGGTACCTGACAACTGTGGAGAGAGAGTTCAAAATAATAATACAGTGGATTGTCCCTTTTGAATCAGACATATTTGCATTTCTCTTGATTTGAAATGAAGGGTTTGGTTACTGGGCGGAAGGCAGGATACACCCTGGACAGGCTGCCAGTCCATCGCAGGTTTCAAGAATCAACCTCTACCAAACTGTTCAAAGTCAGAGTTGAAATCACACATGTAGACTAACATCCATTTACTTTGAGTAACCATATACATTAATTTTTACTTTATTAAATAAAATAACTGACTAAACATTCCATTTTGTCACAAAACAATCGCAACAGTATCAGTTTCGCTAGTGACAATTTTAGCTCATTTTGAGCAGAACTTAAAAACGCTAGCCAGTACATGTGGTCATGATGTGGAAAGATGCAGTCTCACTTCCTGCTCTAAAATGCAGAGGCGTGGCTAAAATGAGTCTCCGCCTATGGACTAAAACTCTGTGTTTCGGTAGTGACAATTGTAGCTCATTTTGAGCAGAACTCAAAAACACTAGCCTTTACATGACTAGCAAACACAGCTTTGAACATTTATACACATATAAAATCATCATTTTCATGAAAGCATAAAAAAGTTGATTTAATTGCAGAAAAAATGTGGTTGGTAGTGACAATTCTTAATATTCTAAACTGATTTTCAGACTTTGGGACGCATTTACTTCAAAACAATGGAATCTAACTGCTCACCATGTGGTCATGACGGGCAAAGATGCAGTCTCATTTCCTGCTCTAAAATTCAGGGGCGTGGCTAAAGTTAGTCACCACCTATGGATTAAAACTTTATGTTCCGGTAGTGACATGAAAACATGGGACAGCATTTTTTTGTTTACTTAAATATTAAACGTATGGTAAATCAACATATTTCAACTTCACTTTAAAATAAACTTGAGCTAATTCAATACAATGTATGGATACTAAGCTGCACCAACAGCCCATTTTGACTTCATTGTTTTTGTGATGTCACAAAAACCAGCATATTTACATACAGACTGCTGACAAAAGAAAAACCTGAATAAATTAGTGGAGAAATTTAACAAGAGCAGATGATTCCAGACAGGTGTATAACATGATATGATCAAGCAAATAATATCATACTGTGTTTTATGGCATGCTTAAAAATGCTGTCCAGATGACCTCAACTTTGGTTTACAATGACAAGAGGAATCTGGCTGATGTTTCAAGCATAGTTACTAAATTAACGTCTTCCTTTAGAACTAGGAGAAAGACATCAGTCCATTGTGGTTGAATGTGCACATTCAGTGACCATGCATAGAGAGGTACATACTACATAGAGAGGGATATTAACTTAGGGCCGCAGTACATTAACCTCTCATTACAAAGATGAATGACCAGAAATCAGGGGTGATAAAAAAGCGAGCACTGCTGTACAGAGATGTAAAAAAGTCATACAGTCAGATGGGTCATCCTTCAACCCTATTCTGCAAAGTGAAAAGTGCAAAGTGAACCAAAAGAACAGGTACAGGCCTAAATGCTTGACCTCCTACAGTGAAGAGGTCAAATGGCTCTGTTATGCTGTGGGGGGGCATTGTTGGCATGGTTTGGGTCCCGTTAGAGGGAAAAGCCACTGTAAATCTATACACAGTCATTCTGACTGATCACCTTTATCCTTAGGGCTAAACATTTCTGTTTTAATAGGAGTATCTTTTGAAGGAAAAGTGTTCCATCCCCATAGAGACTTGGGGAGGGGCACACTGAAGCTGTTCTGGAGGCTTGTGGTGGTTTAACACCTTAAGAAAGTACTTTGTGTTGTTTTTTTTTCTTCAATTTTTCACCGGCCTGTATATCCACCTGTGATGATGTCCATTAGGCCTGACACATCACCAAGCACTTTTAATACACCTGACCTCAATGTAACCAGTAATGTCAAAAACCTGTAAGAATATGTATATATCACAATTGATTATTATATTGTTTGAATGTATACTTACTTGTAGTGAGTCCAGATGAACTCCTGGGAGGATCCACCATGGACCATGGGAAGGGGAGAACATGTAAAATAGGGAAACCAAATAACATATATAATTCCCAAAACATATTTTATTTATATATATATATATATATATATATATATATATATATATATATATATATATATATATATATATATATAATGTTATAGATAGATACATTACATCAGAAATGCTGGCAATGAATGAATTAATGTACATGTTACAACTGATTACTTATTTGCTCTGTATTATGAATCTGTGTTACCCCTTTTTTGCTTAGATGTGGTATATTCCTGACCAGGTGTGCGAGGGGCTAACAGGTTAAGAGGGGGAGATTCATGGTACTGTGCTCTGACCTAAAGTCCTTGGATAGCTAGTGTTCCTTGTGACTAGAATAACTGTCTAGAATTGATAGCATCAATAAAGCTGTTCTAACCTTTTGAGTTCTTTTAATCCTTTTGCTTTCAATACTGTTTTTTTATGCTTTAGCATGATGTAAATAGTGTGTGCCAATCATTCAGAGCACTGGTGGGTACTCTGACCTCTAGTCATCTTTATCTGTGCATGGAGCCTCTGATACGCTGGGTCATCCAACGACCTTACCAGTGTTGTGATTCCATAAGTGATAGCGCCATGTAACACCACCTTTTCAACCTGCAACAGTTAAACCCCACCACTGCTTTTTGAATGAGGGTACAATACAGGACAGCTAATCAGGTCATTTACATATTTCATATTTAGCTCAGTGGCAAAAAACAGCCTGTTTAATTCTAGGTGATAAAGTGAGGATGGAAAATGGCAATTCCCAAATAAATTATAGCTGGTTTTGGTCTATAAACCTTCTCAAATGCAATCAATGGACCTCAAGTGGAAAGAAATTCCAAGAAAAATGTAGGATATAGGACTCAAATTCTTCACAGTTGTTCATGATAACCTAATATGTGACCTAGATCATCTTACAATGTGTGATTAGCCCTCATATGTCTGTAAGACTGCAAGCATCTATGGTTTCTTCCAGCATTGAGGCCAAATCCCCATCTCGCCCCCTTTTTTTCCATCTCCAGCTTCCAGTAAACTCTGCTTCAGAGAAATGGCTGACCTGAGAGTGTAGCTAAGACGTTTCATCCGAGGCCAAGCAGTAACAGAAGTAATCAGGCAGATGGGGCAAGTGCAGAGGTAATTTCCGGAAAGGTTAGTCCCTTAATGTGGAGCTTCGTCCCACCGCGACCACAGACAAGGAGGTTGGTGGGGGGCGATTTGAGGTGGAGCCATTTTGTGGGTATCCTGGGGAGAGCAGTAATGGGTGGGCAGGAAGTAGGGCTCATAAAGGGTTTCCCACTGGCCCCGGCTGCCTCGGCCCAGCTCCGCTCCCTGCAGACTGCAGGCCTGTGCGCTGCACTCCAAATGAGCTCTGGCCTCAAATCAGTCGTGACATGAAATACAGTGGACAGCTGTGTTCCGCCAAGACACTGCTCTGAAATGTAAAAAGAGTAATGTTCAAGGAAGAGGTGGTGGAGGGAGGGGTGGTGGAGGGGGCAGTGAAGGGGGAGCAGTTATCGATGCATGTTACTTCCTTGAAGGATTACAGTAATGCAAAAGATTGAGCACATTTTTGAATTGACATTTTCTAACTTGCCCATATAAAGAGTTTATCTGTGCTAGACATCGGTAGTTCATAAATGAGCATAATTATTTGTCCATGAAGTTGCATTCTAATTGAGAATGGGGGGACTTTTGTTTTCTTTTTTTTTACATAAAAGTTTCCAAATGTGCATTTTTTCCAGTTCATAAAGTAAAAAAAAATAAGCCAATTTCATACAGTACTGTGCAAAAACAGAGACCACCATTCATTTGTTTAATTTCCAGTCAAAACAGTCATTGAGTAGAAGATTTTTGGATTTTAGCTCAGTAATCAGATTTCTCAGTTCATGCAAACTCTTACTCTGATTTCTTTCAGATTTCTCAGTCTACACATGTGTGAAAACAGACTGTGGTACTGGAAATAAGCAAGCAGCATTGCCGTAAGATGGCAACAAAAGACTTCTGGAGCAACACTGAAACCAACTACATGCTCGACGAAATGAAGGATTTAAATATTCTTCATCTTCTAGATGATGCATGTTCATATAAAGGTGAGAAGTTTGAGTTTTACATTACATTTACATCACTTCTTCTTCTGTGAGCTTATTGGCTGGGTGCAAAGCAGAAATCCAATTACTGCCTGACTCATATAGACCTGGATTTTTCCCAATATCTGATTACTCAAGTGCATGTAAACATTCTGATCGGATTACTGACAAAATCTGATTTTCTGCAGTGATCGGATTATTAAGTGCAATGGGTCTGAAAGGATGTGTAGGTGTCAAAAAGCTCTTATTGAGAAAATAAAATAGACAAAAAAGAAAAAAATGTGCAAATCCAACAAACAAGCTGCTGGTGTGCTCAGAACAATAGACTGTCCACCTCATTATCACTGAATGTGTTTGGAATTACTTGGATTGTCAGACCAGAAAGTGTAACCAACTTCTAAGACTGAACTTCGGAGGTGTGGAAAAATATCCTTGCAGATTTCTTTGAGAACCTGAAAGCAGCTCTTTTTAAAAGAAAGGAAACTGTAATAAAGGTAAACAGTAGATGCACCAAAAAATTTGACATCATATTGTTGAGGCTTATGTGTAATCATGTGTTAAGTGAATGTTTTCTGCTTTTTTCCTGGCACTGAAAAATAAATGATGTTGATAGTTTAGACTGGAAATAAAAGGCTTTCAAGGCTTTCATCTTGTGTGGTATGAGTTATTAAAATATCAATATGTTTCTACTACCAGCTGAAAATGGATGATAGACTTAAGTAGTTCAGTGGTTTATATTCTCTTAAATCCACCCACTCGCTCTGACTTACCCTTAGATTCTCATAACTGTGACCTTTTCAAAATATGCAGCCTGTAACGGTGGGTCAGCGCTTTAGCCTGCATCATTAAAGGCCCCGGCTCGGTGCGGTAAACAGGGCTTAGCCCTCAAACTGGAGTGGCAATCGAAGCGTAAACACCGCACCTGTCATCTCATTAGACGCCTCTCGGCGAGAGACCGGTTGTTTGCTAGATGGACGACTCCTACTGTCTGCTGCGTAAAAGACAGCGCCCTTCTGCTGAATTCCCTCAATTCATTACAGCAGCGAGGATCCACCGAGCTGTCAAAGTGTTACCGCTGCCATTACGCCTTTAAATCCTCTAACAGGGCTTTGACTTGTTAAATAAGAGACTATCGATTCAGAGACAGCGCTGCTTTTGCAGTGAACTGGGAATGTGGCTTTTGAACTGGTAAAACCTGCAGTTTGAGCAGACTAGAGTTTTAATTAGTGTCGAAGAGCCATTTGAATGTACACTGAGATGAATTGACAAGCAAGCACATCAGAATTTCGTACCAGGAAGGATTACAGGAAGGCCTTGGAGAGGCCAGGCTAAAAAGCTGAAGAAAGATAATGATATTGCATATGATGACCATTAGGCTTTCAAGCTTGCTACAAGTAAAAGAAGAAAGGGCAAGTAAGTCACTATTCTCGAATAGGCCCATTAATGAATATAAATGAAACTGAAATTGGAAATTTTTTACTTTCAGTTGGTCCAAATTTTCAATTTAAGCACAAATGTGAAGAGATTAAAATAGATCTAAATGTTTGAATGAAAACAGTGAGATGTTGTTTTTTCTTATTTTTTTCATATAGAATTTAGTCTTTTGGTCAAACAGGACTACTAATTTTTAATAGGTGCTGTTGGATGTTTATCCAAGGTATACACCACCAGTTAAAAGTTTCGACACCCCTAACTAAATAGGCATATTTTATAATCGTAAAGACATTTGGATCTAAAGGCTTATCATTAAAAAGCATTCCAGCCAAAACAAAAAACCATCCATGAAACCATGAACAACGTAATTATCGTCTGTTGGAAACATGCTTACTCACCTCCCACAGCAGTGCAATTTTCTGATTTAAAGACTGGATATCTGCCTTCTGATAAAGTATCTTGAAGGTGGGATGAACTTTGGAAAAACTAACGCTACTTTGGGGTGAATTTTTACGCAAGAGGTATTTTGAAATGCTTTTTTAATTACTATATATGTATTTATTTTTCTTTCTTAGATGGTGATTACAGAATGAAGCCAGATAGCTAATGTTACTGCTAGGAATCTGAATATCTCTCTGGAACTACAGGGAGATTCACTCGAAAGAGGCCCTGAATATTCTGTTGTAATTCCCGTTAGGATGAAGCAATGTGAATCAAAAAATATGCTACATACCTTCACGTATGTGTAATCAATTGCATTACATGCGGTTCTGGAAATGATCTCCATTTTCTGCCAGACACATTTCGACATGGTGCTCCATGTTCTCGAATGTATCGGCAAGCATTTTAGAGGTTAAACATAGCAGCAGCTGTCCGGCGCCTACCTCGTCGCTCCGACGCAGGGGCATCCTGGTTTGTTCGAAGCTCCATATACTGAGGGGCACATCGGATGTTGATTCATTCAGATTGCTTTGTCCTAGAGAGAGTTATTACAGAATATTCGGGGCCTCTTTCGATTGAATCTCCCTGTATATAACTGCAGTAACTGCCTTCAAAAAGTAACTGAAAAATAAAATTAAAATTAAAAATAATAAATGAGAAAGTGGATATAAACAACAAAAATGACTCATCAGATGTAGAGGACAACAAGCTAAAGGCAAAAGTTAGCGAGACAGCTACTTGGTTCTCTGGATACCTCAGTTTGGCCTCTTTTCTTTGGCTGAAATAGTAAAAAACTCACACCTGGCATCTATTTTGTGGTAAATAAATATAGAATAACTGTTTCCTTTATAGTTTTGTTTAATGACTGAAGTACAAATTACACTAAAGTTAGTGAAGGCAATATAAAGTCATGAATCCTGTCAAACTGATGATGCAGAGAGATATAAACCTGCGCCACAGACTGCTTTTCTAGTTTTAGATCAGAAGGCCGCTTTAAATGCAAATCAACTATATGGCTTAAAAAGCTGGCGAATACAGAATGAATCCACATAGCTAATGTTACTGCTGGGACTCTGAATACCTCTTTGCAACTGTACACCTGCATAACTGTAATCATTATAGAAAAGAGACTTTTCTCAGTCAGAGCTTCTTGACAGCTACACATCCTCTCAGGCCCCTAGCATTGAGTCGTCTTCTCACAGTGGAAGGATGACTGTGAATGTTTTCGGATCTGAATCAAGAGCGGAGCTTGATTTTCCCCTCTATCCCAAAGATGAAAGCTTTGTGGTTTATCTGATGGGGTGGTCTGGCATATTTAGGCTTTTGTGTCATTTTCTGTTAAATATATGTTGTCGGCTTTATTTCAGAATAACTTGTACATAATATCTGTTTTGACTAGACCTTATATAAATGAAAGGGTGGTCTCTGACTTGTGCACAGTACTGTAGTTTATTCAGTCCTCAATAATAATACTTATTATTCTACACTCTCAGAAAAAAAAAGGTACTAAACTGTCACTGGGGAAGTGCCCCTCTTGTCACTGGGGCAGTACCATTAAGGGTACATCTCAGTACCTTTAGTCAGGGAACATAATTTTACCATAATCCATTGAAATCATATTTTCTAAGTTGTACTGACTCCACACACCCCGTCTCGTCTCCAGGCTTTTTATTTTATGGTTCTGTTTTAAACCATTAGATTATGAAAAGGTACAAATGTATAATTTTCACCTGGAAAAAACTCATTTAAGGTCCACATTTGGATCTTAAAACCACTGTTGTACCATTGAGGGTACATTGACATTGTTTGTACATTGATGAACGAAAAACGTACCTGAACAGAACCTTAATATCTAACAGTATATAATGTAGAAAATAGTAAAATTAAGTTAAAATGAGAAAAGCTCTATGGGTTTTTTCTTTATCATACTAATAAATACATTACAGGAAGGTTCAGGCCAAAAAAGCTGAAAAATGCTAATTACATTGCCAGGTGATGGAAATTATGCTTTTGAGTGTGCTTAAGGAAAAACTTTGACAGTTTTTCACCAAATAAGACGCTCTGCTCAACTTCATTTACAGAATGATAAAGAATTATTTCTCATTACATTTTTCAACCAGCGTTTTCACCTGCGCTGGAATTTCCCCATGTTTGCATAATGCTATAATTTGTACAAAGCCAGAGTTCTGCAATGGAATGCTATAAACCTGACACTCCTGTACAAAAGCGCTGCATATTTTCTGTTCAATTTACTGTTGTAGCTGTTGAAATCCCATGACCTTTTGCAGCCTCCGAGTTCTCGAAATAACGTGACGCAGTGTGTTTGTGTTGCAAAACATTTGCCCTGGTTTCAGACACTCACGGCTCTTTGGCCTTGTTAAGATAATTAGCAAATTCATTTGGACTCTGGCGCTTTGCCTTCAGATACAAGGGCTAAACGCTCAGCAGGCACTTCGCTTTGTCATAGGATGTTTTCATATTTAGTAAATACCGAGCTTGTTGACATTTGTCATCTTCTGCTGTGCAACATGTCTGTCACTGAATGCTTTAAGCTAATAAGAATGAATAAGCTTGCAAATTATTCACCAGCTACACGACTTCCAAATGCCAATATATGTACATACTAAGTGTACTGTGCATATGCTGCTCTGCTCTGTGTGTGTTACAGTTCAATACTGCACTTGAGGGATATGCTAGTTGTGGTTACTAGTATTATTATTTTGCATACATTTCCATGTTTATCACTGTCGCACTGTTTCAGTCTTAAAAGAAGAACAGATTCACAGACACACACACACATACACAAACTTGCCAGCGATTCTCTGAACTGGTACAGTCTTCCTGCCCTGAATACTAATAGAAGAGAATTCGAGCATGAACTTTTCCACAGCTTCCATAACTCTACTCCATTCTAACCACAAAAAAAGTTGAATAGGCTTAAGTGCACTGCAAGTTCAGATGCAGAGCAGCTTGTGGGTTTTTCACTCTGACCATACTCGATCTCTCTTCTCTGCATAATACAAAACCCTAACATAATACTGCGCATAAGTAAGAGATCACACTTCATTTGTGTAATTTCCAGTCAAAATGCCAATCAAGTATTAGAACTTTGCACAAAAGCCTTTTTATTATGTCCACTCTTTGCTTTATTACAGCTTTCATTCTTTTCAGGAGACTCAGTTTCAGTGTTTTCAAAGGAATCTGCAGGGATCTTTTTTCCACAATCCAAGTATTTCCAAACACTTTAAGTGAGGTCCATTGTTCATCTACTTTCACTGATTTTCTCATTTTCCTCTTTATGCCTTCTTCACAGCTACACATGCTTTCAGACCCATAGCGCTGAGTTGTCTTCTCACAGAAGAAGAATGACTGTGGATGTTTTCAGATCTGAAGCAGGAGTGGAGCTTGATTTTCTCCTCTCTCTGTGGCCATCTAGACCAATGGTCAACCCTGGTCCTGAAGGTTTACCTTCCTGCAGAGCCTAGATCCAACCACAATCTGCCAGCTATTCTGCTCCAGCTATTTAACCTCTTCCCAAGTTCCTGATTGGCTCAATCTGGTGTTAATTAAGTGGGTGGGGCAGCTTATTAGGTACAATTTAGAACCAAACTCTGAAGGAATGTAGATCTCTAAAAAGAAGATTGGTCACCACTAGTCTAGGTGTCGGATCATCAGGAGATCAATCCCCAGCTCGGCAGCGCTACAAGACTGCATAATCAGCTTCACTTTGTCTTGGTCGGTGGGATTGTCCTCCCTGTTCCCCCATTACTCAGCAAGACACTAGCTGGTAGAATTGAGTTAGCATTTCATTCAAGCATGCTGAGCTGTCCAGTGATGTTACTGACTAATGGGTGGAAACTGGCCATAGCTAAATAGAGGGAAATAACTGGGTAAAATGTAAAAAATATAAACACTTACCTATCCAAATAGTGTAACATTTGGCACACATAAAAAATACATATTATTCAAAATGAATAACACACTCTAAATTTGGCTATTTTGGCTCAGTATTTTTGCTGACATTCTGTAAAACTTTTCCAACCTCACAATTGCTGTGAAAGAAAGCATTAGTGGGCAGAACGTGGACATGTCAGTCCTATTACATTGTTTTTCCATTTGTCTTTTGTTCATTTATTTCCAAAACATATTTTTAGCCTTTCTAGGTTTGCATTGTGCTGGCAATTTTCCTAGTAAATGTATCCATGATCTTTTCCACCAGTTCTATAACTCTCTAATTCTAACCACAGAAAAGTTCAATATGCCTGAACTACTGTAAGTGCTTCCCAAGTTCAGACCCAATCCAGCTAGCGGGTTCCTCACTCTGCCCGTGCTAGATCTCTGCATATTGCAAAAGCGGAACACGTCTGCAGCTCACGGAGCATTAAGCTGCTCATAAGCAGAGCAGGATGGGTCCCAGGGTGCTTCGAACTGCACTGATCTCCAGTTCACACCCTGGCTATCATTCCCCACACATGGAGAGCAACCTTTCAATGCTCCAAATGAAAGGGGGAGATGGAGACTTACAGCTTTGTCTCTCAAACTTCCAAAATAGGCTCTCATTTTTTTGCCTGTGAAGACTTGGCCAGGCACAGTCAAATCATGCACAAAGGCCTTCAGAGCAAAGTAGGCTCGGCCTGCGATCCTGTGTGATCTCAATACAGCTGTGTGTCTCATCTCAGTATGACCGAATGGAGGCCTTTCACAGTAGAATAGAGAAGAACAGCCTCCAAACCACAGAACTGCTGTTTGCCTGTTATAGATGCATAAAGGATACTGAAATTATATTCTAGCTATAGATACCACATAAATGAATTTCATGTTAACTCTTCTTTACCAGGGTTGGTCTTTGCATAAGGTCCAAGGGCCACATGAAAATGCAAAATAGATGCCACACCCCTGGTCAACACAGCCCCACACCCTGGTGATGATTATAATGGTCTATTCCATGTTATTATGTGATGACACAACTGGGTAAAGATGGACTGGCATGAATAAGGCAATCAAATGATAATCTCATTTTTATATAGGAGGTTCTTTGGTGTGATTTTCTGGATGCTGAGAAGGAAAATAAATAATCTAAATACAGCAGAAAAACACAAAAATAGGGAGAAAAGCAAAAAGTTTTCATTACGCCGCCAGTGCTAACTTTGTTTTTACACAGGTTCAGCAGACTGTACCTTAATATATGATAGTGTTGGGCTGATCACTCCAAAAAAGGTCTGTTACAACTTATTAATTATGTCTCTCAAACTTTAATGATGTTACTTCATATATTACACCCTGGAAAAGTCTCTCTCTGCTCATTGCTTTACGTCTACATTACTCTGCACCAAATTTTCTCACAATATTGGCAGATAATTTTGCTTGTTTCAACAACTATGTCATCTAGTCTCCCCCCTCTGGACAGACTACACTTGGACTCTCCCTGGCTCTGACAACTCATACCTGTGTGTGAATCCAGAACTCATTACTCCCTTTTATAAACCCCTTTGTGAAGTCTTTGCAGTATTTACTGAGTACTGAGCCATGATTTTTCCTTGTATCCTTTCCCTATTTTAACTCTTGCCTTGCTTTTCTGGTTTACAAATATGGGTCTGTCTCATTTTGCCTTCCTATGTTTCGACCCCTGCCTCTTCTGTGGACTATGAGTATTGGACTGCTCCAAATAAATCCATTGTGCACTTGCAGCTGACCTACAATGCCTCCTGCATTACACATTATTCTTTAAAACAAGCAAAATTATCGGCCATTATGGTGAGATAGTTTCACTAAATAAAATTGCTTAAATAAAAATGAGTAATTTATATGAGTAATAAGTAAAAATGATCTTTATTCAACACAAACTGAACACCAGACATGAGTTTTTAGTTTTCAGCCAGAGAAAAGAAGCCAAACAGCCATTCTACATTCTACATTCTCTAATTGGCCAAGTAGCTATCTTGCTAACTTTAGCTTTTAGCTTGCTGTCTTCCTTATCTGATGAGTCATTTCTGTTATTGGAGTAAACCATCTCTCCATTTTCATTATGATTTAAAGACTACAAAAATACAGCTGCAATGAAATATTTAGCTTATTAGCAATAATGCTAACTATAAGGCTTTCTAATGCATTCACCAACAATTGAAAAAAAAAAAAAAATTAAAGAGTCTGCCCCAAAAATCCACATCTATGCAGTTGTTGAATTGCACAAGTTCCTTCCACCTTCATGATACATCATCAGAAGGAGCTTTTACAAGTCTTTTAACTGAAAATCTCACAAAGTGGAGGCTACTGAGGCACCACAACAGATGTAGTGATGGTTTAATTTTTCATTTTGGCCAGAGTGTCCCTTTAACTTGTCAAAATCTGCCTCCAGAGCAGTTGGTTTGAATGGATTTTGATGTTGTTCATGGTAAAATGGGTAACACTTTATTTGGATAGTCCACCTTAGAAGTGGATCGTCCACTTTGTAGATACTTAATTTACTTTCAAGTTACATTCGACTAAATATCTACTAAATTGACCATCATTTAAACTCTAAACCCGAATCTAATCATAACCCTAACCTTAACCTCAACCCAAAACCTAAACCCAACTCTCACCCTGGTCCTAGCCCTAATGCTGGTCCAAATCCTAATCCTAACCCTACCACTATTTAGAATCAATTCATTTTCAACAGGCAGTTTGTTAACAGTTTGAGCATCTGTAGATAATCTGCAGGGGACTATAGTGGACTGTCCAAATAAAACGAGACCATAAAATTTACATTGGGCAGACACTCTTATCCAGAGCAACTTACAATTTGATTATTTTACACAAGTAGGTGAAGGTAGTATTGGGAGTCTTGCCCAAGGGCTCTTATTAGTATAGTGTAGGGTGCTTGCATAGGCAGGGAATTGAACCCCAGTCTACAGCGTAGAAGGCAGAGGTGTTGCCCACTACAACATAGCAACCACCGGTGGACCTGCATGTGCAGATCTTTGCTGCCTTTATTGTTGGATGCACTGTGATAGTTTCTGAGTGAACATTCAGCACACAGTTCAGATTGCCTAGGACTTGTTATTGATTTATTTCATCAGAGTAATGATAAAAGACAAGTCAAATGTGAAGTATATCCCAATGCAGGTATTTACTGGCTCAAAGTGGTGGTGATAAAAATATACAATTTACTTTTTTTTAGCTTTGTTGAACCACACTCTTCATTCAAATAAATATGTCAACAGCATTGAGAAATCACTTTAGAAGAGTGCATTATGGCTAAAGGGGTTAAATATTGACTACTTTGGTGATTAGTGCTTTTGTGCTCATTTCTGAAAAGCATAATTATTCTAAACACATTTAAGCACATTAATAAGACGGTTCCCTCTCTAATTTACACCATGAGATCATTTACACGTGTATGCTAAATGCGCTTCTATGAGAATAATAAGTGTTCTCATCACAGCATGGTGTGAGCAATGTAATAATGTTTATTAATATGCAGTGCAATGCTTACATAAGTCTATACCAGACTGGAAGCATTTACTGAATGACTCACTGTAAAATTGCAACATATAAAGCAAAGAATGTTACTTAAATGTCTTACGAGCTTCAGATGTCAATGTTTTAAGCCACATCTGATATAAGTTGTATTAAAACCTGTGAAAGTGTATATGTGGCACCATTAGCTTGTTGCATAGCAACATAACAAAGGAAATTACATAGAGTGCTAGTGAGAATGACCATTATCATTGCTGTAGTAATTTGGTTTGCATTAACTGCTGTGAAATTATGATTGTTTTATTATTATTTCTGAAAAAAAGTCAGTTAAATGATTGCAATATTTAATGATAGGAAACTGAAAGTTCTTATCCTCCTTTAGCAGTTCATCAAAATTGTTTGGCAACTAGCTTATTCAAATACATTTACTTGGTAGTAAAAATGTTTATGGCATCATTATAGCCTAAATTACTTATTTATCTATTTGTTAATTACATCATATTTTATATTTTGCCCAATTTTGTGACTTTACCACAAGAAAAGGGGTTTTAACTCCTTATTTGTGTTAAAATCACTGTAAAACATGGCTTTTCATGGCATATTGCTTTAATATGTTATGGTTGTTGTGATAAATTACATATCATGGGTCTTGTCTGTACTTCGAGAACATTAAACAAAGTATATCATAAAAAAGACTCATTTTTATATGTTTGTTTCCCAAAAATGACTTTAGACTTGCTTGATCTGCAATGTTTATGTACTTTGTCTGACACAGGGTTCTGCAAGCTAGATATACTTAATCCCATAGCAGATGATCTTAGATACACTTCATTTCCTCAAGGCTCATCTTTAATACTCTGGAAAGTAAAGTACTCAGATATCCAGAAAACAAAAACAGCTACGGAACAGGTTCGAGCCAAATGCCTTTCTGTAATGTAAATTATCCCTTTGTTAGTTGAATTAGACCCAATTTGTCATTCACAGGATTGCAGTTATGAGTTTGGACGTTGATAGTTTCAGTCCGCCTGCCAGAGTCCTGTCACAGTTCTGGAAAGAATACACCAACCAACATCTCTCGCCAGCTAGACTGCAGCAGAGTCAATACACAGACAAATATGACTGGCTCCAAGAAGCTGTAGAGAGGAAAGTTTGTGACAGCATGCTCTGTCTGTCCATCAGCTGCCGCTGAAGCCAGTGTGGCTATTGAATCTTCCCCCTGATGGGTTAGTGCTGAGAGTGTGGCAATGCCTGGAAGTAGAGGTTAGAAAGCTAATGGAGAGGATACTGTGAGTTAGGAAGTCATAAAATCTATCTGTAGTTGAAGTGTGTAACAACATCAGAGCTGCCAAGTCTACAAGGAAATCTAAAAGTAACAATAAAAGTTATTATAGCTTAACACACATATAGCCAATGTGGCGAGGCTTGCAGTCCATTTTAAAAGGTTGGCTTTGCGAACATGTCAATCACTTTGACTATCACAGTAAATGATGATAAAACCATACAATTTATTGTGTCTATCCTAAGTGCCACTTGCCCCATTCCATATAAAATGAAACATATTGAAAAGTCAATACAAAATATTATATCTATATCCAATATTTTCTATTTCACATGTAGACTATACACTTCAAAAGTTTGGTATTACTGTTTTCAACAACATAAAACTAGTCTGGTTTCTAATAAATGTATACAATTATTGCTCTACCATGATTTGGTATACTAGTCCTGCAAGTTTAAAGCTTTCAAATAGACAAAGATGCATCCAGAATGAAGAACAGAGCTGTAAACAATTGAGAAATCTTTTATTAGGACATCAATGATAATGTCCTAATAAAATTAACATCCTCATATTCCTCATATTTGAAAAGTGATCAAACCTAGAGCTAGATAATTGATAAAAATTTATTGTAAATAGATAATTACAGTGTATAAATTACATTAGATAATAACTAAGAATCCTTAAAATATCCAAAACACCTATGATTGTCTCATTGTTCTGTGATATCTGAGATAGCATCTCATAATTGAGAGACTACATTATTATGAAATAATAGGCCATAATGAGGAGTAACATTTCATGAGATTGGCTGTAATTATGAGACAGTAAGTCACAATTATGAGATGAAATCATTATTAATATGACATATTCTGAGTATGTCATAATCATGATATGGTATCTTGTAATTATGATATACTAAGACATAGTAATTTGTCATTATGAGTAACTTTCTCATTACTAAATGCTTTTATTTTCAAGGGGCAGTAATAAGCATCCATCAAGTACAGAGTCATCCTTAGCAAAAAGCAGAGGAAAGCTGTGAGCATCATGCTCGCAGATTTGTTTGATTCTGTACGCTTACTCATAAATCAGGGCCACAGCATGTGACCAGAAACTATTGATAGCATTGTACTCCTCTCGAAACCTACACACACCAGCTACTTCATTACAGTCCTCTAACTGACCAGTGATGAATGGGGTAAAGAGTGTATGACGAATTGAACGTGACAAAAGATGGACTAAAGTCTGTAATTGTACACCTATACAGTGGATCTATAAGGTGAGTGGAGGTTATAAAGTGGCCTTTGAGTGCAAGTTCAAAGTAGGTGTTTCAATAGTAAATATTTGGTAACCTTTTGTCTGAAGGCTACATACATAGATACACCGTGACACAGGCATAAGCATTGAAATAGCATATATGAAAAGCAAGACTTGAGTGTATATGCATGTGTATAAGCGTGTATCAGTATTCACGAGATGACAAATGATGTTTAGTAAATCAAATTCTAATAACAATAATACTTGAAGGTTGTCTACATAACACATTCATAACATCATACATAAACACTTCATAACATGTTCATGAATGTTTAAATCAACATTCATAAAGCATACATGTTTTACATGATTTTAATATGGACTACTGTGTCGTTTTACTGAGAGACATATTTCAAAATAAAAGCGCACATTTTTTTTATTTTGAGAAACAGTAAAGCGCCTCATTTCTGGACAGCCAAAATAAAAATGATTTCACTTTACCCCTTTGGTCATTAAGTGCTTTGACACTTAGACATGTATTGCCTTTACTTTTAGCTTCTTTTTTAATTATTTGTTTTTTCTTAAGCATTTATTGCTTTGCATGTCACTTAGTAGTGTATGATCCCTAATCGTTTAGTGTGTGATCCCCAATATTTCAGTCAGCCAAAGAAATCCACAAAAACCAGTAGGATAGTGTGAGATGCCATCTTTTTATAATCTGTTAAGACTTTAATAGTTGATTGTTGTACCCATGGCCTGCGATGGACTGGCGACCTGTCCAGGGTGTGTCCTGCATTCCGCCCAATGACAGCTGGGATAGGCTCCAGCACCCCACCGCAACCCAGAAGGATAAGCGGTTTAGATGATGTATGTATGTATGTATGTATGTACCCAAGGCTTCAAACTACATAAGTTCACAAAATTCCAAATGCATAAGATTTTACACAAACAAATTCAAATGGCTTTCAAAACTGCCGAAGCTGTTAAATAATGAACACATACATGTATATGAAGCCGAAGTTAGCTTCTTCTTCTCCAGCTTCTTATTAAATGGTGTAGGAGTTCAGGCACATGATATGTAGAACGATAATTTGCTAAAAGAAGCTGGTGAATAAGAAGCCAACATCTGAATGACCTATATGCGCAGCTAAGGGATTTGTTGCAAATGTCATAAAAAAATTGTAGATATCCAGTTTATCTCAATAAATGCATCTGCATCTATTGCATCAGGAAATACCTTTAGCAATTTTTACATGAACGCACCACTAAACTAAATCAGCTAATGAGCAGCACAGCAGAGCTATGATCAGCCAGTGGAGATGTTAGACTGTTAAATGCATCTCACTAGCTGATCTAATGCTGCATCTCAAACCACACACTTCTATACACAACTATATTAATGAGTACACTTCTAATGGTACTGCATTGTTTTTCACATACCATTTAGCGAGCTGTTATGCGGTTTGGCATGCAGCAGAAGTAACACGTTGGGAAATCTCAGCGATTTAGATTTCAGCTTCCTCTTGTTATCACCACAGCAACAAATCAAATTAAGATAATACACTCAAATAATATTGGTTAATATGCTTTCAACTGAGTATTCAAAAAAAGGAAGTGTGTTTTGCTGCTTTTGCTGGATCGATTACAACTTTGTTATAACAAAGTATGTATGGTGGCTGTATGGTTGCATAATATTGTTGGAATATTTTGAGTTCATAAACCTATACTCAAGTATTTATTTGAAAACAGTTTTGGTCAGTAATCACAAGAGTACTTAAGACATTTTATGAAGTAAATTGTGTTGGATTGTTATAAGAGGCCTTAAACTAAAGTGATAGACATTTGTTCCATTTATAATACTGTGATAATGCACTATTAATGAATGCACTATTCATAAAATGTTATTTAGTGCTTATGTTATGATGTCCCTATGTATATAGGTATCTTACAAATAATGTTAGGGAATATTCCAGTATTGCATGTGTTAATAAGTTTTTGTTCTTTGAAGGCTGTCATAGGAACTGAATAACACATTGATAAGCATTCAATGACACATTTATAAGATAAGATAAGATATGATAAATAAAATTTACCTCAGTGTTTATGAACATCTAAAGCTAAATACAAGATGCCATAAGATGTTTTATGAAGTAAATTTTGTTGTATTCTAGCTTTAAACCAAAAAGACATTTGTTTCATTTATAACACTGCTGATGCATTATTACCAAGTAATGGAACTTGCTTTGTAAATATGTTACTCAGTGCTTATATGCATGTTTTGAGGTCCCAATGTATGCAAGTAGACTTCAAATAGTGGTACCACATATTCCAGTATGGTGTGTATTACTTTCTCAAGGATCAACAAAAGGTTTGAAATAAATAATAACATTTTATTTGAAGCCTACTTTCATAGGGACTTGGATAATCATTGAATACTGTATTTAGAATGCAATACATGAGTATTTATGAACAGTTAAAGCCAGTAATTGCAAGATGCCACAAGATGAAGTGAATGACATTGCATTGATATAAGGGACCTAATGTGACATTTACTCTTATGAAGCATCATCCTCAAGAAACAGAACTTGCTTTATAAATATGTTATTCACTGCTTATGCCTGTGTATTGACATGCCTATGTAAATAATCCTCAAGTAGTCTTTCTACCTTTTTCCATTTTTTCACCATTTTCATGACAAAAAAATAGCATAAAGGAAAGAACTTAATTCAGATCTACATAACATCTCTCTTCATTTGAAGTTGTTTTTTTAATTTAAAAAGCTGTCAAAAGTTATTCTGCAAATAATGATGACCTGACTTGGCCTCAATTTCAGGGTAAAGGCAAAAGGATAAATAAAAGTAGGCTTGTCACCACATGCGACTGCAATGCATTTCACTTCAATGTCTGTCGCTGAAATTGAAGGGAATATTTGCTTGATACTTCCTGTGGAAGTGGCAATGAGTCATGCGGGTGGAATAGTGAGAGTGTGTGTGTGTGTATGTCTGCGTACAGAAGTGCGTGAGCGTGCATGTGTCGAATGCTGTGGGCTGTGTGTCTGTGCTGTATGGAAGATCTGTTCCCCACCTAAGGAAAGCGAGCCTCTCCGGGGGATCTTTTATGCTTCTTTGATTTACGGCCGTGTGCTGTCTTGCCTCGCAGCACACTGACAAATTCCCGCAATAATTGAAGTAAATGATAAAGCTGTCCTCTTCCTCTGCAGCCAAATTACAGTGCCGGGCCTTAGGACCAGAAAGTAATAGAATTAATGCCCTTGATTCAATTTACACATGGGGGTAAACTGCACAACAGTTGCAACTGCTAACATACACAATCATGTAAAAGCAGGTATAAGCTATTCACTATACATTATTCATGCTTATCCTTGTACAGTTGAACCACTGAGTTCCACTCAGAGCTGTACAGTTTCACACCAAGGCAACCGATTTTAAATAAGCAGCTTATAATCCTACTTACTTTGCAGGAAAGAGGCATTTCATCTTCACTTGTCCCTACCATGCACTGTACCGCATCAATTACAACTTCAGCTGCACAGCTTCTGTGGAAAGTGCAGATTCTAAACTTTCATTTGTTTATATTATTTTCAGTTAATCGACAAATGTTTTGCTCACAGTCTTGATTAATATCCAGTACATTTTTTCTTACTCATAAATACGACTCTTCCTCTTGATCTTTCCCTTGTAACTGTTACCTTTGGTTTACTTATTGCAGCTTGGACTTGGGTCCTCTGCAAAGCTGCTTTGTGACAACACCTGTTGTAAAAAGCACTACGTACATAAACATTGGCTTGACTTTGACTCAGTGTCTCAAAAAAGTACAAAATCTTTTATTTGACTTAGTATATCATAGTTGTGAGACAGTATCTCGTTGTTTTAAACTATTCGAGACAATATCTTGTAATTGTTAGATTTTTTAGATTTATTAAGAAATAGTACGACATAATGATGAGGTACTAAGTTATAAATATGAGACAGCCAGTCATAATTAGGAGACCTGATAATTGAGAAACTCTTATTATTATGAGACAGTCAGACATAATTATGAGGCATTGTTTTAATTATGAGATAGTAAGCCATAGTTATGAGATAGTAGTAATTCATAATTAAGAAACTATTATTGAGACAGTCATAAGTATGAGGTATTCAATTTAATTATGAGATAGTAGTTCATAATTAAGAAACAATTATTATGACAGTTGTAATTATGAGATAGTGAGTAATAATGAAGAGAGAGCACCTTACTCTTGATGAGCTCTTCTTAATATGAGAGGTCAAAATTATGAGGTACTAAGTTTTATTTATGAGATAGTATGTCATAATGATGGGATAGAAAATCATAATTGAAAAACTCATATTATGAGATAGTCCATTAAAACTATGAGGTACTAGGTTATAATAATGAGGTAGTAGGTCATAATAATGAGATAGTAGCTCTGTTATTATTATGAGAAAGTCATAATTATGAGATACTAAGTTTATTTACAAGACAGTAGTTCATAATGATGAGATTGCATCTTATTATCAAAAACTATTATATTACATCATAATTATGAGGTACTAAGTTTAAATTATAAGACAGTTAGTCTTAATGATGAAACAAAAGCTCATAATTGAGATACTTACATTACTATATCAAGTCATAATTATGAGATAGCACATCATAATTGAGAAACTCATGAGATAGTCAGTTATATTTATGAGATACTAAGTTAAAATTATGAGACAGTGAGTCATAATGAAGAGATTGTATTATTGAGAATCTCTCAATTTTGTGAGATATTAAACATCAATTGCATGACACTAAGTTTTAATTATGAGATAGTAAGTCATAATGATGAGATCACATCTTATTATTGAGAATCTCTCATTATTGTGAGATATGAAATGATACATGATACTAAGTTTTAATTATGAGATAGTACGTCGTATTGATGAGATAGTAGATCATAATTGAGAAACTCATATTATGAGATACTAAGTTATAATAATGAGATAGTAAGTCAAAATAAAGAGATAGCATCTTATTATTGATAATCTCTCATTATATTGAGATATTAAGTCCTAATCACGTGATACTACATTTTATTGATGAGACAGTGGTTTGTAATGATGAGTTAGCAACTCTAATTAGTATAAGGTATTGCATCATAATTATGAGGTACTAAGTTTTAATTGTGAGACAGTAAGTTATAATGATGAGATAGTAGCTCAAAATTGAGAAACTTACCTTACTATGAGATATTAAGTGTAATTATGACATACTAACTCTTCTTAGAGAAAATTATGAGATGTGTCATAAATGTCACAATTATTAGGCCATATCCCGCATTTATCAGACAGCTAAAATTAGTTATAATCGCATTATAATGATATCTTTGACATCAAAACAGAAATGCAGATTCAAGCCTGTGTACATAGAAAGTTGTTCAAGTATAAATGTAATACAATATATAACAATGTAATTAACTATGAAATTATGCAATTACATTTACATATGACAGTAGATAGATGCATATATCTAGATACATGCTAGACTTCCAGGGGCTTATATCCAATTTGCATGATGAAATCCTACTTGCTTGTTTAAATTTAATGAAAAATCCAATTATCTTTTCATAAGATAAAATCTTTTCTTTTCACTCAGGACATCTTCATTCTTCTGTTTACTAAGCAAATGTCATTACATGTTGATTTTAAATGGAAAGCTCTGCTGTGAAATCCATCAATGGTGTTGGATACATTACTGCTTAGTACCATCCCTGTACAATACTAATCCTGCTGTTAATGCGTTTAATGCGTTTCTGTGTGTTACAGTAACAGCTAAGTGCTTTATTATTCAAGGCAGCTCTGCTTGATTACAGTTTTCATCTTTGCAATATTTTAAGCATGCAAAGACACACAAACCATCTTTCTCAGGCTGGCATGCCATCAATTGGAAGAAAAAATAATAATTCCCACAGTAAATGACTAAAACTACATTAAAATGATTGATTATTCCATGTTTGAATAATTAGTGTAGCGGCAAATCATAATTAAAAAGATTTTCACGTCGCTTGCAGTTACAGCTCATACAGCAGAAAGAAGTTCAGTTTTGTTCAAGCTTTCAAGTCCACGTTTTCCGTCTCTATCCTTCTGAGAAGCGTCTGCCATTTATTTGTGGCACAATCCTTTATGGGCGCTGCTGTGATTAGGAAATGATCAATGTGCTGTGATGAATCCCCCATAATGCATTGTTGTTTGGGAATCCCCAAGCTCATAAATGTGCCACGGCTGTCGCAAACATTAATCAAAGCATTCGCCTCCGAAAAACCACCACAGCTTTGTGTGTGCGTGTGTGTGTCTTTCGGTGTGTGCAGTACTGTGCAAAACTCAGACACAATATTCATTTATTTCTAGTCAAAATGCCTGTTAAGAATAAGTTATTCATTTTTCGGGAGATATTTCCAAAAAGATCAGATATAAGATAATTCACTGGCATAATAAAGGGGGAAGTCAAGGGAAAGTAAGTGAAAACAGCAATCAAGTTTTGAAATTTATTAAAAGATTCAGAGAAAATTTGACTCCCATCACTAAAAAGTTACATTACATTAAGTGATGTTTTACTCAAATAATTGCTCAATATTTTGTATTCTTTTTTCAGAAAGGAAATGTAACTAAACAGCAAATTTGCAGCTAATGTTACTCTTCTCCAACTATGTTACTAACTTTTGATCCTGAACTTCAGACTTTATGTACTGCTTTACTTAAGAATGAGCACTTAAGTTAAAATGAATTTGTTAATTGTAAATGAATTAGTCAAAAGTGAGGTAGTCAGCAGGGACCCGGGAAGTGGAGGTCCTTAGGTGCTTTTAATATGAATAAACTGTTCTGACTTTATAGTAATTTGACCTTGTTAAACATAATGCGCTTGTTGTAAAGTGGAGTTAGTATTTTTATATTTTCAGAATCTGCAGTAGTCCTGCACTGCTTAACCCTCCTGTTGTGTTCCAGTCAAAACTGACCGATTTACAAGTTTCCTCTTTAAAATGTGTAGTAAATTTCATCTGTTTGTCATGAGGTTCCATGACTTTGTTCACACATGGAATTTGAACACCTAAAATATTTTTTTATACAAAATTGTGTGTTTTATGGAACTTGTACACACCCATGGTGTTCCCGGTCTTAATCTATTAGACTACAATTAGTGTATAAAACAGAGTTCATGCACATATCAAGCACATCTACAGCAACCAGAGAAGGAGAAGTCAAAAGAAAGAGGTGAGATAAAAAAACTAGCTTTGTGTGCCACAGATGTGGTGTATATATATATATATATATATATATATATATATATATATATATATATGTACACAAAGAACATGCAATGACCACAGTATATTGCCCCACATGCTCATGAGAGGACAAAACTGAGGAACATAAGGATAACATTATGGCACTGTCTTTTCAGAGTACAATAGAAAATTGTAAATATGTTCATACAGTGTAGGGTTCAAGCATTTCTCTTAATTTTTCCCTACATTTGGGCTTTTGTTTTCAATAAATAAATCATACCGGTCAGTTTTGACTGCAAACACAAAAGTTGTTATTTTGTGCCACAGTTTAGGAAACTTAACTGGTTTCAAAAAAGTGACTTTGGTAAACATTTCAGTGAAGTACTCTGTGACAAACACTACAATAAGTTTCATCTTAGTATTCGTTATAGTCAAAATAATATGTAAATAATGTTTTTTCCCTAAAAAAACAAGCAGTATGAGCTCAGGTAAATGAGGCCTGCAGGACATAAGCAGCAAATACAAGTTCAAAACTTATAATGTTCACAAGAGCTGAAGTTCATAAAAAGATCTAACACAACATTAGGTGATAATATATGTATTATTGTTGATTTATAATGGAATAAAATGATCCCGGTCAAAAGTGACCTGGAACATTATGAGTGTTAGGCGAAACGAACAACAGGAGGGTTAATTGAGTGCCATACTTTCATTACAGTAAGCAAAAAACTCTTAGCCACTTTGCAGCATCGGTAAAACACACACAAGTTGAGATTTGAAGGGAGAAAGTCTTTGCAGAGTTACAGGCCTGTTCTGAGCCCCAAAACAGCCTAATATGCTTTAAATCTGAAAATAATGATCTATTGTGAAAATGAAATTTTATCAACTGTTAAATCTCCCGCTCAGTGTGTGTTTCAGTGTTAAATCTCACCGCATGAGTCCAAAATGAGAGAATAGAGTGTGTCAGGGTGTGATAAACAAACAAACACAGAAAGAAACAAAGAAACAAATGAATTAATTGAAGAGGCAAATCATTTTGCATGATGTCATCAGTCACATCACATTGGTTTCCAAACATTTTTAAAGCACAAATGCAACTGTGCAAGACGTGGTAGACACCAAAGCTGTTCCCATGAGATGGGCAGCACTTAAAGCTTTCATCTTTGAGAGAGAGAAGAAAAACAAGCTTAGAAACAAAAGACAACTCAAGCTGTCAAGAAGCCCTCACTGAGAATAAAATAAAGAAATTTGCAAAACTGGAAATCTGAGATGTGCAATAAGGTTTTATGGACTGATGAGTCTAAATTTGTAATTGTGAGTACTTGGATTGTGAGAAGCAAAAACTATGACCAACTTCTAAGACTGAACTTTGAAGGTATGGAAAAATGTCCCTGCAGATTTTTTCAATTTGTAACAACTGACTGAGACCTAGTGTCACGTATTCGGCGAGCTCTAACACAGAATCCTCCGGGAGATCACATGAAGGAGCAACTTCCCTCCGACTCAGATTCAGACACGGACACCATTGCCCACAATACAGCTGGGACTCATGTGACTTCTGACTCCCGCTCGCGCACCAATCAGCGCTCTGCATCACCGGAATACTAACTGGTGTCACCTGTGTTTTTATTCACATGACTAGTCAGTATACTTTAAAAGCCCGGGCTTTAGATAGACTCTTTGCGAAGTATTGTGTCATTCTGATCTACTGAGCGTTTGTTTATGATTACCTGTTTTTTCCGTGTATTGACCTCTACTTTAGTATTTTCGACTTTGCCTTTTGCCTGATCCCTTTTGTACCTTAGCCTGTATTGACTGAACTGTGTTTTTGACTTCCTTGCCTGTTTTTGTGACTTCGTTTTTTGCTCTGTCCTTTTGTTTTGGTTGCCTGATCATATTAAACATATCGTCTTTTTTTTTACATCCGCGAGCGTCTGTGTTCTGCTGCTCATCACTCATATTCACTGTAAATGAAGAATCTAGAACTAAACTGTAGAAGAACTCTGATGGTTTTCTCATAAAATTGGACCCACTCTTTAAAAATCAGAATATGATTGGTTGTTTTTTTTGCTTCTAATCATGTTCACTTTCTCTGAAAAATCAATCACTGCTTCAAGGCCTGTAACTCGACCTATAATTGCTAGAAAACAGGAATAAAAGTCCACAGTGCAAGAAACTTTCTTTCCAGTCTGATTTTATACTGTAAAGATTCAGTCACTTAGTCGATCTTGTGAGGCCAAAACCTTGATGAAGTGTTTTCACTCAGCCTTGAATTCATCTTTCAAGGCACACAGAGCAATTTATTGATTAGTTTTACTACAGAACAAGTCCAATTGTGAGTACAACATCGGAAAAATAGGGAATGTTGACAGGTGAAGACCACAGGTCAGAGTTACAGAGAGATTTAATTATGTTCTTCGTGTCGGAAAAGTGTGTGTTCTCGAGGAAACTCTCGAGCACTGTGTTTGGTGATACAATTGGTCAAGTGAAGTTTACAACTGATAAATTTATTCAAAATTCCAGCTCTCTGAATTTCAGACTGAAAACGTGCAATGAAAACAATGACAGCACTTTGGAGCAGAAGGGGAACTGATATTTTGATGTTTTTGCACATTCTGAGAATCTGAAATTGACATCTGACCACCTGGGGAACTTGTTTGCTAGATAGTTAGTGACTAGATGACTAGGTAATGCAACTATACTACTATACTATACCTACTGTAGGGCAGTGTTAATAGGGCTTCATGGCACCTACATAAGTCTTTTATGTATGTATATGCATATATATACCATATTTATGAGCATCTATAAACACATTCATAACATGTTATAATGAATTCATAAGACATTATAAACATAGCTATACATAGTCATAAAAATTAATTACATTTTACAGTCATGTTTATTATGCATTATGAATTGTTAACACAATACATTAAACATAGTGTTAATAACATGTTCTGTTGTCAGAGATAAAGGAGTCAGTGTGAAGTTAAAGTTTATTTACACATTTTTCAATATATAATTTCTCACTATGGATGTTTTCAGAGCTGGACTTTTGGGGCTTAAGTCCTGAAAATGCCTATGTCAGCCCCAAACACATTGTCCAGCCCAGATTTGAGAATCACCACTCTCAAAAAATTTTAAAAATACATTACATCACAGCAGTCCAATTACCCATCAGGCCCCTCACCTGAAACCCTCTCTGACATCACATTGAACTTGAAGTTACTGTGGAGTGAAGGCATGGAGAGTGAGAGGCAGGTTAGTAGAGTTATCATTGTAATTTGTTCTCTCACTGGTTCTGATATTAACCCCTAGAAATCTTCACTTTGTAACACTACTACACTACACAACAGCAATGCTAATTTCTGCTAGCATTCTATTGGATATGCAGTGTTAAGTTAGCACCAAGCTAACAGTAGTGCACACTGACTTTCCCACACTGGGTAAAACACTACTGATGGCAGCACTAGTTTACAATCTGACATTTGAAGCTTGTAATGTGCTTTACTTTGTATGTTGCAGTTTCAGTAAATACTTCAGCTTTAAGCTTCTTTCATAATACTGGAGGAGTCTTTAGTGTAAAACATGCCTCACTATACTTAAAGCTGACAAGTACAACTTACAAGCTCTTATAACATGTTATGAGCACTACTTATAATGCATGATGTTAACAATTCATGGTGCATAATAAGCCTGGCGATAAAATGTAATGCATTTTTATAAATGTTTATACTCATGTTTATGATGCCTTATGATTGCATTATAATGTGTTATGAATGTGTTCATAGGCTCTTATACACATGGTATTCATAGAAAGTGTTGTCACAGTCATTAATAAAAGCTTATTTCAACAAGCATTTAATGTCATAATTCTAGGTTGATATGACATCAGAGTTGATTAGAGGAGCTTTGTTTATTAAGGCTTTATAAATTTTAATATACGTTTATGTCAATTGTTGCAAAGGACTCATGTAGGTATCATGTAGTTAAGAATGCCTCTCTTCAGTAAAATGCACCTTTGATTAGCACCAATCTTTGGTTATAACAGAATCCAGGTATTGACAGTATGAATTTTTTAGATTACAAACATTAACAGTATTTGAATTATGTACATTTTCAAAAGGCATTATCAAGAAATCCCACCTGAGACTTTGTTGTTTCAGCTTCCCTGTGATTTACACATTATTGTCTTAACTTAGAACTGATGTTTACAAATGTGGACAGATTGAGTTGCTGTCTCGTGGTATCAGTAGCACAACATCTGTTGCAGTGTTTAAAAAAGATGCCGCCCATCTTACTTTTAGGAGAAGCACATATAAGAATAGACACTGTACAAAATGTCATCCTGTTTTGATATAAAAATAATTTTATTTACAGCCATAACTGTATGTGTAGTTAGTTTGATTAATTTGAAACTCTTAAGTAATATTTACAAGTCAGCATGGCATCAGTTCTCATATGAGGACAATGAGACAATGTTCCTGTAAATGTAAATGAATGTAACTGATGGAGGAGAGTGTAACTGTTTTCACACCAGATAATAGGACACACTTTTATACTAACGACAGAACAGTGAAATGGTGAAATTTGGCATAGATCCCTAGAAGGGTTTCATTTGCAGGAAATAACTTGCAACTGTTTTTTTTTTTTTTGTTTGTTTGTTTTTTTTGTTTTGTTTTGTTTTTTTATGAAAATGCTAGAGAGTGTCTTTTAATATTCAAGTTATTTTTTCACACAAAGCACATCACAGCTTTTAACTCACATTTAGCAGGTTGAAGATCCTCCATAAGGGGGTGCTTATAGCACTCAATCTGTTTTGGTATCAATGTTAAAAAGAACACAGATCCACTGTTTTCATTCACATCCTCATAAAAGGGATGCTGTTAATTTTACATAATTAACAGGTGCTACTAGTTACAAATTTAGAATGTAATATACCTCACCAATAATTTACCTTTATAATGTCTAAAATCTAGTCATTATTGACACAAGTATTGCTCTGTTATGATCTGAGTTCAATTAGATCATAGATCACCCTGCTAAATTTTCCTAAAGTGACAACTGTACAGTACAAAATAGAGCAGCGTTCACACAGTTCCCATACTTTCATGCAGATTCCTGGCCATTCTACAAAAAAAGTTAGTTAATTAATTCAGTATTCATAAGTGTCAATTAAATAAACTTCCGACAGTAACGCTGATGATAAGCATGACTTAAAGGGGAATTTTAATTACTCTCCAAAACCACCAATGAACCTGCAAATTATCTCTTGATTTTTTATGTATTGTAGTCAATGGTAAACTCTGGTAAATCTCTGTAATCTAAATATGGGAAAAATGCTTCACTGGGGATTATTTTTCCTTTAACACAACATTATTATTTTTGGATTTAAAAAAAACAAAAACATTTTATTCCAAAATTATTTCATAAAACTAGAACTAAAACAATGTATTAGGCATCAAACAGCATGGTATGTAATAACTTTCTGTGAGGTAGCTGTTAGAGGCATTAAATGCTTTGGATGTCTGGTTCCCATGACCACCACTGTGAAGAATTCTGACAACTCTGATGGTTTCACATCACATCACTCAGAATGACTTTGTTTATATCTTCATGATATTACATTATGTACATCTTACATTTTACAATTATGACATTTGTGTGGCTTATGTACCAAGATAACATTAATAATTCATTTTTACATGGCCATTCTCGAGCACTGTGTTTGGTGATACAATTGGTCAAGTGAAGTTTACAACTGATAAATTTATTCAAAATTCCAGCTCTCTGAATTTCAGACTGAAAACGTGCAATGAAAACAATGACAGCACTTTGGAGCAGAAGGGGAACTGATATTTTGATGTTTTTGCACATTCTGAGAATCTGAAATTGACATCTGACCACCTGGGGAACTTGTTTGCTAGATAGTTAGTGACTTAGATGACTAGGTAATGCAACTATACTACTATACTATACCTACTGTAGGGCAGTGTTAATAGGGCTTCATGGCACCTACATAAGTCTTTTATGTATGTATATGCATATATATACCATATTTATGAGCATCTATAAACACATTCATAACATGTTATAATGCATTCATAAGACATTATAAACATAGCTATACATAGTCATAAAAATTAATTACATTTTACAGTCATGTTTATTATGCATTATGAATTGTTAACACAATACATTAAACATAGTGTTAATAACATGTTCTGTTGTCAGAGATAAAGGAGTCAGTGTGAAGTTAAAGTTTATTTACACATTTTTCAATATATAATTTCTCACTATGGATGTTTTCAGAGCTGGACTTTTGGGGCTTAAGTCCTGAAAATGCCTATGTCAGCCCCAAACACATTGTCCAGCCCAGATTTGAGAATCACCACTCTCAAAAAATTTAAAAAATACATTACATCACAGCAGTCCAATTACCCATCAGGCCCCTCACCTGAAACCCTCTCTGACATCACATTGAACTTGAAGTTACTGTGGAGTGAAGGCATGGAGAGTGAGAGGCAGGTTAGTAGAGTTATCATTGTAATTTGTTCTCTCACTGGTTCTGATATTAACCCCTAGAAATCTTCACTTTGTAACACTACTACACTACACAACAGCAATGCTAATTTCTGCTAGCATTCTATTGGATATGCAGTGTTAAGTTAGCACCAAGCTAACAGTAGTGCACACTGACTTTCCCACACTGGGTAAAACACTACTGATGGCAGCACTGTTTTGATATAAAAATAATTTTATTTACAGCCATAACTGTATGTGTAGTTAGTTTGATTAATTTGAAACTCTTAAGTAATATTTACAAGTCAGCATGGCATCAGTTCTTATATGAGGACAATGAGACAATGTTCCTGTAAATGTAAATGAATGTAACTGATGGAGGAGAGTGTAACTGTTTTCACACCAGATAATAGGACACACTTTTATACTAACGACAGAACAGTGAAATGGTGAAATTTGGCATAGATCCCTAGAAGGGTTTCATTTGCAGGAAATAACTTGCAACTGTTTTTTTTTTGTTTGTTTGTTTTGTTTTGTTTTTTTATGAAAATGCTAGAGAGTGTCTTTTAATATTCAAGTTATTTTTCCACACAAAGCACATCACAGCTTTTAACTCACATTTAGCAGGTTGAAGATCCTCCATAAGGGGGTGCTTATAGCACTCAATCTGTTTTGGTATCAATGTTAAAAAGAACACAGATCCACTGTTTTCATTCACATCCTCATAAAAGGGATGCTGTTAATTTTACATAATTAACAGGTGCTACTAGTTACAAATTTAGAATGTAATATACCTCACCAATAATTTACCTTTATAATGTCTAAAATCTAGTCATTATTGACACAAGTATTGCTCTGTTATGATCTGAGTTCAATTAGATCATAGATCACCCTGCTAAATTTTCCTAAAGTGACAACTGTACAGTACAAAATAGAGCAGCGTTCACACAGTTCCCATACTTTCATGCAGATTCCTGGCCATTCTACAAAAAAAGTTAGTTAATTAATTCAGTATTCATAAGTGTCAATTAAATAAACTTCTGACAGTAACGCTGATGATAAGCATGACTTAAAGGGGAATTTTAATTACTCTCCAAAACCACCAATGAACCTGCAAATTATCTCTTGATTTTTTATGTATTGTAGTCAATGGTAAACTCTGGTAAATCTCTGTAATCTAAATATGGGAAAAATGCTTCACTGGGGATTATTTTTCCTTTAGCACAACATTATTATTTTTGGATTTAAAAAAAAACAAAAATTATTTCATAAAACTAGAACTAAAACAATGTATTAGGCATCAAACAGCATGCTATGTAATAACTTTCTGTGAGGTAGCTGTTAGAGGCATTAAATGCTTTGGATGTCTGGTTCCCATGACCACCACTGTGAAGAATTCTGACACCTCTGATGGTTTCACATCACATCACTCAGAATGACTTTGTTTATATCTTCATGATATTACATTATGTACATCTTACATTTTACAATTATGACATTTGTGTGGCTTATGTACCAAGATAACATTAATAATTCATTTTTACATGGCCATTCTGATTGGCTGCCAGTATGAGTGGGTATGACTAAACTACTGTAATCTAAATAGGGGGATATATATATATATATATATATATATATATATATATATATATATATATATATATATATATATATATATATATGTATTTGATTTTTGTAACATTACAAAAACAATTCAACACAAGTTTCCCAGCCTAGACTCCAAATAAATGGCACATTCTGAAACTTTCCACTGTTTACATAATATATCCATGTAAAAAAGTGAGGAAAATGTGGTTTTCCGTGATATGAGCCATGTAAGTAATACAAATAACGGTTTCTAAATGTGTTTTTTTAATCTATTATGAATAAATTAATTTTTGTATACATTATAACAGAATACATACTGAATACAGCACAGTATATTCAATCAACACATTTCAAAGTATCCCACATTACTCTGATTGGCATCTAGCTTACACATCATCCAAGGCCACAGTTAGAGCCTAGTCCTGGATTTTTAGTGTGCAATTGATATTGACAGTGTCATTTAAACCAAGGCTAGATTTATTGTGCTGTGTGCTGGCAAAGTCAACCTGACCCTCAGCCCTCTATCTCTGAGCTGCATCAGTGCTAACCGTATATAGATGAATATATTTGCAAGCTTGCCACTTTGCAAGCATGACGCATGCTGCTATGAGCAGCTTTTAAAACAAGCCGAATGGGCAGATAGTTTTGAGGATGAGATGGAGGCAGTTACACTCGATGAAAGCCAAACAGAAGCAGAGTACCTGTCTATCTGTCTTCAACTAGAGGAGAAAGAAAGTACGTCCAGCATATGGGCACGGCCCTTTCCGTTAATTGCAGCGGATTTGCAGCTTCCCGCTGTTCCTTCTGGGTTTGTCTTTAATAGGTCCTTTGGGATAAGAGGCCAGCCCACAGTCCTACAGGCAATTGGCTGCCTAATCAATCTAGCTTTATTGCACCAGTGCCTATAGGACGAGAAACAAATTATTTAACACTTTTAGCAGAGCGGTTTAAAACTGCTGCTTATAAAGGACAAAAGATAAAAAGATGTAGATGAGCACTACAAAAAATCTTGGCAAGCTGAAGAATCTTAATATATCTTAATATATCTCACATTTGTCAGGTAAGGATATTATTACAATTCCACCCATTTCTTGACATGTTTTTTCCTTTTTAAATTGATCTTATCAAATTATTTTACTTCCTGCAAGACTTAGGTGGATTAAAAAAGTGCACTGAGACCATTTCACGTGATAAAATCGCATCTTTGGATAAAAGTAACAATGTCAGGAAATATAACTGAATAACTAGTAACACTTTATTTGAAGGCTACCAACATATAGACTTTATGACACATGCATATGCAATGCATTACATATTTGAATGTAGAATTACATTCAAAAAGCAATTCTTATGTTTTTACAAACAGTACATATCAGTTTTTGCAAGATAGCATAAGATGTTTTTTTGAAGTAAACAACATCATGTTGACATAAGAAGCCTTAAACTAAAGGGTAACATTTGATTTAAAGGCCACTAACATAGGGACTTCATAAAACATGCATAAGCATTGAATAACATATTTATAAACTTTAAATTTTTATGAAGAGCAGCCAGTTGTTGCAAGAAGACATCAGATGTTTTATGAAATAAATGACATTGTATTGATATGTGGTCCCTCATATCTAAAGTCACAGACTTTTTTTTTTATTTAAAACACTGAAACATAAACCGCTAGTAATATATTATTTATAAGGCAGAGACATGGTAAAGAACATCATATTTCAGTTAAGATTTTGATGGCCTTGAATTAAACCAAAATGTTTCAAACATATTTTTCTATTTATATGTATCTACATATGCATACAAGAAAGACTATGCTTGAGTAAAAGTTCTGCAAAAGTCTAAATGTATTTGCTTTGAAATGCACTTAAATATCGAACATAAAAGCCATGCGGGTTATTCTAGCGATTCTTGTTATTAAATTATATTATTTTGAAGAGCAATTTCTATTAAGGATGCTCAAGTTTTCTTCTTCTTAATAGAAGCTGTACTTTTGTACTTTAACTCTAACAGAAATGTACACCGATCAGGCATAACATTATGACCACCTCCTTATTTCTACGCTCATTGTCCATTTTATCAGCTCCACTTACTGTATAGGTGCACTTTGTAGTTCTACAATTACAGACTGTAGTCTGTCTGTTTCTCTGCATACTTTATTAGCCCCCTTTTACCCTGTTCTTCAGTGGTCAGGACCCCCATGGACCCTCAGAGAAGGTACTATTTGGGTGGCGGATCATTTTAAGCACTGCCGTAACACTGATGTGGTGGTGGTGTGTTAGTGTGTGTTGCACTGGTCTGAGTGGATCAGACACAGCAGTGCTGCTGAACTACAAAGTGCACCTATATATTAAGTGGAGCTGATAAAATGGACAATGAGCGTAGAAACAAGGAGGTGCCTGATCGGTATATATATATATATATATATATATATATATATATATATATGAAACATGACAATTTAGTCTGAGCACATCAAAATCATTGGTAGAATTGATGTGTGGTGTTTTTCTTTACACCTTTGCCTAGAGCTATATATACTAGAGCTTATACTTAAGAACCCATATCTCATCTTCTTGTGAATGTAAAGCAAGTCATAAACATCCTTTATATTGCTTTATACATAAGTCATTCAATGCTTATGTAGGTAGTCTTCAAATAAAGTCAATATCAGAACCTCAAAATGAGAAAAATCTGATTTATTGCCTACACATTAGATGCGAAGATATCATTTTTTGCAGTAAGCATTTTTCATAAGATTCATCACATTTAAGCCCACACCAAAAAGCCCACCAAAAGTGTTTGGATTTCCTGCATAGTGATTGAAACAGACTCATGTAGTCCATCTTTTTCCTCAAAATGATTGAGTTAGCATGTCTAAGAGAGCAGAAATTCAGTTTCAGCAAATAATAATTCTGCAGACAGGACTGGGTATCTGTAGCAGGCCTGGTGTTCCTCAGCCTCCGAACACTGTCATATCAAAAACTGCTTTACTTTTGATATGTTCTGAGTCAGACGGGAAAATAATTCTGTCTTTCCCTCCTGTCTTGCCAACTTGGCGTCATCCTGACAGCTCCTCTCACAAACATAATGTGCAGCTGACAAACTCATTTTAAAGGGAGAATGCTTTTTTTTTTTACTTGGTATGGTGCCCACATTTTTCCCCACCAACTTTTTTCACACCGTATCCAATTTAAAATGGGTAGCATGAGTCCTGCCTCCCAGAGATTGGAAGGATTGAAGGGGAAACATTGGGAAAAAACAAGAATAATAAAACTGCTGATTTCTGTTAATATTGAGCATCTTCACAATCTGCCAAAGGGCATCATTTACATCAAGGGCGCACGCTGATTTACCCATTTAAAATCCACAAGCTGCATCTGGAGATGAATTTGATTGATAAGAGGGAGTCAAGCAGATTAAAATTGTATTGTATGTGATTAATGTCAGTAAAAGCTTTGGCCTGATTTGATTTGCAGCATAGAATATAACAGATTTCCTTCCAAAACACTTAACAAGGCCATAGTTTCATGTGCTAAATCAAATCACCAGGCTACAAATAAAATCACTGTTTAATGTTAAACACTGGCCACTTTATTGGAAACCCCTAACTTGTTGGTCCACCTTGCTGGTATTCAGTTAGAGACTGTAGCCCATCTGTTGATGCAGTTTCTGTTAGCCATCCTGTAGCCCTTCATCAAAGATGCTCTTTGGTTTGTGTGGTGGACCACTCTCAATCTAGCAATACCAACACTACACATGCTACCATGTCACTGTCACTGCTGGCTTGAGAATGGTCCACTATCTAAATAATATCTGGTCAGCTGCAGTGCTGTGGTCAGAAGCTGAACAGTGGTGATTGTGGTAAAGCAGGGCTGACAAATTGTACATCAATAGTGGAGCTATAATCTATAATTTTTCACCTACAATACTGTGCAAAAGTCAGAGGCTGCCTTTTACTTATTTAATGTCCAGTCAAAACAGCAATCAAGTACAAGCTACTCATTTTATCAGGAAAAAAGCAGAAAACACACACAAAGCCAAATTAAGTACAAATAATATATTCATATTTTTTTCAGTATTTAGTGTGTCCTCTCTTTGCCAGCTTCCATTCTTTTCATGAGATTTGTTTTCAGCTTTTAAAAAAATCTGAAGGAAATGTTTTCAGACTTTCAAAGTTCAGTCTTAGAAGCTGGTTTCACTCACAATCCAAGTAATCCCAAATACGTTTAATGATTTTGAGATGTGGACTCTGCTGTGACCAGTCCATTCCCCTGAGGACACCAGCAGCTTCTTTGTCTGATCTTTTTTCTCTGTTTCCTTTTCTCAGTAAGTGCTTCTTGACAGCTACTCATCCTTACTCAAAGCGTTGAGCTGTCTAATCACAGTGACAGGATGGCTGTTTGTTTTTCTCCTCTCTCTCAAAGATGAAAGCTGCTTATCTGATGGGGACCGTTGTGGTGGTCTACCTGGTCTTGCAAGGTTGATAGGAGTCTTGATTTTATCTGTATCTTTTAATAATTTACTTTTCTTAATTAACTTTTTTACTTTAGTTTCGGAAGCTCCTATGTTTTAAGGTAAGAGCTCTGTGAGGGCCAGTCAAGTTCTTCCACACCAAAATAACCCAGCTATGCCTTTATGGACCTTGCTTTATGCACTGGGGCTCAGTCATGCTGGAACAGAAAAGGTTCTTCCCCAAACTGTTTCCACACAGTTGGAAGCACACAATTGTCCAAAATGTCTTGGTCTGCTGAAGCATTAAGATTTCCCTTCACTGGAACTAAGGGTTCTAGGCCAACCCCTGAAAGACAACCCCATAGCATCATCCCTCCTCCACCAAACTTTACATCTGGCACAGTGCAGTCGGGCAGGTAACGTTCTACTGGCATTCACCAAACCCAGACTCGTCCATCAGACCGACAGACAGAGCAGCGTGATTTGTCACTCCACAGAATTTGTTTCCACTGCTCTCGAGTCCAGTGGTGATGTGCTTTACCCCACCCCACCCCCACCCCAATGCTTGGCACTGTGCATTTTGATCTCGGCGGGCCCACTCCATGAGTTTGCGTGGTCTACTGCTTCGTGGCTAAGCTGTTGTTTCTCCCAGACACATCCTTTTCACAATAATAGCACTTACAGTTGACAGGGGGAGATCTAGACCTTTCACAAACTGACTTCTGGCAGAGGCGCCATGCTTAAAGTCACTGAGCTCATCAGTGCGACCCATTCTACTGCCCGTGTTTATCTATCAAGACTGCTTCATTTTTTTGACCTGTTAGCAAAGGGTGTGGCTGAAACACCTGAACTCAATAATTGGGAGGGGTGTCCCAGTACCTTCTACTGTCTATATAGTGTATGACGAGAGAGCATCAGCTTGCTCACAAACATCACTGTAACATGCCAAAACTGTCCTATGTTTTTCCCACATAGATGGCACAGTGTCTGCCAATTTTACACAATGATGATGCTTTTTGGATATTTATGGCTGGATTAACAGGTATTAACATTAACATTAACATCTAAAAATAATTGTAAACTGTGCACTTTTTTGAGTGTCTGGGCATTGAGTGTCCAGTACATGGTAGAGGTTTCTAACAAAGTGTGGATGCTGTATGTTTTGGTTGGCTAGATTTATAACAAGATGAATGGAATAACTCACGTGGTGATATAATTTCCATTATTATCACAGGTGTACAATTAAAATAACGGAAATGGGGTGCACTAAAACTGGCTCTTCAGATTTATCACACTCACAACTTTCTAATTAGCTCAATGAAGGTAATCACTCTAAGTTATTATTGTGTTAATTGATTCATATCCTCTGCGCTCACTTAAACCTTTAAGATGTGAAAAAGACAGATGGAGTCTGATGTGAGTGTTGTTTAAGGGCAGATTTGGTTTGCTACATGGTCAACATCTAGAATGACTGACACCGCATTACAAATGCTATTCCTTCTGTAGTGTCTGGACTGAATTAGCCCATGAGGGTGTCCTCTTTGCTGCAGTTGGCTGAAGGTGGCTGCTGGAGTGGTGAATGTTATATTAAGCTCTGCATCTGCCCAGGCTGCTGGTGCTTGGTGATGCAGAACCAGTCCAGTGGCCAATTAATCTGATGGCAGCGTCACAGCTCCAGCAGCGGAGCTCCGGCATCTTGTTAGCGCGCACAGGAAGATATGCACACTTGTCATAAAACATAATTACCACCTCAAGGAGGCCGAGCAATTGGACAACGTCCAAATTGAATTGGGTTACATGTCTGATGTTGCCCTGACAGGATTCATGCATGCAAAGAACACTCGAGAAAGGCTTTGTTGAACATTCTGATGCCATTCCAAATAGGAATCACTGTCTCGTTACATTGTAACTCAAAACAGCTTGGTAACATTTTACTTGAAACCCGACACATAACGTTATCATAACCATGCCATATACATGTCATGTCAGATGTCATATGTTGTCATGAGTGGTCTGGACACATTTTACTGTGTAATTTTTATGACAGAACTCGTTATGTTTAATGTTGTGAAATGTTATATCATATTTGAATGTTTATATAATGTCTGTACTCTAGTTAGCCATGATGTTATCAAATGTTATGACATATCATGACAATTGTCACGAATAGTAACATGACACTGTTATATTACTGAACATAATTTGTCATGACCAGCATCAAACATCTGCCATAACATGTTTATGGTATGATCATGCCGAAGTTATGTAGTAGTATGCAAGTTAAAGGGGAATTCCATGAATAAACAAAAGCATTCAGAGCAGTTTGAGGTGAAATAATTCCCTTACAGACTCAAATCTCTTTACAGTGGTGGTGATAGGAACCAGGAGTCAAGATGTCTTCAACACAAATATAGCCATTTTATTTACTATCCAAAGCCACCAGTGAACCCACATGTCTTCTGAGTTTTAAATGTAATATTGATCATGATAAAATTGAAAAAAAAAGTTTTCTTTGGGGGCTATTTTACCTTAGAACACCCTTCATGTACCCCTCCACTATGAATGGGATAAAATAAATTGATTAAAATACATTTTAGACCCAAAACTTCATCACAAAACCTCCGTAAAACAATGTTTCAGACATCAGGGTGAGTATTCATAATGATTTCATATAATAAATTTCTGTGAGGGAGCTTTTAGAGGTGGACGTCTGGTTCCCATCACCACCACTGTGAACAATTCTAACTTGGTAAGTTTCTCTAGAATGGAGCATTTCACAGCAAACCACTCTGAGTGACTGCTTACCTCTTCACTGTTTGATTATACAGAAATTTTGGAAAATCAGTGGAGTTATCCTTTAAATCTTACCAATTATTGGACAGCAGGATGTGGAACAGTATAACATGACAACCGGCCACTGGGATTTTATTCTGATAAGATGTTAACCACAAGCATTAACACACATCTACTAAGTGCTTCTACAAATAAATGATGAAGTATAAATATATAAATATAAATATAAATAATTACTGTATGGCCAGTAATACACAACTATATGTTTGCTTTGTTAATGCAGCCATTGCTGCTGCCTCAAAAAAGTACAATTTTGCATGTTGTTTATTGCCTTGAAAGAATCAATTTCAGTGTTTAGTGAGTTATGACATAATGTATTTGTAAGAGTTTTGGTGGTCAGATGTGGTTTGTAGACATGAAATCATATACACTTCTATAAGATCTGGCTAACACGCATCTCAGGCCACCTCCTGAGGCAGTTTGAATGATCAGATGAGTCCACACAATGTGCTTTTATGTGAATAATCCTTATTCAGATATGAATATTCAAGGTCAATAGTGTGGCATTGTTTTGTCCACTAGGAGGGCAGTGCAATCATCCAGCACTCTAACACAGAGGCCTAGTAAATGTGTAAATGTAAATGTGATTGTCATGGACTCAATCTTCCAGAGCTCACTGGGAGATCACATGACTGTAGCACCACCACTGTCAACCAATCGCCGTTCTTCTTAACCTGAGTACTAATATGCCTCACCTGTCCCTTGTAATGATTGTTTGATATTGATAGTATTTAAGCCCGGGCTTTAGTTTAGCAAGTTGTGAGGTATTGCTTCTGTCACTAGAGCTACTGAGCGGCCATCACTATCTTGTTTGCTTGGACCTGCCTTTATTTTGCTTTGCTCTTTCTGAATCTGTTTTTTATGTATCTGACCTTTGCCTGTTTTTTGATAATGACTGTGCTTTACATCCCAGTCAGTAAAACCTCATCTTCTTATTTTACCCACATGCATCTTACTAGTTCTGGCACATTAAATTGGCACAGTAAATCTGTAAACGAGCATTAAGTCTTCAGTAGATAACTAGTTGTTTTTAAAATAAAGTGAAGTGTCATCTTCTTTACTCATAGTAACAGGTAAGGTGGCACCTAAGTGCCCTTAATGGACAAAACAGTCCAGCTGAATATGCATGGAACAACATTCATATGCAAGTTTGGGTGCCCCTGGTTAAATTATGTTTTATTGTTTTGTTTTTGCTTGAAATGAAATTGAGAATACATCCTCTGCAGGGAACACACTTCTGCATACATTAATACACAATTACTGTTTGCTGCTATTTGCTGAATTCAACATATTGGGGAGGAAAAAGATACATTTTGTATTTGTTTTTCCTAAATTCAGCAAATAACTTGGAACTGAGCATTAAAATTTGCAGAAAAATGTCATATTTAAGTGCGTTTCTTGTAGAGGTTGTGTTATTTTCACATATAGTTTAACTGGGGATGTACAAGCTGTTATATGTGACTGTAAGTGGGTGCTTAGTTGAGATAAATGGATGAATAAATAAATAAATAAATAAATGCCGTTTCGCTTATTTTTTCACTTATTTATGGATTTATTCAAAATATAAAATAAACATATTTATATTGTTTTTCCCCAGGTGTACTACGTGTACGTGAAATTAAACTCTGCCATGTTCCAAATTAATTATAGCTGGAAGCAGACCCCCTTATCCCCACCTTGACATAACCTATGAAGGGAACATACCCATAAAGCAATAATAAAGGAACCATGCAACAAAAAGTGAAGGGAAGAAAGTCAATTAAAGGCGAATGTCTTACACCATACACCTACACATGACTTTACATCTCACTTGTGGGAGAATATTCATGGTCTTCCTCCTACTATGGATGAAACGGATGAATAAATAAAGGATAAAAGGCACTAAATCGTCATCTTCATCACCATCATTATCAGCCCTCTCTCCCTCCCTCTCTCTCTCTCTCTCTCTCTCTCTCTCTCTCTCATACCCTCCTGTCTTCCTCCAGGGTAGCATCTAATTGCTTCTCTGATGACCCCTATAGGGTTGTGCTGAATAATCATACATACAATATGAATCTGCATGGGAATATAATGAGAAAAACGATAATTAGCATATGATTTATGCAGTAGTTGACATTAGTTAATGCATGAACAAAGTTCATATATATTTTATTCAAAGTGTACCCATGTATATTTTATGGAAATGGAGAATTCCTCCACATTTTTCCTTCTAATTTCAAATACTTGTGCTATTCACTAATGCCCGAATGTCCAATAAATACTGCAGTGCCTCCCTGCATTGCCTCACACATTCAGCTTTAACTATGCACACTAATGGTTTGATTATCTAACTGAGACTGCTAGTCTAACTCTGACACAATGTAAACAGCACGTTTCAACTGTTAAAAGTCAGAGTACGGGCAACCTAAGCTTAGCACAGTTTGGACCTGTGGATGCTTAGATTGCTCCATCGACTCTCAGAGTTTTCCTGTGAAGACAGCTTTATGATACTAAAACAAAACATAATTAAAAAGGGCAGATGCTGTGGGTGTCTGTTAGCTGATGTAACAGAACTCGGGTTAGTGTTCTCCTCAAAACGTGTTGAGCATTAGCTGCAGTTCAAAAAGTTACGGTGGTGCTTCACATGCCTCAGAGGAAGCACATGCTAGCCTCCCAGCTCAGCAGCATTGTGTAATATGGTGAGATCAAACTAGCCTGTGAAATGACATTGGTGAGAACTGGGGAGAACATTAGACAACATGAATAAATAGATAAATAGATGTTTCTAAATGGATCTTGGTTTGAATAACAATTCTAGGAAAAACAGTTATTTAGTATAGAAGCTTTGCATTACACAGAGCAGGCGTGCCTAATCCTATTCCTCATAATCTACCACCCTGGATAGTTCAGATCCAACACACCTGGTTGTAACTTTCAGATGCTCCTTCATTACCTGGATCAGGCGTGTTAGATCAGAAATGAACATGCCGATATAAAGTTTTCTTCAAACTTCAAACAAAGTTTTTTACACTCATCTACAAAAAAATGGTTCTTTAAAGAAAAGAAAATCCGTAGATACTTTGGAGAGGCATTTTTAAGAGTGTTTTGGGAGTTGCTTTCAATCGTTGAAGCCATGCTGTTGAGTATTTCATGATACTGGGTAATTGCAGGAAAGAACTCTGTGAACTCGGGCTGGAGTTCTGTGCAGCTTCTGCTTCAAGCTAGAAAGCAAGACCCTCCTTGGTGAACAGAGATAGGACTGATTGATTGGACCAAGGAACAGGGAGGAGCATACTTGTAACATATCATGAAGAATTCATAAGATATTATAAATATGGCTAAGAAATATAAAAATGCACTTCAGTTCATAGCCATGTTGCATACTGCATTTTGACTAACAAACCTGCATAATTATAAACACATGCTGAGTCATGCCACGATTTCTTTCACTAACTTATGAAATTCTGCTTATCTGGAATGGAATAATAACTCATAGTCTTTTTCAATGTAGTGCAAAGTTAATTTGGACTCTTCAAGTGATAGAATTTATATGCTTGTTATTATAGGTATAGATTATTATTGTTAGACATATATTTCCATTATAAGAACTTATGCATTGTGCAAGCTGGGAATTATGTGTCAATAATAATCTTAACCTATAATGACAAGAATATAAATTTTCTTGAAGCTTCGAAAGGAACTTTGCAATACATTAAAAATGACAATACTCCATTTTGAAAAGTAGAAGTTATTGAAAGAAATCATGGATGACTCTGCATGTGTTTACGATTAGGAAGGTTTATTGGTCAAAAAACACTATGCAAGTTTCTTTGCCACTGACAATATAATGTGTTATAAATGTGTTATGAAGTTTTTATAATGCATTTTGTTAACAATTTAACTTTTTTTTTTCATAAATATGTATAGTCATGTTCATAATGCCTTATCACATGTCATTAATGTGTTTATAGTTGTCTACAGACATGGTGTTCAAAGAAGTTGGTCGATTCAACATTTTAACTTGTTGTTGGTCCAACTTGCCTTACTGGAGTTTGTTTAACAGTGGTCACTGGAGCCTTTCCCAACGTTCATTGGGCGGAAGGTAGGAAACACCTTGGACAGTTGGATGGTAGAAACAGTTTTAATTAATTGAGTTTTTTTTTTCCATTTTATGGAAACTAGTTACTTAAAGACAACACTTCATTTATTTAATGTTGACATATTTTCAGTTTCTAAGCCAAACAACCCCAGCTGTTCTTTTTGTAAGTGTAGGAAAAGGAAGAGCTTCAGGCCTCCTAGCAAACTTTAGGTCTTTATTTTTTATTATTTCATAATTCCAATAATGGGACTATAAATGAAAGTCTTTTATAGAACTCGTGGATGTTTTGGTTCACGTTTCTTAGACTAAAGAAGAATGTAGGCTGTTATGTGCATGTAAACATGGTAAGCTTTACTTGCTTTTTTTTAAGAAAATCTAACAATGGAGTCACAGAATAACATGGATTTATCAGCGAAAGACACAAACCCGCAGATGTGAGAGACCGTGAGAACCAGAGCGTTTGTACATGAAATTTTTTCCATTGTCGTTCTCGGTCTCTCGAGGATGGAGCGATAGATCAGTTGAGATAAGTGCTTGCCAAAGCGACGTATAACCGGAGAAGAAAAGGGCCCAGATAATGTAGCTGTTAAAGCAGAGAGTGATATTTCCTCTCTCTCTCTAATTAACACATAACGTGTGTCATGCGTAACTTCGTTCCTGCTGTTGCTCAAACCGGTGTCATCGTCTTTCTTTTTTTCCCTTAGCTCACACTCTCTTGCCCCCTTCCTCACTCTCTCCTTCCTCTAGATTTCCATACACTATAAAGGCTGCTGTATGGCCCTGTTTCCTTCCTTTTTCCTCTACTGCACCTATTATTTTTAATGATAGAAGCACCATTTCATCTCTGGGCTTTTTTGGTGACAGCTCATCACGTGACGGCGTGCCCAAGCAGCCTTTAATGGATGCCTTTGCCGGCAAACACTATAAAACCTTCCCAGCACACAATTAGATTGGGCCCGTATATCAGCCGGCCGCTGCCGGATCAATAAAGATGACACGAGCATATAGAGGTAGGAGAGAAGGTATGGCAAACGCTTTCTAATGGGATTCATTTAGCCATTAATGAGCCGTTTCACTCTCTGTCAAGTCTCAGATGACTGATGACAGGTTTTATCTCTCCTGCTGCCATGGAAGATTCTCGAGATGGTGTTGCTCGACAGGTGTGAGCTGTGTGTGTATGTGTGTTAGTGTGCCGTCATTTGTTTCAACTAAAACACGGTCAATCCTTAAAATATTCAAATTAATGCTGCTTAGTTTTGATCTCTATTATGATTCACCACATAGCAGTCAGGAAGCACGTCAGCGGCCATTTGACCCACCATGTTTCAATGTAGGGGGTGATGCCCCACCAATATTTGACTGAGTTCAAGATGCCTAACTAAAAAAAATCTCCACTCTCCCTATAGGCACAAACAAATGAGTTAAACTTGGGACATTTCAAACAACATAACAACAAAAGCTTTATGAGTCATAACAATGATTTTTCAAGACCAGGCTCCTATCACTTTGAATAGGAAGAGACATACAAACTCAAAACTGCCACATTAAAGTTACACTCTGTAATGCTAATTCTTTCAATTTGAACAAAAAATGCACATAGTGCAGCTTCAACCCTCCAAAATATTCTTAACCCTCTATTGCATGATGTTGCCTCAGGGCAACAAACATTTTTCTCACTTTACAGTAACATTATACATATTTAAGGAGACTGACAGGGTTAAAAATAAAGGGCAGAGTTAAAGTAAGTCAGTAAAACAGCATGTACTTAGTCATACTATCTCTTAGTGGGCACTTTCAAACCCATTTTTAACATTCAGTATCATTTTTCAGTTATGTGAATTTGCAGAAATATGTTTGTTGCCTAGAAGCAACATTGTGTGACAGTGGAATGGATTTAGCCAGTCATAAGCGGCGTCTCACCACTTCAGGGAACACAGATGTATATCATTTCATCCCATGGTCGCACAATGTTGCCTCAAGGCAACATACCCCAAAAGGACCCCTGCGCACAATATCATAAAAAAAAAAATTGAACCCAATAATCGGGTAATTTTTATGCAAGAAAAGTTAATTGGATATATATTTTTAAATTGCTATCATAATGCATGCAGTAGAGGGTTAAAATCACTGGTAAAATAAGGTAAAAAATATCATAAATATTTTGTAGTGTTTCACTCAAATAATGTACTTTTTCTCTTGTTCTATCTACTGAACATAAACATGTCTAGAAGGGGTTTTGATGAGGGACTTTATCAACAAGTGGTTCTATTTACTGAAGGGTGGGATTTTCCCTGTACATGAACACCATGTTAAGTGATACAAGTTTTTCCATTCATTTTTCACCCAGTCACGTGTCTTCTCCTCCTTTATAATGTAAGGAACTTGGTGGAAACCAGAAGGCTTACAGTTTAAAAATATACACACTGTTTTTGAATAGGTTTATAGGAACATGCAATTCTATTAAAGCCATGATAAATTCTATATGTAATGCCAAAAAGTAGTTTTAGTTAACTGGTCATTGTCTCAATCGTCATTTGTCAGTCAGTCAACTGTGGTAAATTTTGAATATTATTTTTTAATTTTATTTATTTTTATATATTTTAAGGACCAATATATTTTGCTCCACCACTTTTAAAGGTGTGACACATACTCCACAAATTGAGCCACCCATGCTACCTCCACAAATGCATCCTTTCCACACAACTGTACAACAAGGATGGTTGATCGTTACAGAACATTGGCAAAAAAACCCCATAAAACCCAATGTAGCACACAAATGTAGAGTGGATTACTATTTCAAATGATGATGATGTTTATTTTGTATGCGTGTGAAAGGTCACACTGGTTGGCTACAGGACTTTTTGTTCCGTAATCATACCTTGCCTTACAGCTACAGCAAGCATCATTGACTAAATCATCCTCTGACTTTGTATACGCTTTGCTTGACTTATCATTGTTCCACTGAGATCTAAAGATTTCTGCCTCTGTTTGTTTCTCTCAGGCAATATCACAGATTAGCTTGTACAGGGTTTGCTGTGATATTTGTAATATTCTATGACATTCTATGTGATACAACCAGTCAGAAATCCTGGGCCTTCTAGTCCTAATCATGCTTGTTGTATGTAAACTCTGCAAGTAGTAATGTTCATATTTCATTGTTAAATTTCACACACAGATACTTTATCTAAGCCGCTAATCCTTCTGGGTCACGTGGTGAGCTGGAGCCTATCCCAGCGGTCATTGGGTGGAAGGCAGGAAACAATCTGGACAGGTCGCCAGTCCATCGCAGGGCAGACAGACAGACATATATTTTCACACATACACACACACACATTCACACCTAGGGGCATTTTAGCGTGTCCAATTGGCCCAACTACATGTCTTTGGACAGTGGGAGGAAACCGGAGCACCCGGAGGAAGCCCACGGAGGCACTGGGGGAACGTGCAAACTCCTCACTGGAAACAAAAAGGTGAAAATCTTGCAATGCCCGACAGAAAATCAGGATTTTTTTTTTCCCATCATATCTTGGTAGATACGGCCAAGCATGGTTTCTTATTTGTAAGGGCTTCAGGAGCTAAACTGAGGGCCTAACACATTAGACTAACTACCAATATAATTCGGAAGATACAGAGGATTCACGGAATCATGCTGTGATTTACAAGGACAGGACCAATTTTAATTTAATCCTAGATATGTCACTGATTAGGAATATGAGTGGTAGTCTAAACAGGTTTCAGTTAGAAATGGAAAACTGCTGTGACTTCTCTATACCAGGAGTCTTTACTGAAAGAGTCATTGTAGATCTGCTGTCTAGAGGACAATGTAAAATATTTGTTAAAACTTTAAATGAAAAATGAAATGTCATTTGCAATTTTCAGATATTGTTTTGTTCCAGAATAGCCAAAAGTATTCATGTGTACCAGCATATTGTTTTTTGAGAAATCTAATATGAGCACTAGCAAAAATTAATTTCTCAAAGAGGTGGAGTTTTTGTGTTATTATTATTATTATTATTATTATTATTATTATTATTATTTATTTATTTATTTATTTTACTGAGTTTTGACATGTATGGCCTAAACTGAAAGCCTAGCTCTAACAGTCATGGTTCACCCCTGCATTCAGTATACTGTGGAAGATAGTGCTGTAGGCCACAATGTTAGCATAGCTAGATAGCAATGTTTAAAAACAGCTGAGGCTGAGATCTTTCTGCATTGTTAATCAATCAGATTTTACCTCTTAAAACCTTATTTTATTAAATAATACAATTAAAATGAAACTATGTATGATTCATATTTAGTAGTATTAGATTTCACTTGCATGCAAAATAAATGCCATTTGAAATCAATAACACACTCTACTTTTTGATAATTTGACACAATCTTGTTTTGTACTGTTCCCAAAAATTTCACATTCAGCTGACTTGCATTTTTTGGCAATATTCTGTAAAGCCTGGTGAACAGATCAATTAGACATTGAATTAACCTGGTTGTCTAAAAGCAGGCATCTCTGAAGTTCTCCTCAACTATCGCTGCAAACTGTGCCATGTGCCCCCTACATAAATGCCCAGCAATGCTATTACAATGCCTTGTGTCACATCTTAAGGTGCAACAGCTCCTCGAAGGGTTTAACTAATGGTGAAATCATCTTTGCTAATTTCTAAAAAGTTATCCACAAGAAAAGCAAAAGAATGTCTTTCATTGCTCTGGATAAATATAAACCTGCATGCTTTCATACCCCAGTGCTGAAGAAATGCTTTAGATATGGATCAAATGAGGCCTGCTGGACCAGAGCTGAGTAGAACAAGAGAGATTTTAGATTTCAGAGCAATTAAATCGTCATTGTGACTCATCTTCAAAGCCAGCCGGAGACTGAGAAGATTCATCAGCGTGTGAGGTGCGAGTTTGAGAAAGTTTATGTGGCTCTTTGGAAAAGCAGCTCTTGTTTAAAGGAACGGAAAATGGCACTCGGACTCCATTACATGCATGATATCACGCAGAAAACACCCAGTTTCACCTCTCATTACCAAACAAATGATCATTGATTTCTAAAGACTTGAGCCTTGAGTCTTTTCTTCCTAACCTTTGAAGATTGGGGGAAAGAGGGAGGGAAGGAGGGGGAGAGAGAGCGTACGGCATTAAAGTCCAGAATTGCCTTCTAACAAATTGCAGCGATGGTTTGTTTTTTGTTTTTTGTTTTTTTTTCTTTTTTCAGTGAAGCACCGAATCCAGCAACACACAAAAGATCCCTCTGCACCAGCGCGAGGCAGCGCGTGCCCATTGAGGAGGAAATGAGGAAAATTGCTTATTGAATTGAAAAGAGAAAACAGGAGCGGTGTGAACATGTTCAATTGATTGTACTTTCAAGCGATACAAGTGCTGTACTGTATGTATCTGCTTTGTTCTTTTTCAACAAATAGTATCATTTCCAAGAAGTATGTGCTGCAGCAGTCAGATAGCATGTTCTGTCTTTAAAATAAAGGACTCTTTGGAACAATGCCATGGAAGAAGCACCTTTTGTTCCCTTGAGAACATTTCAGTGGATTGGATTAACTACTGTTGTAAATGAGACGTGCAAGTATGCCGGAGCTTCCACATAGCTTAGTGTTCCACTGCACACTAAACAGAAAAGCCCCTTAACATTGGGAACTCAAGACCATGACCCAAGAGAGCCCAACCTAGGTGGGGGTCTCCCAGTAGGCTCTACGTCCCTAACTCCATCAGGGCCCAGGTTCTACAGTGTGGACATCATCATTGTGGATATCATTGTGGTTGTTTCTGACATACTTTGCAGGCACATTTTTTGTTCTTCAAGGTACAAACAATGTAAATGTTCCCTCAAAGGTGCAACAGTGGTTTTAAGGTCCAGTTGTGTATCTTAAATAAGTTTTTCCAGGTGAAAAGTTCGTATTTGTACCTTTTCCTAACCTAATGTTTCAGAACAGAACAATAAAATAAAAAGCCTGGAGACGAGACGGGGTGTGTGGAGTCAGTACAGCTTAGAACATATGATTTAATTGGATTATGGGACAATTCTGTTTCCTGACTAAAGGTACTGAGATGTAGAGGGGTACAGTTTTGTACCCTTTTCTTATGAGAGTATGGTTAAACCAAAATGCCAGCCCGTTGGATTAGTTCTGGTGATGGTCCTGTTACAAACACATCAACATACCATTCGACTTTACACTCTGGTGATGTAATAGTGCTTGGGGACTTGGAACAGTAAGGAACATGCTAAATTGATATTGGATTCAGCTGCAAGTGTTACCAAAAACAGAGATTAACATCCTTAAATACCAATCCCTCATGCTGGTGCCAAAACCCATAAACTAGAATCTTTGGTACTGGACCAATGGCCAACTGAAAAAGCGCAGTTCCAGTTTTTCATGTCAAAAACTCGGACACTTTTTGCAGTGGAAAAATGACCATACTGTAGAAGTTTAGTAACATGCTCCTCCCACAAAAACATTCTTTCATAACTGCTCCTGCTAGGCTGGACAAGCTTTATAGAACACCGACAAAACAATGAAAGAGTACTATTTTTTTTTCTTATTTTAAAATTTGAATGATATTTAATTTGTTTGTGAGTGATGGTTGAGACAGATCAAGTAGTTGTTTTGTCTTGTAATCAAACCTTTTGCAACATGGTGGCAAATAGCTTCACACCCGTATATTTTAAAGTGGCTACAACAACACAGCCCATTTCAGACGTATTTTAGACTGAAAACTCAATGTTATGTATCCTTACAAAGTGTTTTACAATTCCTGATTAGATTTTTCCAATGTTGTGTAAAATGTCTTCAACTTCACAAGAGTTGCTACAAAAAACACATTTGTGGACAGAGCATTGATTGACCAGTTAAAGGTTTTTCTTGTCAGATTCATCTATTCTGAATTCTGAATAATGAAGAACAGTTGATCTGAAAAGAGATGATTTTATTCTACAAGCCAAAAAAAGACAGAAAGTGGGAGAGAGAGAGAGAGAGAGAGAGAGAGAGAGAGAGAGAGAGAGAGAGAGAGAGAGAGAGAGAGAGAGACTGAGAGACAGACATGGAGGCAGAAAACAAAGACAGAGAGAAACAGAAACTTTATTTTCTTCATCAACGTCTGTATATCCTCCCACACTCACCCACATCAGACAGGATCAATGCTACTTCAAAGCCAATTTTCTGCCAATGTAAAGTCTCAGAAGAGCCTTACAAGTTTTATTCTATGAGATCCCCAAAATGCATTATATATATTCTCAGACTTCCAGCATTGGAGCCTTATAGAACAAAATGCAGTTTCATTTAGAAGAACCACAACCATGTATTTAATAACCATCTTTGGCAGAGCAATGTGGCCAAAAACTATTGCAGTATGTTTGTCTGTATCACTCAAAATTGATAGTTATTGTTAATTAATACTGTTCAAAAGTTTGAAATTACTCCTACATTAACAATTTCTTTTCTTGTTTATACAATAATGACTCAAACAATGTTGAATTAAATGTTAATTAAATAAAAATAATTTGCCAAAAGGTATTTTTGGATGTTTTATCCAGTATTTGATGAAGTCTGTGAACAAGAACTAATGTACCTTAAGATTTGATCTCCACTTTTGAAGCATGATGAATTCTGGATATTAATTTATTATAACATAATTTTCAATGCTCTATGGCTTTCGCATAGTCTTGTTAGTTTTATAAGCTTCTACAGCTCATTTAATCAAAACAAAGGGTTTGTTCTTCTGTAATTTAAAAAAAATTAGTATAATCAACATGGAATATAAACATGTATAAGCCAAACACACACACACATATATATATATATATATATATATATATATATATATATATATATATATATATATATATATATAAACATGGAGGTAACGTAGGACCTGAAGAGGGTCATTAGCATTATTATCTATACATTTTCATGAGATTTACACACATGAGAGTGACACTTCGACATCCCTACTTTTGCTTCACAGGGATTTTATTCCAAAATATGAGCAAATGAGTCATAAATTTCACATGATTACCATGTTAGACATGCAGAGGATGTTTGTAACAGCCAAGCTTGGGCACAAAGACATGAAAAATGACTTAAACATCAACAATAATGAATATGGAACTGCATTTTTGACACTTTAAGTGTCCCAGATAAGAAGTATTACTTAAAAATAACCCAAACTGTCAGGAAAATCAGGCAATTTTGAATGTAAGACTGTAGAGAAACATGATTTTTAGTGCTGGATAGGATTAATACCATTTGGTCACCATGGCTAGCTGGGCACAATCGACGAGACAGACCCTGCCCCCTTGGAGTCAACAGAAAATTTGGATATCACCACCTAGTGGACTGAATTAGCAACTGTTCAAAAGTTCAGTCTTTTTAAGTTAATGCTAAAGAACAGAACAGCATAAACATTATTAGCATTATTGTTATCAAAAACATTGATTAGGATGATTACTATCAATTTATTGCTCAATTCTAGTATCACTTGCATGTCATTTCTTTTGACAATGCATGTAAGACATATGTTCTTCAAGCTAAGGGACTAAGTGATTGTGGGTATCCCTGGTGGTGGACCCATCGGATGGCTTCTACTGGAAGTGAGGCTGGTTCCCCTTTCCAGTAGCGTCTGTAGCCATTTTGGAGACGAGGCTAATGACTCCAGGGAAGAATAAAATCTTGTACCTATGAGCATAAAAGCCATTTCACTCTAAATAATTCAGAAGCCTGCCGCTTAATGTAGTTCCACTCTTGTAAGCTGAGGGCAAAAATGCGATGAAAACAATAACAGATAAGTATGGAGAGAGAGAGAGAAAGGGAGAGAGAAAGAGGGAAGAGGGAGAAAGAAAGCTCTTGTTTCCAGACGATTCATTCCAAATTAATGAGGAAGTTTTAAGATTTTGTCTTGGTGCGTGTTGTAGACACTGTCGCTGCACTTTTGAGGCTCCAAAACCTGGAGAATTTCTGCCGAGTCTTCATGTTTCCGGACAAAAATAGGAGAGAGAGAGAGAGAGAGAGAGAGAGAGAGAGAGGGAGAGAGACAGAGAGAGAGAGAGAGAGAGAGAGAGAGAGAGAGAGAGAGAGACAAAGAAAGAATTCCGACAATTCCTTTCACCCTCCTGTGCAGAGAGATATCCTCTTAAAACCTAAATCCTGACTTTTGCCATTCTCAGGTATAAAATACACATGATACACATGTGGGTGTTTATAGCATGTTGTGGGGACCAGCTGCACCCAAGAAAATGCAAACCTGAACATTTTGTCATTATGGGGACATCTGTCTATTCTGTATAAGGAAAATAAGCTTTTTCATCCAAAAACTGCAGCTATACTGTGTATACATATATATATATATATATATATATATATATATATATATATATATATATATATTCTTTAGTGGTCAGGACCCCCATGGACCCTCACAGAGCAGGTACTATTTGGGTGGTGGATCATTCTCAACACTGCAGTAACACTGATGTGGTGGTGGTGTGTTAGTGTATGTTGTGTTGGTCTGAGTGGATCAGACACAGCAGTGCTGCTGGAGTTTTTAAACACCTCAGTGTCACTGCTGGACTGAGAATAGTCCATTAACCAAAAATATCCAGTCAACAGCGTCCTGTGGGCAGTGTCCTGTGACCACAGATGAAAAACTAGAGGATGATTAGCTCATACTGTACAGCAAGAGATATTGTGTCTGACTTTACATCTACAAGGTGGACTGACAAGGTAGGAGTGTGTAATAGAGTGGACAGTGTTTAAAAACTTCATGTTTCATAAAAATGGCCATTAAAATGAGGCTACTAATTTCTTATTTCTTGTATATATATATATATGTATATATATATATGGAACCGTCAATAATAAATGTTACGTCCTGGCAAGGTATAAAAACAAACCTGTGTGTTTGGACTGAGCATGCTGTGTGTGCAGGTCAGACGTGGTTGTGTGTGTGTAGAGAAATGTTCTGACCCAGCACTGGCCTCTAGAGCAGCACTGTCGCTCTGCTTGGGACCAAAAAAGGAGCAGAAAGGGAAGGGCTTTGAGGGAGGAAGCCATGGCCTTCTCACACACTGACCTTTGTGGCTGAACGCCCACAACCCTGACTGGATGGATCAAAGAAAGCCTTTCTCTAAGCTACTGGACACAGGTAGAATATATATCCAGCTTTTATAGCAGTGAATATGTCCTAATGGAGTGGAGGAAAAGGCTGTTAGATTCATCAAAAGAGTGATGGAAGTGAGAATGGAAGTGAAATAAAGCCTGAATACAAAAAGCAATGGGAACTGAATGAGGACGGGAAAATCCTTTTGAAGAAGCCTTCAAACGACCAGATGAAGAAACCACTCGGATACAGACTGCAAGTTAACTCTTTAAAGGCTACAGTTTGCTATATCTTATAAATATACATACATAAATGAATTAATTACATAGTTCTTAAGCAGTTAACTGCATAGTAATAAGTAGTGCTAAATCATGAATCGCTACATCATTCTTTTATTTCATTTCCAGTCAAAATGGTCATTAAGTACATGTGAATCATTTTATGAGATATTCCTAAGGAGATTAGATATGAGATAATGAACTTTCATAAGGAAGGAGATGGCCAAAGGAAAACAAATTAAAAACTAAGACTGGAGTTCAAGAAATGATTTAAAGATACAGAGCACAAAATGCAACCAACCAACCAAAGAGGAACATTTTGTCATTGTGGGGACATCTGGCTGCTCTCCATGAGTAAAAAAAGCCTTTTGTTTTCAAGAACTGCAGCTTTTATTATAAGAAAGTAAGGATCTGACTTTATTTGGATAGACCACTTTAGTCCCTCATAGATCATCTACAGATGCTCAAATTATTAACAAACTATCTGTTAAAACTCAGCTGACTCTAAACAGTGGTGGGGTTAGGGTTTGGAGCAGGGTTAGGGCTGGGACCAGGATGAGGGTTGGGTTTAGGTATTGAGTTGAGGTTAAGGTTAGGGTTAGGATTAGAGCAGGTTTAGAGTTAAATTATGGTTAATTTAGTGGTTATTTAGCTGAATGTAATTGAAAGTAGATTTTCAAGTATCTACAAAGCATCTAAAGTGGACTATCCAAATAGTGTTACCAAAGTAAAAGAGGACAAAGCTGATCTTTGGTTGCTGAGTTTAAGGTTAGGTTTCAGTAAAGTAAGTAAAACACAGCCACATTTGTGCACAAAATGGACAGGAATACACAAAAAATAGAAAAAAATACAAAGCTAATCTACAAGACAAATATTAGACTTTTTTATAAAAGCTTCATGTTTCTTAAATTATGGGCATAATCTATTTCTTTTTGCAGCATATTGGTGATACAAATAACTATAATATACTATATATTATTACTAGTAATTCTATGTGTTTCCATTTAAAAAGTAGCACATTTTGTCATATCTATATGAATAGACAAAAACAGTCTTCATCAGAATATTTTAATACTCTCAGCAATTCAATAACAGTTTTGTCGTCTTACGAACGCAGGGTTCAAGCAAAAAAATGCAACTTCTAAGACTGAACTTTGGAGGTGTGGAAAAATATCCCTGCAGATTTCTTTGAAAAACTAAAAGTGAGTCTCCTGAAAAGAATGGAAGCTGCGATAAGGGTAAAGTGTGGACACACTATATACTGAAAAACTGATGTTATATTTACTTTTTCAAGCTTTTGTGTAAGTGTATTTCAAAGTCATGTTTTCTGCTTAAATATTAAAGAACTCAAGGGCTGTTTTGACTGGAAATTAAATGAAGGGTGGTCTCTGACTTCAACACAGTACTGTAGATACAAATGACCTACACTGTTATAAATAAAGGTACAGTGCAGGTACATTTTTCATTCTTCAAGGTACAAACAATGTAAATGTACCCTCAAAGGTACAACAGTGGTTTTAGGGTCCAATTGTGAACCTTAAATAAGTTTTTCCAGGTGAAAAGTACACATTTGTATCTTTTCATAACCTAAAGTTTTAAAACAGAACAATAAAAAAAAGCCTGGAGACGAGACGGGGTGTGTGGAGTCAGTACAACTTAGAAAATATGATTTCAATGGATTATGATACAGTTATGTTCCCCGACTAAAGGTACTGAGATGTACCCTTGAGGGTACCACCCCAGTGACAGGAGGGGTACTACCCCAGCGACAGTTTAGTGCCTTTATTTCTGAGAGTGTATATGTAATAGTAGTATGTCCAATTTTCAAACCTACCTTTAATCCCAGTAACCAAAAGGAAATGATTTTACTCTTTCAGTTGAAAAATGACACATGGATCTATTTTAAAATTTTACTGGTCATTTTATTGACCCTGCAAGTCTTGTTTTCATCTGTTTTTCCTGTGATATTTTTGTCCTAAAGATGTATGAAGGTGAACAGATGCAAAGTTACAGCAGCCTCCCCCATAGAGCTACCAGCATTATAGTCACTAATATGATGATTGTTTGTAAAGGTTTTACATATGCTATGTTAATCAGCGTGCTCTTCTGTTTAAGCTATGTTTCTGTGCATGCTTACAGCAGCAGCAGCGGCGGCGGCACACCCAGGACTCCAGCACTTCTGTCCCGACCAGACCAGCGGACTAAAGCCAGCCGTAATTGGACCTCCAGGGAGGACAGGAGCCGCTCCTGTGGCTGCTGCTTTATTCTCAGGAGTCTGCAACAAAAAAACCCAGAGACATGGGGGAGAAGAGTCTAGCAATGCATACAGGCAAGAAACACCCCCCTTCTCTCTCTCTCTCTCTCTCTTTCCTCATCACACTTCAAATAAATGTGTCATGCATGCGATCAGCGAAAACCCAGAAAGAGAGAGAGAGAGAGAGAGAGAGATAATAGAATGCAAACTCCCCTGGAATTCTTTTCCTTTTCCCTTTCTTCCCTTTCTTCTTTTTTTCCTTTTTTTTTTCTCCCTCAACAAGCATGTTTGTTTTTGCACCTGACACTTTTTAAAGCTGATTGTTTATCGCTGCAGAATCTCTGCCTGGAAGCGTCTCCGCGGTTCGAAAAATTTTCAAAACATTGTGAAATATTCAAACCTGAGAGGCATCAGGGTCAGTCAGTACTTAGAGAAGTGCTCCAAAAATGCCTAACCAGATCATGGATTTTGGGTGAGGTGCCATTAACGTATTGCAAATGTACATAATAAATCCCTTTGTCTAAGCAGAGAGCATGGCTATCTCCACCATTTAATTCACTCTTCTCGTTTAATCATGTGATTTCTCAGTGTTGTTGTTCATAGAAAAAGAATATGATCTAACAAAGCTAAAGTGCCCAGCAAGGTCATGGATTTCAGATGAGGCTTTTAACGTATTGCAAATGTACATCATCACTATTATGACAAAACCTTGTATCTCAAAAATGGTAACTTTACAGGAGCAGAGCGTTCTTAACTTTATTGTAAGTTAATATAGTAAGATTTGAACTATTTTTATTGATCCATGTATCATTAAATGTTCACACGGTGTAAATGGCAGCTGGTATGTATCAAATTATGTAAATTTAAAGGTTCTGATATGACAGCAACAATACATCCACTACTCTGATCTTCAGCTGTAAATGTTATTTGTTATATATGCATACTGTATATCAACACATCATTTGTACAGTTTGTAGATTATTTTTGATTACTATGTTGTATATCGTCACTGTCCAATGAAAAACATATTTATCTCTATTTTTTTGCTATTTTTACTTTTCTGCATCATTTGAGCTCGGAAGCTGTCCTTTGCATTCTGTAAAATTTTCATGGTGATTGAACCAATAGAAATGCTCCAAAATTGCTTAAAATAAACTCTTTCCATTAACTTACAATAAAAGTAAAGAACATATATATATATATATATATATATATATATATATCGCTGTTGTTGTAAGAAAACATCTTATCTTGAAAATAATAACTTTACAGGAGAAGGAAAAAACACACTTTACTTTTAATGTAAGTCAATGTAGTCAGAATTTTCTCCAAGTCATTTTGGGCCATTTATTTTGGCCCATTCAACATGAAATTTACACACAATGTAAAGGGTAACATATATATATATATATATATATATATATATATATATATATATATATATATATATATATATTTTGAGCACTCAAATCCGCTGAGCTCTAACTTCGAAGAAGACACCAAAATACCATTTTGAAGAGTTTCATCGCACTTGCCAATTAACCAGCTGTCTTTGTAGTCAAACATTTTCCCACTGATGGTGCATGTTTTCTGAGATCTCTTTGGCTAATGTAGTTTACAGGTTGATTCTTAAAATGATTAGCTTTTTCTACATTCAAAAACAAATAATTAATTTTCTAGAACATCTGAATTCTCTAAATGTTATATCTTAACTTCTAGGACTATTCTGAAGCATATTACAGAGCTTTTTAATGTATTGTTCACAGTTTAATTTGTGCTATAGGTTTTGTAATATAACATGTAGTGTATGTTCCGGAACAGCCTTAGTTTGGAGTGTGTCTTCTCGTTTATCACATTATGACCACTCACAGACGGAATTTATAATGTTAATTATCCAGTAACAATGGTGCAAGTGTTCTGGGATGTATTCGACAGTAAGTGAACAAGTAAGTGGTTCTCATAGTCGACATGTTGGATGCAGGAGAAATGGCCAGTCATGAAGAACAAGGACCAAATCATGATGAGCTTATTTGAGTTCCTACTGATGGTGGTCTGAGGAAGGACAAACCACAAACTTGTGGCCAAGGCTAATCGATGGACAAGGGCAACAAAACTGTTCCGTCTGGTCAAAACCAACAGAAGGGTTGCTTTGGCACAAGTCACACAAATTTTTAAAGGTAAATGTCGGAGGAAGAATGTGTCACACAATGCATCACACCCTGCTTCAGACAGTTCAGTGCCCATGCAAACACCCATCCAGCTGAAAGTGTTTGCAATGGACATGCGAGTGACAGAAGTGGACCTAGGAGCAACGAAAGACTATGCTTGGTCTGATAAGTCCCGTTTTCTTATACACCATGTGGATGGTCAGGTTCATGTGCACAGCCTAGGGAAGTGAAGCCAGCAGGATGCACAGTGGGATGAAGACAAGCCAAGTGTGATGCTCTGTGCAATGTTCTGCTGGGAAACCCTGAGTTCAGGCATTCGTGAGGATGTTAATTTGACATGTGCCATCAACCTAAACATAGTTGCTCACCAGACACATGCATTCCCTAATGCCAGTGTCCTACTTCAGCAGGATAATGTGCCCTGCCACACTGCACACATGCTTTGGGAATGGTTTGAGGAACATGACAAGTTCAAGGTGTTGTCCTGGCCTCCCAATTCCCCAGATCTCAATTTGATCTGCATCGGCTCCACCTCCACCACAGGGCACCTTCAGAGGTTTTGTAGAGTCCAGGCTTCAGCAGATCAGAACTGTGTAGGCATGCAGAGCAGCATATTGGGTGGTTGTTTATAATGTTTTTGTTTATATTCACATATCGCTGCTGTCGGAACAAAATCTTGTATCTCCAAAATGGTAACTTTACAGGAGAAGGAAAAAACATACCTTTCTTTTAATGTAAGTCAATGGAACCAGAGATTTTTCAGAGTAATTTTGGGTCTTTTCTTTTCATCCATTTGTCATGAAATGTACATACAATGAAAATTTTTGAATTCTGTCAAGAAAAACGAAAAAATTACAAAAATGGAGATACAAGATTTTGTTCTGACAGCAGCGATAATGAACAATCATTAATGAACTGATATCTAAATATGTATTGCTTAAGCCTTTGTCTATACAAAAAAAAGCTTCTATTTTTGCCATTTAATCTACTTTTCTCATTTAATAACATCATTCCTCAGCATTTATGGTATGTAAAGAATATTGAGCCTCTATCACCAATAACCTCATATGGTTTTTCTTAAATTTGTTCTTGAGAAAGGCCCTGAGAAAAGGTCTATGCCAGATTCATGACCTGTTTTTAAACCACAGAACTGTTCACACCTTTGTGTTCTTAAGTGTGTGTAGATTCTGTTCTTACCTAAGAACAACTCTCAAATAAGAAAACACTGGTGAATGTCAGAATCTTCATAAGTGGATTTTAAGAAGAAATGTCTTCATTGGAATGTTTGCTGAATGAGGCCCAATATCTAACAAAGCTAAAAATTTTAACTCACGATTTATTCACACTTCTCACTAAAATGCATCCTCAATGTGACTAAATGAGGTGCTATTGTACTTTCCCCATGTAAAAATGGACATCAACACATATTATTTCCGTTTTACTTCTGTTTATTATTATTCTTGTCACAATACAAGTTTAACTTGGACACTTTCATCAGTCTAGAAAGCAATAAGGCTGTTGTTCACTTGTCTATCCTCTCGCCTGCTAGTCAGCACTCAGCAGGCGTGTTTCCGCTCATGTAATTGTGTGCGGATGTTCTGTTTACTCTACTGTGAAATGCGATAAAGATCCATCTCTGTCCACCTCAGAATGTGATTTGAGTGGTCCAGTCATGATCTGCTCACAATGTGTTCTGGGGTGTTGAAATCAGGCTTATTATGCGGTGAAGTCACTGATGATATGTTAGGTTTAATAGAGTTAAAATAATCCAACAACTAAACTGTTCACATGTAGTGTCTCACCTCAAGGGGTGTGACCGGAGAGGCACCTGGAGTGCTCCAAACACTCCCAAAAACTTCAGGCATTTAGGGCGAGGCCCAGGAGAACAGTGGAGTTTACTTTAGTAATGAAGCAGGTTTGATGCAGAGCCTTGTTAATTGAATCATTAATTACCATCCTAGAGTCGCCATAATGATGCCACAAACACAACAGCTACTGCAGCCAGAGAGCAGCCTGGGTTTCAATTTATAGCCCGGGCCCAGAGAGAGAGAGAGAGAGAGAAAGCAAAAAACAGAGAGATAGAGTGAGACAGAAAAAGATATGGAGAGGGAGCAAGTAAAAGAAAGACAGAAAGAGAGGCAGAGAGAGAAAAAGAGAGACATGGGACTAGAAGAGCTAAAAAGAGAGAAAAAAGAGACAGCAAGAGAGAAAGAAATGGACAGAGGGTAGTACTGAGAGAGAGAGAAAAGAGAGAAATAGAGAGAGACAGAGAGATAGAAAGAGACAGAAAAAATATATAGAGAAACCAAGTAAACGGAAGACAGAAAGAGATCAGAGAGAGAAAGAGAGAGAGACATGGGAGTGGAAAAGATAAAAAGAGAGAAAAAAAGAAAGTAAGAGAAAGTGAGAGAATTCAGAGTAATTCATTTTTGTCCTCTGTGGGGGATATGAGTCCCCAAAGGATATTTCAAAAACTGTATAAGCTACAGTGCTGAAACCTGGTGTGCCATGTAGAGACATCCTGGCCTTTCCAATGATGTATCATTTTTTGTGGTGCATCATTCACAACAGGAGTTCTGTCTTTTCAAAATGGCTGCCATCTCATCAACCACGTTTTACTTTGAAAATTGTGTATTTATGATGTTTCCAAAGCCTATACTTGATGTGTTTTAGGTAGGAAAATGTAAATTAAACTAATTAAACTAATTTTCAGAGCACTTTTTTATTGATATGCATATGTCACGCCTTGTACGAACTCACAGACTGAAAAGGACTTCATTTCCCAAGCACCTTTGGGAGATCACGTGACTAGGAACTTCCCTTCGGAATCGGAGTCCGACGTGGACTCCATTACCCAAGAGACACATGGGGGTCATGTGACTCCCGACACATTCCCACACACCTGTCAGAGATCTCAGTCTCCTGAGTACTAACTGGATCCACCTGTGTGCCTAAATCATGTGTTTAGCTAGAGCAGTATAAAAGCCCTGGCTTTAGCTAGTATCAGTGTGAGGTATTGCTTCCCTGAGAACATACTGAGTGTTATTTCTGACTGCATGAGTCTGTTTTTGACCTTTGCTTCCTTTTTGACTCTGCCTTTTGCCTGTTCCCTTTTGCATTGCTGCCTGGTATTTTGGATCTGTGTTTTGACTATTTTTGCCTGCCTTTTTGACCTCGTCTTTTGTCTTGCCCTATTGTTTTGTTCGCCTCATGATATGATCACTTTCGTGATCTTTTTGCACTTCTTGGTTTTGACCCACGCCTGTGTTTTGACTACGTTTTTGCCTAGAGTTAATAAAACCCATCTTGTCAGTTTTATCCGCACGCGTCTGGATTCTGCTGAATGGTTACAGCCTAAAAGTTTAACCACCTAACAGTATATTTTTGATGTCCTCTGTGGTGGACACTGGAACTTTCTAAATCTGTTTTTACATGAAATTGACTGAAGTGGAGAAAATTAAAGGATGATCACACCAATCTTGATCCAGTTTGGGTTAGAAGCAACAACGTGTAAGCTTAGCAGTTAAATACATTACAGTTCTTTTGGTCCTCATCTTTTTGTACCACCAATATTTTAAATTGTACTTTACATTTTAATGAGTGTATGCAGGCATTTAGAACTCAGGATCTGAGCTTTATTTAATTTCCTTATTTTTTAGAAAATTTCCTTTTACACTATTGTAAATTAAAACATTAAAAATAAATTAATTTTCATCCCTCTCCATTTATACCTCAGATTCATCCCTACCGTGGAACAGTTTGCTGCTAAAGCTGAACTGACTGGATGCCTTGGAATTTCTTTGAGAAGTACATTGATGATCAGGACTTTGAAGATTGATGACAAGGATTTTTGAAGTTGTTGCTGATGTTGCAGCAGCGTTTTGGTCTGATGCAGTATAGGAAACAATAAATATGACATCAATATAATTACTATCCCATTGTCCACTATGAAGGACATTATATAAAAAATAAACAAAAAGTGTTTTTGAAAAAAAAAAAAAATCACGGTGACAAGTGTTTTAAGCCAATAGACTTATTTTATCCTAAAATTACTAAAATTCTCTATCTTTAATTTTTCTGGGTCTCGGGAGGATATGGAGAGAGAATGAGAGAGAAATAGTGAGAGAGAGAGCGAGAGAGAGAGAGAGACAGCACATGTATCTGTGTACGTCCCCATTGCAAGTTGTCTGGCAGACAGTGGGTGAATCTTTCATTCATGCAATCAAACTGTAATTATAATAAATTATCACTGCAGAAACAGAAAGCAGTAATTACGCAGAGGCTGGGATTGATGCTTCCATGGCAGAGAAGCTTTGCTCTTTCTGCTCTTCTTCTCCATGCATTTCGTTCATTCAGGAGAAAGCAGTCTGGGTAATTCAGACTCAATTATTAACCAGTAAATGAGCCTGTAAGTTTCAGTGCAGACAGAGAGAGGGAGGCGGCGCGAGGATTAGACTGAATAGGATCACAACCTTTGAGTTGAATGTTATTTCGAGAGGATGAGGGCTATTGTATACGGTCTATTCTGTGGAATGTAATTGATGAGAGAAGAAATGTGTTGTGAGATGAAATTAATTTACTTGAATACATTGTGCTGGCTCATTGCCTTGATTGGTACCAGCATGCTTGACTCAGGCATGTCTAACGAGATTGAAGCAAGCATGTCTGACTCTAGGGCCTCATCCACATGCATTTAGACGTCTATTCAGGTTATTAATTGGATTAGATGAATAATCTATAGCTACATACACTGTATGGCCAAAAGTATGTGGACACCTGACACACCAGTGTGGGCTTGTTTGACATCCTGTTCCAAAACCATGAGTATTTTGTAGCTAAAACATCTTCCACTCTTCTGGCTTTCCACAAGATTTTGGAGTCTGTGGAAATTGGTGCCCATTCAGTCAAAAGAGCAAATGAGCCCAAACCCTGAAAAAGAGCCCCAGACCATGATCCCTCCTCAACCAAACTTTACTGTTGGCATCATTAATTCTGATAGGTAGCAATCTCCCGGCTCCTGATATTTCACAGACTGACTTTTGGCAAAAGTGGCATCTTATGACAGTGCCACATTTAAAGAGCTCTTTAGTATGACCCATTCTACTACCAAAGTGTGTTCACATACTTTTTGGCCAAATAATGTAGATCAAAATATCAGCAAGCTGATATGAAAGACTAAATGCTGCCACAAGCAGCCCTTTAAACATCTCTTACTGAAAGCAGCCTACACTGTTAGACATAAAGGTTCTGTGCAAGTACATTTTCTGTTCATCAAGGTGAAAACAATGTAAATGTACCCTCAAAGGTACACCAGTGGTCTTAAAGTCCAATTGTGTACCTTAAATTAGTTTTTCCTAGGGGAAAAGTTCATATTTGTAAGCTAATGTTTTTAAAAACAGAACAATAAAATAAAATGCTTGGAGATGAGACAGGGTGTGTGGAGTCAATACATCTTATAAAATATCATTTCAATGGTTAATGGTACAATTATGTTCCCTTGAGGGTCCCACCCCGGTGACAAGAGGGGTACTGCCCCAGTGACAGTTTCACATCTTTTATTCTGAGAGTGTAGTTAAGTCAACAACAACATGAAAAAAACTACTAACCTTACATGAGGTCAATCAGAAAGATCTCATTTTCAACCCTCCAGTAAATCTTCTTCTGTTTTAATTTCTTATCTATTAATCCAGTGAAATCAATCATTTGAAATGATTATGTGCGACATGATCACATGATGTGTTATCAGTGTTTTGATTAAAACTTCTTTATGAATTTTCTTACACAAAGTTGAGACACTTGCAACTGCTGGCAGCTTGAAGGGAGTTACAGCAGGCTTCAAATTATGCAACTCAAGTGAAATCTGGTATAGTAGGGCTCACCATGTAAAGTCTGACTTATGAATGTATTTTAAAAATATTCTTTATTTTGAGTGGCGCTTTGTAGATGTTTAATAAACCCTTAACAGATTAACACATCAACAACATATCAGTGAAGCCACAGTAGTGAAGCATCTGAATACACTGAAGTAAATATCTTGCAGATGTTCTGTTCATACATTACTTACATTAAGTAGATGTATTGTTAATATGCTACTTGCATTATGCAAAACGTAACCCTAACCCTGGGCCTAATCCTAACCCTAACCTTAACCTCAACCCAAACCCTAATCCTAACCCTCATATGATTTTGACATGTTACTGAGAGTCCATTGAGTGTTTGTTTCATCTAACAAGGACCACTCAAAATAAAGTGTCATCAAAGTTTATCTCAAAACTATCCTCAAAGCATGTCTTAAGCATCAGGCTGCATATTTATTACTATTTAATCTAACAGCTTTCTGTGATTGAGCTTTTTGAGGCATTTGCTTTGGGTGTCTGTTTTCTATCACCACCACTGTGAACAATTTTGACTCCAGAAGTTTCCTTAGAATTTTGCATTTCACATCAAACCACTCAAAATGACTTTGTTTACATCTCAACAGAAATATTATAAAAAAGGCTGGAATTGCCTACAAACAAAAATGTGAATGTGCAACAGAAATTCCCAGCTTGTTTCAAGGAGAGATGTCTGAGAAATAATAAATATATCCTTTAAAATTCTCAGAATTTACCCCTTACATGGCCAGGGCCCATTGTATAACACACTTCAGTAAGCTAAGAATAGTTCAGCCAGTTTGCATTAAAGTCACTGTAGCTACTGCATAATTAACCTTACTATCCAATAAGCCTGGGATTTTAAGGGGGTTAACTTGTAAGGGTTAAAACAGTTTGCAAAGCTTTTGTTCGAACAGTGTAGTTGAGATGCTCTTTACACTTCTGGACTCTTTTGTAATCATCAGAGACATCAGTTGTCTTTTCTTTAAGGTTACACAGAGCTTTGACTCCAATTTCTATCACAAGCCCTTGGCAAACGTTCTGAAGCTGCAGATAAAACCATATATATGTGATCATTACTTTTTAATGTCATCTTTTGAACTACAATGTTGGAGTTTACCATATTTTGTTGACCTTCTTTCTTACACAAGATCTTACAGAACTATTGTCGAGCTTTGTTCTTCATATAGCAGGCATCCATATTTCATGCACCGTTGGAGGCCGTAATGACTTTAAATGAGGCAGCAGGCTTGACGTCTCACAGAACTGTCTGCAAGATGTAGCTGATTTAATCCTTCACTGCCTTGATCCTACCTGACAATGTGAAGACGTGAATGAATTCTATACTCTTTAACAGGTCAGCTAAGGTCCAGTGCATTCTCAGAGTGAAATCTCCTGTTTTTCAAGATGAACATTTATAGATTAGCTAATGCATTGGCTATGCAGTTTTGCTAATTGCTGTGGTGTTGATATCATTTTAACTATTTTAGAGAGTGGTAATAGTGATCGTCTTAGGCTATGTTTACACAGCAGGTAAAAGTGGCCCAAATCCAATCTTTTTCCTCATATGTGACACAGATGTGTGTCTGTGTGGCAGTGTGAACAGCAAAAAACACACCGAATCTGACATTTTCAGACACTTTCATATGTGGTACTGAAATCCGATAAGTATCCGATCTGCAGCAATGCGACTCACTCTGAACAGCCAGATCGGAATTCATGCGGCTTTTACATCAATCCAACTTGACATTCATCATCATTTTGTGCTGCTGAGACCTCATAAACACTTAGGCTGATGTTTCTGTACTAAAAAAATATAAGAGACTTATCGCAACTTCTCCATGTTCGAAGTGATTTCAAAAGAAATCACTGAATGCGGCCGCAGGAGAACGAGGCTGCAGCGCCAAAGAACAGTTAAAAGCCTAAAAGCAAAGTTTAAAGAATCCGAGGACGTGAACCAAAGAAGTGACTGTGGCTGAACAACATGCCTTTTTTACAGCGAGCTGTGGGTAATGAGCCCAGCGGTCAGTCAGTAAAGCTTCATGATCGCTTCTGTGATACTCATGAAGATGAAACTGAAAGCTCCGGGAGCGACTGGCATTCGTTCATAGTCAGGATTGTTTACCTCAGGATGATCGCGCCACGTGAAGCAACGTGAAGCACTGTTCTTTTGCTCATGCGGGTCAGTTTAGGAGCTGATCTGTTCAGACTGATGTTGCATACAGGTCACATTTAAAAGATAATGTGAACAGCCAAACACAAAAATTGGATTTGGTGAGAAAATCAGATTTGGGCCACTTTTACCTGCTGTATGAATGTAGCCTTAGAAAGTGGAAGAGGACGAGATTCAAAGATTCCATTACTGTTTAAGTTGCATTCCAAAGACTAGGCTGCAGCCGAGGTAGGGCAGGTCCTCAGTAGAGCTGTCCTATGAAGACTCCTCCTTAGTAGCCTATTTGTCACACAAATGGTGCAGTCCTAACGAGGCTGTGTGGTGATGTCACCAGAAAGGTCCTGCCACTTGCAATTGCGGCATTAACTTATGAGGGGACTGGTGAGAGAAAATGAAGCCTGTTGCATTGTATTTGTTGCATTTTCATTTCTTCATGGAAATGGAGGAGATGTTCTTATGTAGTACAATAAACTACCATGATATACAAAATATGGACGAATGCTTTAATTAATCAGGTAACGAAGATGAATCCAAGGACACGAACAACTTACATTTTAAAACAAGCTCTGCTCCAGCGGCTTCGTTTTCTGTCATTTTCGTGGTTCTGTTTTCTTTTTTGATTCACATTGTTCGTGTGCAGAGAACTTCGGGTAACTGAAAGCCTAGAAGGATACATCTGATGTGTCCTCGAAATCACTCAGAATGTAGGCTGCATTTCTAGGCTGTAAACAAAGTGTCCTTCACTTTGGAACGGCCTTCTATGACTTAGCGGCCGAGAAATGCAGCCTAGGCTTTGGAACACAGCTTTAGTGAAAAAAGATAATAAGGGAACTCTTTGAACAATGAGGAGAAAACAAGGAAAACAAGTATTAAAACACTTTTGTTTTTGTTATTTAATAAACTTCCAGTGCATATATCCACTTCATATTTACACATATAATGTATTTTGACCTTGTACTTGTAATTATGAACAAAAAAAGCATGACTTCATAAACATAAGTTCAAAAATAAAGAAGGTAAGAGAGGTCAAGGAAGGTAAGAAAGAAACCAGCTGTCACACAAAAAGAGTTACAGGATAACCTGAACGCAGCAGGAACAACAATTACACAGAAAACAATAAGTAATGAACTGCACTGCAGTCATCTCTGTTCCTACACCCCACACAAAACCTCTCTGCTAAAACAGAAGCACAGAAATGCAGTAATGAAATGTGCACATGAGCATTTAGACAAACTAGAACAAAAACAGAAAGAAGGGTTGCACGCTTGATGCAAAGAATACCATATTCAGAGTGAAGCATTAAGGTTGGAGCATCATTATATGGGGCTGATTCTCTGAAAACAGTACTGAGGCATTACATCTCTCATTGACCAAAAAGGGGGAAAGATAGACGTTTCAAAAAGACAGTCATCCCAAACATGCAGCCAAATGACTCAAGACTGGTTTCTAAAAAATTGAAGGGCCTTGCATGGCCTAGACAGCCTCCTTTTTTGGGGGGAATTTTTTGGAAGACTTTGAAACTGCAAACTTGCGGGTCCAACACCAGGATATTGTAACCATGGAAAATTGAAGACAGATTGCCAAGAGGAATGGGCCAAAATTGAACCACAATTCAGCAGAAAGCTAACTCTGTCTTACCAGACACAATTAAAAGCTGTAACTGCCAACAACAGTTTTGAAATATAGTCATAATATTATTAATTAGTGATATCTGAGAGTGTCTGATATATTTCCCCTTATTTTTCTAAAGCTACCTTTGTTTATTCTTATGAATACATTCATTTTTGTTCATATTTATAAATACAAAGTCAAAAGGCACTATATATGTAAATTTGAAGTGGATAAATGTTTTGTGGCCCTACGAAACCATCAGCCATCATATTCTATCATCCACAATATTGACAGAATGTTTAGAAAAATCGCTTATGAACGTAACCTTCATATCAACCAACTTATATTGGTTGGGCCTTAGTTGAAATTGAGCGGCACAAGTCAATCTTCACAAAGCCTGGGATGGTTGTCAGCTGCACATTTCCCACATGATCTCAACAATATCATCGTAGAAATTCCCATGCTGAGTTTTTTAAAGCAGTACTGATTGGTGCATGAGCCTCAGCATATACCTGCTGCTGGGAAAGCAGGGTCTCAGAGGAGTTGTAGAGCAGCAGCCTGCTTTCATTGCCCTTAGTCTGTTCAATCTGACACAATGGATTACAAAAAACTATGTCTTAGTGGAGAGAGGAACAAGTTTTGAGTGATGTTATCAAAAACACAACACTTTTGTTTTAATTATGTATGAATATGAATGTGAACAGCTCACCGTGAAGGTCAGTATCTGTGACAATTGCTGTTTTTCATTGTTGGCTTGCCAATAAAAGTCCTTGTTTATATATTCTCCTGGCAAGAGCATTAAATGCTGTCCTCACTCTGCTGTTGTACAACACTGTGGGCTGTCATGATTTGTCAAGTACACCCTATTAATTGACTAAAAAATCAATAATTAAAATTGACCCTCTGTTTGAACTGGCAGTGATTAGCATTGCATGATGAGTTGGCACTTTGCATGATGATAATGCATATTTTAAATCATTCTGCTGGTCTGAGTCTGAGTTACACATCAGTTTTGTCACCTAGTGTTTTTACATACATTTTAAATGTGATGGAAAATTAATTTTCTGGTAACAAAATTTGGTATAGAAGGAAGGATTAGAAGGATTTGATATAAATCCTTATATATGTATATGAAATATGTTATAAGCACATGTATTGTATGTAATTCCATGCATAAGATTTTACACCCAACAAATGTTTACCTGGATGTCAGTGTGTTTTAATGCAAAATGTATGAATTCAGATTTTAGTTTAATGAAACCTGACATTATAAATCTATATGCTCTTTTTTGATGCATGTTATGCACGTAATTATAACATTATTCAAGTATATGCCGGGCATTATAAGGTATTTTGTATGCCACATAACACCTTTTTATTTATTTATAAAGCATATTAAATACGGGATCAATAGAAAGTGTTCCTGAATCTTTTATTCATAGTACTGTGCAAAAGTCAGACACCACCATTCATTTATATCATCTCAAAAAAAAATGGCCATTAAGTGCAAACTATTACTTTTTCCAGGAGACATTTCAATAATTATTCAAGTTCAAAAGATGATTCAAAGATACAAAGGGTCTCTTAACAACCTTGCAATACCTGGTACACCACCAAAACTATCCCCTTTAGATTAACAGCACATATAGTTTTCATCTTAAAAAGAGAGGAGAAAATCAAGCTAAACAAAAGATCCACAGTTGTTTCTGTCCATCTTTCAACAGACGACTGTTCTCAATGTCATGAGCCTGTAGCTGTCAAGAAGCTGTTACAGAGAGAAAGAAATGGACAAAAAAGAAGAACATTTACAAATTAAACAAAGAACTGCTGGTTTTCTCAGAACAATGGACTGACCACATCAAGGTCCAGACAATACTTGAATATGTTTAAGATTACATGGATCATGAGAATTAAAAGATTCAACCAACTTCTATGACTGAGCTTTGGAGATATGGGAAAATATCCCTGCAGATTTCTTTGACAGAGTCAAGTCAAGTCAAGTCAGGCTGTATTGTCATTTCAGCCATATACACAGTACAGAGTGAAGTGAAACAACATTCCCCCAGGACCAACACAGGAACACAAGTGCAAGACAATACAATAAACACAGTGCAGACAAAACAGTACAATAAATAAATATGAAAGACTTACAATAAATAAAAAACAGGACACAGACAGCACAAGGTACTGAGAGGTTGTGGGGCTGTGCAAAAGAGGGGGTAACATACTATGACATATTAGCATCTTAGCAGATAGCCTAGCATATATGAGCATAGCAGTCAGTGAGGTAGAAAGAAAGAAAGAAAGAAAGAAGAAAGAAAGAAAGAAAGAAAGAAAGAAAGAAAGAAAGAAAGAAAGAAATACACTGAAAAACTGTATGTCTCCTGAAAGAAAAGGAATGGAAGCTATAATAAATGGAAAGACTAAATAAAGACTAACTTAAATTTTTGATATTCAGTTTTTGAGGCTTGTAATTGTCTGTTAAATATGTTTTCCACTTTCTTTCTGAAACTAAAAACTGAATAAATTGTACTTGATGGCCGTTTTGGCTGGAACTTAAATAAACAAAGGTCTCTGCCTTTTGCACAGTGCTGTACATTGTATGCATTTTCAAAAAACTCGATTACCTGCAAAACCATTTCCAGATTGCCCGGTTACTAAAATAACCAACAATGACAGCCATGAAATCCTCTAAAAACTCTGTGTCAAAGCCACAGTGCAAAGACAAGAGCTGTGCTGAAAAACTGAAATGTGGTGATGTGTCGATTTATCACAAGCAGAGAGCTGTAAAGCTGACTTGTGGCAAGCCCTCATCACACGAAAACAAAGCTTCATATCAGAAATTCTTTTTGGGGGAGCATGTTGTAAGACTGTGGGATTTGTTGCCAAATGCATTTCAGATGTTGGAAGCTGACAGATTACCAAAGGTCCTGGTGCTCTTGTGTTTTTTCTTCTTTTGTGGAAAGTTACAAACTCAATGAACGTCAGGGACAAAACTTGAGCAGACGAGAACAGGAGAGCTTCACATCTTCAAGTTTACTCATAGCAGAGAAAGAGAGATGCAAGTATCTCATGGCTTCCCCATATTCTTCTGAAGACTCTCTACTGTGGCTCTCCATCACATCAGACATTCCTTCTTGAAGTACTTGCAGCAGAAGAAGTCTGTATTTCCCTTGGTAAGAACCTTATGCAAATGGGTAGTGTTGGTTGTCGAAGGGTGGGGTAGGCATTATGACATTCTAACATTAGGATTATGACATCTGAGCAACAAGTGCTCTTAAAAATAAAGCTGTGAAAAAGGGTTCTTTGAAGTGATGCCATTAAATAACTACTTTGGCTCCTTAAAGGACTTTTCAATGGGTGGCTCTTTAAAAGAAGAGCTCAGTTGAAAAGCTCTGAAGGGCAGGGGTTCCCAACGGTCTTCAACAACTTTAATGGACTGGTAGAGGAGCTTGGGACAACAGATATGAATAGCCTACCATTGTTGAGGAATGTGCTATATCTGGTTAATGTTACAGTCATTAGATTTGTTAGCTTTTCTCTGTAAACCACACACAGTGGTTTTGGCTCAAAGTCTGTAGTTTATGAATTTGCCATCATATTTTAGACACTTCTAGGCATTGTTTTGTACTTATTGTATTATTGTTCTTTTTTTTTAGAGTTTGCAGCCCCAGTAAAATGTTTGTCAGTACTATCAGTTTCTTTATTTTTGACCTCTTCACTTATGCTAGTCTTCAACTAAAAGTGGATTTCAGCAGTTAGGCTACTAAGGCATTCCACACTGCCCACTACTGGACCATGACGCAGTGGTGGGGAGCCTCTGCTTTAGGGAACCTATAAAGTGGTTCTTCTGTGACATCACTAGAAAGAATGCTTTTGGCACAAGAGTGTACCTGATTTGGGGGCTGTATTTTGAAATGTTGCACCATGTTTGCTGGTGCACAATGTGAACTACAGTTGTTTGTAGTTGAACTGCCTGTTGACCTAATTGATCACCCATTCTTAAAAATATTTGGTAACACTTTCTATGAATGTCACGTTGTAAGCATCTATAAACACATTTATAACATGTTATAATGCCTTCATACGGCATTATAAACATGATTATAAACATTTATAAAAATGAATTACACTGAATTACACTTTATAGCCATGTTTATTATACATTATGAATTGTTAATATGATGCATTATAAGTAGTGTTGATAACATGTTATACTATCAGTGCCAAAGAAGTCAGTCCCAGCTTGGAGACTGCAAAGTAAAGACAAATACCAAGCTAACGGTGGTGTACATTGACTTTCCCACATTGGGTAAAACACTGATGGCAGCACTAGTTTAAACTCTGACATTTGAAGCCTGTAATGTGCTTTATTGTGTATGTTTTAGTGTTTCAGTAAATCCTTCAGTAAATACTTCAACTTGAAGCCTCACTCTGAACACTGGAGGAGGCTTTAGCAAAGTATGCTTCACTTTACTTAGAGTGGACAAATACAACTTATGAGCTCTTATAATTTATGAAGAGTACTTATAATGTATCATGTTAACAATGCATAATGCAAAATAAGCATGGCTATAACATATAATGCATTTTTATAAATATTTATAGCCATGTTTATAATGCCTTATGAATGCATTATAGCATGTTATGAATGTGTTTATAGATGCTTACAAAGGTGACATTCATAGAAAGTGTTACCAAATATTTTTTTTCTTATGCAGTTTTCACAAAGATTCTGACATTCACCAGTGTTTTATTATCTGAGATTTGTTATTCAGTAAGAACAGAATCTATGGACATTCATAAGCATGTGTGAACAATTCTTCAAGAACATGTCATGAATCAGATGTAAACTTTTTCCTAGGACATTTCTCAAGAACACATTTCAGATAGAAGGAGGATATTGGTGAATGAGGCCTAGAGAGAGTAAGATTCAAAACTGTCATATGATGGTATTGCATACTATACATTTAGAAATCTTGTGCTCTGGAATAGTCCTGCTTTTTGTTCTTCTAGAAGCAGCTGCTACTGTGTAATTTCATACCCTTGTCTTTCAGCATTCATAGAGTAGTTAGCAATTGAACTGTCCATAAAATGCACTATCCATCCAACCTGCATCACTAATTATACAGAAACAACCATAAAACCCAAACTATCTAATCACCATGAATCTTTTCAACAGCTTTGAGCTACTTCATGAGTTGCAATGCATCCACAAAACTTTGATGAATCTTGGTGACTCAAGTAAATGAGTACCAACAGAAAATGTCCAAGGCTGTTTGAGATAAACATCATGATTTATGTCCTTCTGCATCCTGTGATCAGAGCCACAGAAAAAGAGAACTCAGACAGCCAAAACAAGAAGAAGAAGAAGTGAGATTTCCAAGAAGGCAAGGAGTAGAGAGGAAAAGTTGTAGGGCTCTGTGGGAAGAAGAGAGGGATGAGAAAAGAAGGGAGGGATAATCACCCCCATGTGTGAGCAGCAGACGTTTTCCTCTAATGAGAAGATGGTGAGTGTTCTGGTGGAGTCGTGACTTGGTATGTTCCCCAATTTTGTCTCAAAGATACCTCCAATCTCACAGCAATAAAAAGCACTGTGGAATCATGCAGGATAAAGCCCATCTACCAATCACAGTCCAGTTCTGCCCCTTCCGTCGTCATGGATTCCCTGTCAAGTTGGATAATTGGCCCCGCTTCATCACATTCTCAGATCCCTTTGTACACTGGCCTGTCCTTTTCACTCTTATTTATCACTCCCATGAAAATGACCAAAAGTGAAGTTTCACTGCTTCTAAACTGCTTGTCATTTTCATAGCTTCTCTAATAGGGCCAAAGGACATTTCAAAAATGCTTGTCACTTCTGACAGGGTGAATACAGACCGGTGAATAGGCCTTAATGCCGGCCATACATGTTTCACCTTCTAACCTGTCTAAGCCGTCACAGACAGCCTCTCACAATCGCAGTGACTCAGATCTCCGCTACACCTGGAATCTTGCAGAGCAAGAAAGTGAAGGAAGCTCTGTAGATGGCAGCTCCAACCTCCTGACGTGCTTCAGATGAAGTGATTATTTTCTGACGTGTCAAAAATTTTTGGTGGAGATCCTCAAGTGTGAACAGCTTTCTGACACAAAGTGACACATCTTGCAAAGATGCGGCGGATCTCTAAAAAAAAATCTTGGACTGTCATGCAGGGTTAGGATTCAGGAATTAAACTGTGTAGTTTGAATGCTCACACCCGCTCAAACACTTGACAGGGAAACTTTACCATGTGAGCATTTCACTGAGTTACAGAATTGCTCTCTGGCCTGAGCAAAAGGCACAGTCCTGCATTGAATTTAAAAACATTGGATATGTGTGACTTCACAGCCTTCCTAACATCGAATATGTATGACACCCTCCCCTGTAAGGTGGACCTACAAGGGAGGAATTTCTATCAAAGTGGCCGATAAATATTTTCAGAATGAAGTGGTGAACTGTGACTGAGACAGGCTTTTTTTGGGCCTTATATCTTAAAACATGGTCAAAAAAAGGGGAAAAAAATGCAAATTTCCACCATCTCTCTGATGAGGTTTTAGTACTAAGCTAACAGTGATTCACATGGACATGGTTGTTCTAGATTAAACACACACATCTGAAGCTTCTAAAAGACATTTTATGCTATATTTGTGGCTTCTATCACACATATTCATGTAAATTTTACATTGTAAAAGTTTTATAGTGGTTCTTTTAGAGCCTTGGTACATTAGAGTCTTCCAAAATGTACTGGTCAGACTTGCACCTGCAGTTACTGATGTATGTAGGACTTCCACAAAGCCTAGAGCTGATTCTCCTGCAGTTCCTAAACATGTTAATGCAACTAAACTTTTCACATTTTGGTACTTTTCTGTTGCATAAAGGTTCTATTTTTTTGTACAGTTGTTAGTCTTGAAATTTTCACTTTGAAAAATGTCATAACATAGAAGTAAACATTAAATATGCATATAAATGGCCATGACCTGCTGCGGGGGGGAAGAATGATTCTTCTTCTGAATTTTCATTGTTGACAGCACAGATCAAAATTAAAAACCTCCCTTCTACACAATTTACGTGAATGGCTTATTCACCATTCAAACCAGCAACGAGCAAATTTCACCAAAAGGTGACGAGTTTCAATATTTAACTGAGAGGTAGTGAATGACACTGAATGAAATGGATTTATCCATCATGAAATGTTCACACAATGTATAGGACATCTGCTATTTTCAAATGGTGCAAAGAAATAAAAAGCTGATATATAGCTTGCAGTCTTTCCCTCTTCAAAAGGGAAAAATATTTTTTTGGATTGCCAAATGTATCCAAGTTTGAACCTTCCTTCGCCCATCAAATATATGTACATGGTTGATGGCTGATCAGTACCAGCCTATCTAGGCAAATATACTTAAACTTGCTGAGAGAGGTGTTTTGACTTAATGTCTTGAGAAGGATGAAGCTCTTCTATCTAAAGCAAAGCCGCAGAGTGAAGTAGCCTCTCTAATTAGCAATATGGAGATAAAAGACCATCATTCATAATTGAGTGCGGCAGTAGGATCCCATCATCTCTCGTTGAGTAACTTTTTTCTCCTTGCCTGAAGTTTGAAACTACACGAATCTTCGCTGCACTTTCATCTGTAAAAGAATCAACTCACTTTTTAAACAGTGTATGTGTCACCTGCTATGGCTGAATATGCAGATATATTAAATCACTTCAGAAAGCGAAGATATCCTGAGTTCCTGCATGGGTTTCATTCCAGATATTCACAGGTACTGCCTGGTTTTCATTGTCCTTGTTTTTTAGACACTGTGTATTATTTTCTCTGTGTTTTGAAGCGTGTATGTGTGTATGGCAGTCAGTAGCCATGGGGCACACAGTAAACACTAGGTCTCAGATGGATTACTTTACTGTGGCTGTCGATTTCATGCTGAGGCAGAAACAGTTGCTGCCACCAGTGTTAGGCAGAATGCAGATCAATACATTCAAGCCCCACCGCAGCCCCACACATTAGAGCCTGCATCCTGGACCCTGGCTATTGTTACACCTTGGCAAAACCGATGAGCTGTGCTTAATAGATTTTAATATTTATTCTCCGGTGACTCTAATTACTAGTTTGACAAATGCATATTTCTCAGACAACGTTTTGGTCCCACTTTATAATGTGTCACTAATAACTGTGTAGAGACACATAAGAATGCATGCAACAACAATGTAACTACTAGTAATGTAAATACACATGTATCAATTTCAGTTTTACCCATGTAACATAAACCTATATAAACATTTTTGTTCACCTGACGTGACAATGCTCCTTCCTGCCTGATGGCAATGTTAAAAACCTGATCTGTACTCAAAGCCCTTCAACTTGAGCTATCATCCTTCAAGGCACACTACACTGGCTGTCCTGTGAGTCCCTCACTGTCTTCAAAAGCCAACTGAAGATTAAGCTCTTCATTCACCATTTGCACTCATGTACTATTTTATTTATGTATTGTGTATTTTTCTATCTAGGTATTAGAACTGACTCTGTACTCTTTCAACTCATTCCTCAATTAATGTTAAACCATCACTGTACCAACATTGCTAAAGGTTGAACAGTAGCAGGTTTACAGTACCAAAAACTACAGCGTAGGTTCGATTCCGACTGATCAATGTTCCACTGACAAATTTAGAGGACAAAGATTCAAATCTGAGAGAGCAAAGTCAAGTAATCATTGTTGGAATGATACATAACCAGAATGGAAAGTGTTCTGTAGTGTAGAGCTGATAGCTGATTTAGCAGCACAGCAGAGAGTAAAAGAACCTGGAACTGGTCAATGAGTCCATGCCAGTAGAAGAAAGCATGATGCTGCCATGGAAACCAAACCATTCCATTCTATGCTACAAAAGAGATTTATCTGTAAGTTTGTGCAGTTAGAATAGATAAAGTGTAAAATTGTATGCAGTCTCACTTTGCCTTACAGCTAAAGCAAGCATCTGTGACTGAATCACTTCCTATCTTTCTAGAAACTGTGTGTGGCCCATCATCGTTCATTGGGATTTTGGGATGTGAAAATGTACATCTCTATTTGTCTCTTTTTTTTCAGTTACAAATATTTGTCTGTCTCTGACTTTAGTGATATAGTTCCAGGCAACAACTCTCACCTCCTGCTTTTGCTGTAATGTTGGAATTTATGGCAAGTATGACAGAGAAAATTAGGCAGATCACCAACTCCTTTAGGCCTCATTCACACCTGGCATTAATGTACATCTCGGGTGATCTGATCATAAGCAGACAGCTGTAAGTACAGTTGTGAAGATGTATTGTGATCTAATTACTCAAACCATCTTTGAGGTGAATTTGAGATGCATTTGAAGACATAATATTTGTAGCGTGCACACTAAAGCATCCTTAACAGCAAGGAAGAACAGTAATCAACTGCATCATCACAGCATAGAAGAAAGCAACTGTATTGCTTATTTATTAATGGCAGTTACATTTATGGCATTTGGCAGTCTGAGGTAGGCGAAGGTAGGGTTAGGAGTCTTGCCAAAGGAATCTGTGGTATAGCATATCGTGCCTGTCCAGGCAGGAGATTGACCCTTAGTCAAGCCTGCCACATGGAGGGTAGAGGAATTCCTCACTACACTACATCAACCATCCCCTTCCACTATACCACGTCCTCTTCCATTTATTTAAGTTGCATTAGCAGTGAATGCAATCTGAACATTTGTAACAGCTTATATATTTACACAAACATGAACCTGCCGGACATTTTGACAACAAACAGCGAAAGACTGATGTATTAAATGTGCACAGTACTCTTTCTCCTGTAAAGACATCCAGTCATAAGCATTCACTGCCAGGTGTGAACAGCTATACGTCTCACGACTATTTATCATTAGATCATTGAGACTGATGTTATTACTAGCTATGAACAGGAGCTCAGCTATGTTACAGTGAACTAGTAGTGTAGGCTAAGATGTTAACTTATCTTGCTAATGTGTCACCCACAAAGTGTGGTCACATTTGAGTTTGTGTTTCTCTTGTCAATGCACTTGACAGGCTGTCTCGGTAACACTTTCTATGAATGTCACCTTTGTAAGCATCTGTAAACACATTTATAACATGTTATAATGTATTCATAAGGCGTTATAAACATGGTTATAAATATTTATAAAAAAGAATTACACTGAATTACACTTTATAGCCATGTTTATTATACATTATGAATTGTTAATATAATGCATTATAAGTAGTGCTAATAACATGTTATAATGTCAGTGCCAAAGACGTCAGTCCCAGCTTGGAGAGCATAAAGTAAAGACAAATACCAAGCTAACGGTGGTGTACACTGACTTTCCCACATTGGGTAAAACACTGATGGCAGCACTAGTTTAAACTCTGACATTTGAAGCCTGTAATGAGCCTTGGAGGTGGCTTTAGTACAGTATGCTTCACTTTACTTAGAGCGGATAAATACAACTTATGAGCTCTTATAATTTATTATGATCAGTACTTATAATGTATTATGTTAACAATTCATAATGCATAATAAACATGGCTATAACATATAATGCATTTTTATAAATATTTATAGCTATGTTTATAATGTCTTATGAATGCATTATAACATGTTATGAATGTGTTTACAGATGTTTACAAAGGTGACATTCATAGAAAGTGTTAGCACTATCTCTGAATTTTCTAATGGAATGCAAGTATGCTTGCAGTGTAGCACTGGCTATACTGCTAATGATGTTTTAGCTAAGCTTCTAAACTTTCCATTCTGTGAAGAAATGTGGTTAACAATTTTACTTTGACAATGTGAAGGAATATCAAAATGTGTTTTCATGTGATGGCTGTTCTAATAGATTTAATATTGCCAGTTAGCATCTTTGGATTTTTCCCCTATTGAGTTCGGTGTAAAGCATTTAGCAAATGAGCCTCTTCTGCATTTCTGCATGATATGTAATGGATGTACAGTCATAGCATATAAAATGTCCTGTTGTATATTGAGAATGTTATCTCCTTTAAACTGAAAATGTTAATTCACGATGCTGTGTCAGCCAGTGTGACAAAAGTGCCCAAATGGGACTGTAGTCATCTGCCCTCTGATGGGAATGTAATCAGCTTATGTGAATATATGTGGGAGAAAAGGCAAAAAGCTAAATGCCTATATTTTATTTTCACATACACATTTAAGGATTTATATTCAACTATGTGTATATGTGTGTTTTGTACTGAATGATGAATTGTGACAAGCAAAGAACAGAGATTTCTTTATGAAGAGAATTGTTCAATTAAACCAAGACCAGATAAGTATTTGTGAAAGGAAGCCACGTCTTCTGTCTCATCATTTTAACCCTGTTTTTCAGGAGTATTATATGTCTTACACCTGGGCATTTTAGGTTGACTTGACTTTTTGCGAATGTTCTGTAAACCTTGTCCAACTTAACAAAATAGTGCTGAGCATTGGTCGATCAAATGTATTACTTTCTGTAGGCCTAATATGATAAAGTGACCCCACACAGAAATGACCCCAGTCGCCCGGCCAGGAATCAGTTGTTGCTGTTATTATTATTATTATTATTATTATTATTATTATTATTGGCCTGACTCCTGCTGACCATATATATATATAGTTCTTCTTCTTCAGAATATCCAGTTTTTTTTTTGTTTTTTTTGTTTTTTTTTGTAGGCCTTCTTAGTGGCTTGTCCTCTGATTGTATCTGTCCATCTTCTTCTTGGCCATCCTTCTCCTCTTTTACCTTCAACTATTGTTTACCCATAAGCTATGGAAATGTTCCTTTTTGTGAACAGTTGCTCCAAAATATATCATATTCACCATAATTATGTTATGATATCTTTGTTGATGGCTTTTTTATCATAGAAAATGGTAAATGTATCACCACTTGGGAGCTTACCATTTCTCTTTGATAGATTCAGAAACATATGCCTCCCGAGCCCAATTTATCATCAAAGATCAGATTCCAGTGTCGACTCGAAGTCATTGTAGTTATTAATGAAAGTGAATGTGTTAAAGAGAAGAAGAAAGAAAGTAAAACCTTGCACAATGCAAACTTTAATACTGCCAGATATTGAATGTTATACAGTGTTTGGCAGTATACTGGAATAGAAGTGTTAACGAGTCAGGCTTATGAGAGCTTGTTAACAAGTTGACTAGCATAGGATTCCCATTGTACCCCATATAGAAACATGGTTATGGTATTATTAATATGTAATGTCAAGCAAGGGATGTATCTCGGAATATTTCATATGGCTAATTATAGTGAATCTAGCCTTTAATTTTAATATCATATACATTTTTTCCAGCAGAACATGGTTGGTTATGAAACTCTGACCTAGATCAAATAATTTTGGAGGTTTTACTCCAGAATTCTGTAACCTCAAAGGGCTCATGTAATGGGGTAATTGAGCTTCTTTGGGGCAGTTTGATGTAGTATGTAAAGATTGTTAAAGTTTCAAAATGTGCCATTCACTACCCAGTTGATAGTTTCCATCGTCGTTGGGAAATTATTGTCAATAGATTCTAAAGTTTAATAATTTTCTTTTATTTGGTAAGCTGACAGTTAAAAATAGAGCATCTGTTAACTTTTGTAAGTGTGCACTTTAGCAGCTATAGCTAACTTTCACTACCCAGTCCATAGAGTCCATTTCTGGAAACTCAGCTCAAAACAGTTCATTTCAACTTTGTTGTTTTTGCAATGTCACAAAAAACAATATATATTTGCATTTTTGGCCTATAGCAGTTGGGCCCATTCGTTGGGAAGCCAGTGAAAGCCTGTCCCATAGAACACCACAGAAGCACATCCCTTAAAACACTACTGAAGCACGTTCCATAGAACCTCACTGAAGCATATCCCATAGAACGATACTGAAGTACGCTCCATAGAAGCCTACTAAAGAACAGCCCATAGAACCCTACTGAAGCACATCCCATAGAACCATACTGAAGCTCTTCCCATAGAACCTTCTTGTGCAACATCATATAGAACCATACTGAAGCACATCTCACAGAACAGACACTGTAATATGCCTTACTGACATTGTTTCAAACTGAAAGGTGAATATAGAGCTCCAGGAGAGTCATTTGAAAATTAGCACCGACATCACTTGATCAATATGACTTGTAGGTTTTATGGTCTTTTTCCATCACTGCTGGGAAATTATTGTTAATAAATTGTAAAGGTCAGTAATTTTCTTTCATTTCGTAAATTGACTGTTAGGAATAAAGCATTTGGTAACTTTTGTAAGTGTGCACTTTAGCAGCTATAGCTGCTTTTTTGAAGCAGCAGGCAAACACAGCTAATGTTTATTATACACAAAGTTTGGAATCAGTGTTCTCAATTAAATTGAAAGCCATCTGGTTGAAGATAAAGGTATAAAATGATTCTAATTTGCTGTTTCTGTGTGGTGCACAAGTTGCAAATGAATAACAGAAAACTGAGAAATAGGAAAACAGGAATTAAGAAAGAGGAAATATGGAGAAACTGAAGAAAGCCTGAATTACATGTGTCTAGAATAATAAACAGAATTGTAGATTTACAAATCTGTATAACAACAAGAGTGAAGTTATAATAAATTAATATTCAAAATGCCTCGTGTTACAAAAGCAGTGGTCAAATCTTGAGGCAGATTACTTAAAATGATTCTAAATACATTGCCCTCCACAAATATTGGTGCTGCTGGTAAACATGAGCAAAACAAGCTGTAAAAACATTTTTAATTGCTTATCCTTTTGATCTTTCATTCAAAATATTAACAAAAATCTAACCTTTATTTGAAGCATATTCCAACTATTATTTTGTGTTTTGCTATCTGGTGCCAACCAGAGGAGGACGGGCTCCTCTGTTCAGTCTTAGTTCCTCTCAAGGTTTCTTCTTCTTGCTTTTAGGGAGCTTTCCTTGCCATTGTCAGTTTGAGTAGCCAAAGAATCTCCAAGGATCACAGCTGGGCAATTCCAGACTTTGGTTGGGTTTTGGGGTCAGAATATCTCTCAAACTGCAATCAGACCCCACCTACATAACCACAAGTTGTTTGGGAGCAGTGTCATAAGAAATCCTCTGCTGTCAAGCACCAACAAGCTGAAGCACTTAGAGTTTGCCAGACATTATTGAAACGAGACCAAAATAGAGATTTTTGGCAGCAAACACTTGAGGTGAGTTTGGTGTAGACACAAAGATAGCCAGAATACCACATTCACCCTGTACCAAAGTACCAAATCCACACTGTAAAGTATGGTGGTATATAAAGCTCTTCCCACAAAACCCTACTGAAGCTCTTCTGATAGAACCCTACTGAAGCTTTTCCCACAGAATGCTACAGAAGCATATCCCAGAGAAACCTAGTGAAGCATATACCACAGAACCCAGCTGGAGTATGTCTCATAGAACTCACTGAAGCACAATAAAGAGCAGAGGTGGGTTTAGTGTAGACACAAAGCTTGTTCAGGTACATTTTATCATGGACTCTATCAAACACCAACAGATATTAAATTGGGCCATAGTTTGGATCTTCTAGCAGGACAATGATCCAAAACACACCTCAAAACCAACACAAAAACGTTTGTAATGGCTACTGCAGCCCCCTGACCTATACCCCATAGGAAACCTGTGAGATGAGCTGAAGAGGAGAGTCCACAAGCTTGGACTTCAGAATCTGAAGGTGCTGAGGAGGTTCTGCATGAAGGAATGCTCTCAGATCCTTTGCCATGTGTTCTCCCGTCTCATTAAGCATTCAAAAAGAAAAAGATTCTTTGCAAGGGTAGGCTGCAGAAAGTATTAAATGGAGAGGTGCCAACAATTGTGGCACACATAGTTTTATTGGTGTTGTATGATTACTTAATTGTAATTATGAGTAATTACATAGTAATTACAAAGTAATTACATCATGATGTAATAGTGCTTTATTCCTCAACTGGTTCAAGCCGATGTGGACTGCTTGTTAATGTGTTTCAATGTCAAACAATGACAAACATAGTGAAATTTGCAAAGTATATTTTAATGTGAAATAAGACCAGGCAATATTGTAATCTACATTTTATAAGATATTCTTGAAACTATTGAATATAAAATAATACCACCAATGCTTCCCCTGTGTCATAAAACATCAGCCACCACTGCCATGTACGTAAGGCACAATAACAAGAACAGCCTGTTTTTATGCTACCGGATAAAGAGTGATTGGAAAATGGTCATGTAAACATGCATCATGACTGTTCTTGGTACATAAGCCTGCACAAACATCACAAGCAGACCTAAGGAAAAAAAGAATACAGGCCATTTAAGGTCAATTTATGCTCTTAGATAAGCAACACTTTCTTCAAAGTGTTCATATTTCAAGATGAAATCAAATGAAATGAAAGGCCAGTGTGTGCTGAATGAAGTGAGCCTCTCTTTTCTTTCCAAAAGAGACTCCTTTCCTCTTGGTGTGTTCAAAGTCTTGTAGGTATTCGCAAAAGCATTCATAAAAAATACACATCAGCTTCCTTATTCTGCTTGAATTCCTCAATCTTTCTTACCGGCGATGCTACTCTACTTTCTTGTGACCCTAAAGTGGCTCAGAAGACCAAACCACCTCCATCTCTCTGCCCTTTTAGCATGTTGAAAGCACGGCGAGTGTTTACTCCGCCACAGCCTTCACTCCGTAATGGAGGGCACCTCCTGTTCTTCTTGTCCTGCCTGAATGGATCGGTAATGGCTACCTCTGTGAGAGAGTTCGTACAGCATGCATTGAGAAAGAAAGTGAAAGGGGAAGGGAGAGAGAAAAGAAAGTGGTGGTGGCGGGAGAGGTGGTGGGGTGGCTGGCCGCAAATCAATGCTCTTTACTCTCCCAGGTGACATGCTCCCAAGGGAGGTGTTAAGTCGCTTTAAGGGTTCACCTCTCTGATGGGGTATTAGAGCCGGAATGCGATGAGAAAAAAGACCAGGACTGAAATAGCGGCACCACTGTTGTCCTATAATGAACTGTCCGTGGCACATGTACGGCCTAACAGCTGTGACTGATGAGGCCGTGCCCCTGACACATAAAGGAGATTAAATAGGACATTTGTCAAATGGCCGGTCACCTTAACACACTCTAATACAATATCCACAGCCAAGAAGGCTACATGTTAAGGCTCTTGTGTTAGAAATAAGATTAGACAGGTGATTTGTTTGGAGGGGCTGTTTCCTATCTATTAATCTTTAGTTGTCAAGTGTTATTACTTTAGTTTTGCTACACCATTCAAATGTTATTATGCAGTGTTAGGTCATCCAATCATACCACAGCAACCTATATAGGCCTAAAGTCAATATTCTTTTATTTAATTTGTGTTGTATGACTATTTAATTGTAATTATTAGTAATGACATAGTACTTATAAGGTAATTACATTGTAATTCAATAGCGCTCTATGTTTCAATTGGTTCAAGTCACTTATAAGTGCCTTTTTATGTATTTCTATGTCAAACAATGACAAAAATGACAGAAAATTGTATATTCTTTCATGTAAAACAAGACTACAATCACTTGAAACTGATTGAAAGTTTGAAATCTGCACTTTCCACCAAAATTATTTTAGTGAGATGTAAGTAAAAAAGATTCTAATTTCATTACACTATACTTTTATTGCCGCCAGAGATAATTGCAACCTCTATGGGTTAAACATAGAGTTATTTCTCTCTAGCATTCACTTGTTGGAATTGGACCGTCAAAGCACATGCAAGCAGAAAGCTTGTTAGAGCATATGTGGCTCAGGTTAATCGCTCATCTAATTACACTTCCACATCATAAATACACTTTGTCATCTCCACACCAAGCTCATCTTTCAACCATATTACGTGTCATCTATTAGGCCACCGGTGATCTTTCATTCAGCACATTATCAGTGCTCACCTTTTTGTGGGTTATCCTGTATTACTCATGTTGTCCTTGCTTGTCAACACATCATGATTTAATTCAGTTTTAGAAGGATGGCAGTGGATAATTGGCACGCTGTTGCCATTCACCATTAATTTGCTCTCGACCCGTAAGACACTCTTGTGAAGGTGCACAACAGTGTATCAAACGGAAGATTGAGTGCTCTTCCAGAGTGAGACATTCCTCAGACATTCCTTAGTAATTGGAGGGCCACTAACAATGTCACAAGGATGTATCATGGGCACAGGTTCAACACTGCTTATCCAGTCAATGTATACAAGTCATCATAGATATCATGACAGACTATTGCTTAGAAACAACCAGGCCAACAATTCATGTTGTATTGAAAGCTGTACTGTTCATCAAAAATGTATCCATAAAAGAAAGAATGGATAAAAGAATATGAGTAGACAGACAGACAGACAGACACACGTTTCAATAAATAGATAGATAGATAGATAGATAGATAGATACATACATACATGCATACATGGTTTTATAAAATTCTAAATAAAATAGGATTTTGGAATGATTTTATGTTTGAAACCTTTAAAATCATAACACGTCCTTGTTTTTGTTTTTGTCCGTATATATATATATACATATATTTTATTCTGACACACTTTCTTGAAAGAATGGGCAAAATATTGCATCACCAAAAAACCCAAACTGACCCTCATGATGTAATACTGAAAAAAGTGTTAATATAAAACTGTTTATAGTAATAATACTTGTTATATGTTTACTAAAAGCTTTCATGTTTGTAAGCTGTTGTATCTGATGTCCATCTTACTGGCAATCTTATTATGTACATAGTTTCATTATTTCATGGCAGGAATGTTAGAAAGCTTCTTTTATGTTTGAAGTGAACAGGTAGATCTTCTTAGCTAGATTTTTGGTTCAGCTTTTGGATGGTAAATATTTTCCATGTGCACACATTAATTAAATGCTAATTGAGTAACTACAGCAAATGACAGTGGTACTTTTTCAGCATTAAAGCTATTGGCATTTCACTTATTTACTGACTCATTTCACTTATTTACTGAATGTACATTAAACAAAGGAAATGTCACTCAGTGTCATCATGCAATGTTTAGACATTGTACATAGATCCTGCTGTTTTCAAATTGTGGTAAAAAAAAAAAAAAGTTACTTGGTTAAAAAAAAAAATACCTTGGTAAAATATCCCTACTGCTACAATAGAAGTGCCTGATTGATTATATGTTTTGGGATATTTTAGAAAATGCAGTGTTCTCCCATTTCAGAGTAATGGCTTATGACAAATGCAGCAGAAAGTAGTAAAGCAATAGGATATATTAAATGTAGTGGAGTGGAAGTTAAAGTCTGAAAGCAATGGAAATACGTTAATAAAGTGCAGATACTTGAAGTACTGTATGATGTAATTTGTACTGTAAACCCTTATATATCAAGTGGAAATTATGTCATAGCCAGCAGAATCTTGCATATTAATGTTGGTTGACTTGCTAACAAGAGGCCTTTGCCACCAAAGATAAATCAAAAGCATGTTGTGTGTTTTACATGGTTTCCCTCTATGAAATTTCATATAGTCCAATACAGCCAAGCTGTAGTCTCATCACAGATGGCTGACATTGCCTTATAGACACTACAGTGTGTTGTTTCAGATGTGGACAACTTTTGGCCAAGACTGTTTTCAAGACATGGTTTGAAAAAGCCATTAGAACCTTTTTCAGACTGAACAAGTACCACAGCTGTGACACTACAGAACTGCCATTAATTTAAGCATGAAAGACGTTTTCCATGACGCAGATTTAATATTTCACATAGATCACAAGCAGTAACCTACTTGGTTCACTGTAAGTTAAAGATGGAGAGTAAATACAGCAGAATAAAAATAACATATATAAATTTAATTGTCATTACTGAAATGGTAAAGATTTAAACGATGCTGTTTGTCAGTAAGTTTCTCAGAGCTGCCGTCTCAGCTCAGTTTCTCTTCTAACTACTCTCCCATGTTTTCTTCATCCCCAGATGGCGGCTCCATGTGAAATTTAACTGATTACTAACTTGTAAATAATTCAACACTCACCTCCCCATCAGATTATCCTCAATCTCTCAGCCTCCCTGCTCTTACCCCCTCTGAGTCACTTCGGCTCCAGCGCTCCACACTCCTGCCACACACTCCATGTGAAATGCTCCCTATTTAAATTATTCACATATTGATAGAGGTCATTTTTTGATTGGGTAATTAAGCTCTCGTGTTTTCATGTTTCGTGATAAATATTTAGCGGGCCACATGCTTCATCAGCCCAGCCTGCAGGCTACTGAGATAGCTCTGACCATCATGGTAAATTATTATGCGGATCGGCACTCTAAATGAATGTAACATTTTGGAATTTTCGGTGGAAAAGAGGGGAGTTTTAAAGCATATCACAGGAATGGAAAAAATGAAGCATTTAGTGGCATGACAGAGCGCTGTAATGATCTGGAGAAATGCGTCTTATTATGCAAAACTCAGTGTGCCGCATATTCAGCATGAATTACAAGCTAAAGGCTTTTTCAGATGCTTTGTATAGTTTGATAGACTGGGACCATGTTTGTAAACATATTCAAGTAGGGACAGACAGACAGACTGACAGATAGACAGACAACAGACAGATGGCTTTCACGCTCATAAATATATTCGATTGGTGATACCTAGATTCATACTTTTAACCAAACTTTAGTTTTGAAAATAGCTAAGATAGGCATAAAACCAGATGGACAGGCAGGCAGACACAGACAGACAGTTAGGCAGAGAACTGGATAGCTGAATAGATAGATAGATAGATAGATAGATAGATAGATAGATAGATAGATAGATAGATAGATAGATAGAGATGCAAACAGACAGACAGACAAGATAGATAGATAGATAGATAGATAGATAGATAGATAGATAGATAGATAGATAGATCGATGCATTACATATATTACATTATTCTACAATACCTCCTCCCTTTAGTGCATCAGAGTTTTTCATTTTCATTTCATGTTCATCTTTGGAATCAAACGTCTAAAATGTCAGGTATGTTTGGAACCTTTAAATTCATAATCATGTTTGGCAGCTTTAAAAAGATTAAACTCAACAAAAGGCAACAAAAGACTTTTATTTTGACACACTTTCTTGAAAAATGAGCAGGCTATTGCATCATAAAAAAAGACCATAAGTGACCCTCATGGTGTAACACTGAAGTCAGTAGCCTTGAAGATAGATAGATAGATAGATAGATAGATAGATAGATAGATAGATAGATAGATAGATAGATAGATAGATAGATATGCTTTTGTAATACAACAGAGAGGAAGTGAATTCATTTTTTTTTTTTTTTTATAAAAATCAAGGACGTCTCCTATTCACCCTTTTTTTCTCATCATTGCAATGTTCAAATTCCTGAACGGAAGCTTGATGGACAGGCCGATGCAGAAATTGGATCTGACGGATAATAAAAGGTAAAAGAATGCATCCGTGACCATGCACGGGAGAATCCTTTGAAGAATGGCATTTTAGTTCAAGGACAGCAGGCTGATAGAAGGCAAATAACAATGCTTTTGAAAGCGAGGCACTCTCCCTCGCGGAAAAGAAACTCACGCTTAAGGAGAAAGGAGCAAGTACGGTGTCAATTGGATTGGACGTTCAGAATAGAAACAGATGCAGGCTTTTGACGGCACAATGCAGAGGAACTCAAGTGGAGATGAATGTGAGGGATCTTAAAAACGATTAGTGTTCTTACATGCCCTAGAGATTCCCTCACGTCAGGAACTGTTGTATATGATGGAGCTGGGGGATCATGCAGGAGATTGGAGAAGAATGAAAGACAGCTCTGCAACAAATTGCAGTGACAAACAGGAGATATCAGTATTACTGAAACCCACATACTGAACCTATGTAGAACCTATGCAGGTATTAAATAGCATCGTCTATTAGCACATCCTTAATTTAACAAGCCGAGAAAATGGATGAATGGAGCACATTTTTATAGCAGGGTCTAGACATTGTGCTCAGAGCTGTGCTGCTGGGGAAACAGGGGGAGCTTCTCAAATAAGGCAATGCGTTAATGGGGACACTGTGCGTATCTTTTAATGATGGTGCTACAAACCACAGAGCTGCTTCCATTGCTGTGGTCAAAGTAGAGTCCACACTCTAGTAAAAGGGCTTCAGTGAAATGATGACTCACAAAGAAATTAAAAAGCCACCAAAACAACATAAACTCTGAGTAACTATACATTAGACCCAGAACCCTGTAATTTAACATTGGCTGGGTTAGATGCTGCATAGGCAAGCTAGCATGCTGTGTAGTCATGTGACATTAAATAAACTCAAGGAGTGGGTTTTGTCCTAAAAACCTTGAAATATGTAGTGATAACACACAAATAATGTTACCACCAGATGCTACCATATAATCATTAGACCAAAGAGAAATGCCCACCTTCAGGCCACAAAACAAATCATAGTCAATTAAAAGTATATATATATATATATATATATATAATTCAATGGTCTGTGAAGAGTATGCTTGCTAGATAGCTTTGCCAACTTAGTAGTAAAGCTAGCTAATAGACAGCCTTCAAACAGTTAGGCAGCCATGAAATTTAAGCCTTGGGTATACTAGACGACTTTTAAAGTCTTAACAGATTATAAAAAGACTGGGCATCTCACACCATTTTTCTTTGTTTACTTGCTGTAGTCTTCTTCCATGCTCTCAGTTTTCATTGGCTGTTGCAGGAGTCCGTTCAGATTGAATCGCTGACCATTTGGTCACTTAATAGATGTTTAATCTGAACTGTTTTGTTGATTTTTAGTAAATATTTACAGTTAAGAAGGTGTTGATTCACTTTAGTTATTGTATAGTTATTGTATAGTAGTTAAGTGGAAATGAGCAGCCAGTTTATTACCAGCTACTGGCTTAAGAAGAACATTACAAGCATGCTCCATTTACACCCAATGCTCAAGTAAGGGTCGAGTGATACATGAATAAAAGTGCTCTGGAAAATTCACTCTAGTTACTGCTTAATAAAGTTTTAATAGGCAGCCAGTTAATTAGCAGTTCTTTGATTGTTATGTTAGTTACCAGCTATTGGTTTGATAAGGCTTAATAAGGCATAATAATGTACACCTATTGTTGTGCAGAACATTACAGTTGCTTAATTTACTGTAGTTACTGCTTAATAAAGTAGCGATGAGCAACTGGTTATTACGAGATATTGGCTTGTTAAAGATTAAGAAGGGCAATATAATATCCCCCCAATATAATGTACCAAGAAATCTGTCACATGATCTCATGATCCACTACACATAAAACAAAAGCTTTAGTGCAAGTTCTGCCAGGGAGACTCCAATACTACGTCACTCTGACCAATCAAAAGCTTCCACCTGTCTTTAAAATGAATCTACTTACACATCTGCTTTGCTGCTTTCAGATGCTGACATTTCGTTGTTCCCTTCCTTCCTTCGCACTGCCACCAGTTTGGTCCTCGTCCGGTTGCCCAAAGTGTAGGCTCAGCCCCTGCCGTCCCTATACGACAGGATCTGCAAGGGTCTAAACGTTCCAAGACCTGGGCCGTCAACAGGGCCTGCGCCAAGGACTTTAGCTTACAAAAATTGTTATCTATCAAATTGTTAAATCCTATTGAGATTAAAATTGTCTTCCTTCACGCTCATATTAGGAGTCTTTATGGTAGAATTTTTATTTACTCTCATTGCTGCCAACTTTAGAAGCTGGCACGTTTCATCTAGTGGTCAGCTCCAAACCAATATATATTCAATAACTATAGTTTAACATCGATAAATCAATAAAAAATCTACATAACCATGCTACCTGGGACAAGTTTGCCTCATTCAGCTTCTTTATTTCCACTAAATCCAGCAAATATGTGGCCTACAGATATTCAACAACCATAACTTGTCAGATTAACTGATTTATTATTGGTATAAAGGAATTAGTTTCAGTCCAAGGACAAGATGAAGATGTGTGGTAAAGAGAAAGGTTCGCAATTCTCTGCAGTATTCTCAGAAACCTGGAACAGCACCTCTCCAGCTCAAAAATAATATTAAAATCATCTTTTTGTCTTTGCCTGAACCCATTTGTCTATACACTATAATTCCTCAGGGCTGCAACACATTATACAGACATATCTATTCCTCGAAGTGTCTAAGTGGGAGCATGGTCAAACCCACATCAATTAGCTACAAATCCTCTGCTTCGCCTTCATCTCCTAACAACGGAGCTCGTTGACTTAGCGCAGAGCAGGCATGTGTGCTGAGCGCTGGATAAGGTCACTGGGTATAATCCTACCAGTGAATTTAATTTTCAGCCCGTACTTTTAAATTAAATCATTTAACTCCTACTTCCTAATCATGGTGCAGGGCAGATCTGCATGCTAATCGTGTGGTGATAGGCTTTGCTGATAAGGCACACTAGCTCTTAATGAGGGAGCGAGAGAGGCCCTGCCTGTGGCTCTCTCTCCAGCACCGTTCAGCAGATCACAGACAGATCACACGGAACACTCACAGTGAGGAAAATGTACACATTGTACTGGACAGTTGTCATTCGGGTGAGATACCTGAGAGCTAATTTGTTAAAGCAGAGGCATATCATATTAGATGTTTACACTGCGTGTGTATGTTTGTCATTTTGCTTTGGGTTTTCGTGAAGAGTTAAAAACCAAGTGCATCACAAGTTTCAGTGTTTTCAACAAAGTAGAGTACTCATAAAATACACTACATGTCCAAGAGTATCCAGCTAGTACAATCTCCATAGAAATGCATTGCCAATAGAATGGGATGCTCTGGAGAAGCCACACATGAGCCTAAAGCCACCATGCCCAATGCCAAGAGTTGACTAGAGGAATATGAAGCCCCCCAGCATTGGAATATGGAGCAGTGAAACTCCATTCAGTGGAGTGATGGAGCTCCATTCAATTCATAGCATTTGATTGCATTACTAAGAAGAGCATGTCGCATGTTCGTAGGCGAGCTGCAAACCTGATTATGCTCTGATAGAACTCGTCTCATCACCATTACGGCAGTTATGATCCTGCAAGCGGATAAATACCAAGCAAAATAGACTGGAATGACCACTAAAAAGCGTTTAAAACATTCCAGTGGATGATATTTTACAAAAACTAATAAAAGTGTCTACTAAAGCATCCAAAGCTCTTAAATATTACACTCATACATATATATCAAGCTCAAGTCAGCTTTTTTTGCCAGCAGCTCATTTGAATTTTCCATTCCACCTTAAATCTTGCTGCAGTAATACTGAGGTGCCTTAAATGTAGAATGAATTTCGAAAGTTGGCGAACATAGGCTTACCTCAAGAAATGGATCAGGTTGTCCTCACTAAATGTTTATTAATCAACAATTACCTCAAATCTCTGCTAGGAAATGTTTACTAAGCAGCTAATGTGCAGCAGAGCAAAGCTATAATCAGCCATCGGAACTGCTGAATGCATTTCATTGGCTGATTTAATGCAGCATTCAAACCACACATGTTTTTACTTCATCTACTACACTAATGAGTGCACTTCTAAAGGAAAACTGTGCTATGTTTTGCATCCTATTTAGTGTGCTAGTATGGGGTTTGGAGGCAAAAATAATACCGCAATGGGAAAAATTACCTGCTTTTGTTTGTCATCACTACAACCACAAATCAAATTAAATCAAGTAAGTACACTCAGATATGTTGGTTAATGTGCTTTAAATGTTTTAAAAAAAGTGTTTAAAAAATGTGTTTTATTGTCTTTGCTGGATCAGTCACGGCTTTGAGATCTCATTACACACAGCCACAGCACTGCTGAATGAACCTGGAGTTGCCAACCAAAATGGTGGCAGGGCGATTGTAACGTCATCAGAAAACTCTTTGGGATGAGTTGCAATTCAGAACTAATCATTTAACAGCAGCACCTGACCTTATTAATGTCTTCTGGCTAAATGCAACCAAATCTTCACACAATGTTCCAATAATGTTCCCAGAAGAGAAGAGACTGTTACTGCAGCAAAGAGGGAACCAAGTCTCTATTAATACCCTTGATTTCAGAAGAAAATCCGGATCATCAGCTGTCTTCATTTTGTGGACATACAATGTATGACCGCTGTCACAACAAAAGCTCATATCTCTACATTTTTTTTTTTCATTTTGATGTAATAAGATTTTGTTCCAAGTAATTTTAGGTCATTTGTATTTGTCCATTTTGTCATAAAATGTTCTGACTATGCCAGAAGACATTAGGAATTTGTGAAAAGAAAATTTTGATATGCCAGCAACAGTATATTAATGTGAGTAATACATTTTGCAATTTGAGTGAAAATAAAATCTTTCAAATTTTAACATGAATTACAGAGTTTCTTAGAATTTGATACAGTATATCCTCTTTTTACTTTAATGATTGCATGCTCTCAAACTGGCATGAACTCCACAAGTTTGTGCAAAAGCCTTTGATGAGAAGATCAAATCCACCTGATAGTCATCTGAACACCAGCTTCAATGGAAGATGGTTATATACATGATTATATTATATATGATTATATACAAAATTCTAAAACTTTCATCTATTTCCAGGTTTAAATGAAAATCATCTGTCATTTTAATGTGGCCTCAGACTTTTGGATCCCACTAAATATACTGGCATGTACTGATATGTGTATTGAAGGTGCAATAAATTGATATTAATTGTGTTAAATATTGTATAATGTTACCAAATGCACTGTGGTACTGTGCACTGTGAGCTCCTGCAACCAAAACCAAATTCCTATTATGTGTAAGCATACCTGGCCAATAAAGCTTGATTCTGATTCTGATTCTGATTCAGTTAACAAGACAAATTCCTAATGCATCTTAACATATCTGGCAAATAAAAGCCATTCTGACTATGGTGCTTTGACGTGAACATATTCTTAGCTTTCATTCATTTGAAATTACTATTTTTTGCCTGACACCTAATCCTACATTTGATTCTGATGTTCTGACAATAGCTACAGTGTGAAACTGCTCTCATTGAAGTCATTTCCACTGATGTCAGAAATGAGGGCTGTTACAAAATAAAGCCATCAGGGAGTTTCAGACTAATCAGAGCATCAAAGCACGCTTGATGTCATGTACGCCAGTCAACAGGGTTTGAAACACAGTGGTTTAAAAAATTAGTGATCAGACTACACAGTCTCATTACTGCAAATTCATAACAGCTCACATAAGCCAAGTCCTATGAACAGTCACAAATCATTAAGGCCAGGGCTGCACTCTTGAAAATAAAGGGTTCTAAGTGATTCCTGGCTTGGATATATAGTTCCAGCACATTAAGGTTGGTGCAGAATGAAGGTGGTTCTAATAAAGAATTACCAAAAATGTGGTCCAAAAGTGGTTCTCCAATGGTATCGCTCTGAATAACCCATTTTGGTACCTTTATTTTTAAGATTGTAGGGGCAGGTTTGGTTAGTGTAGCTTTTCTTATGATTTTGTTCAATCCATTGAAATAAAATTGCACTCATCATAATGATTATAAATTCTTTGCAAAATTGGCTGGGCTCAAAACGGCCTGAATGTTTTTGATTTGTAGGAGATCTCTGAGATGCACTCCATTTCAGACATATTTTAGAGAAAATTAACAATGCAGGATGGCCAGCCAGGCCCACCATGTATGCAATAACATGGTGTCATTTGGTAGTTAAATGGTTTGGCTTGAAGGCAATATATCGTAGATGAAGTATTAAAGCCTTAGGGTTTGTACTACTTGCTATGGAATAAGATGAAATTAAAAGGTAATAAATGCCTCAGATGTGAAATTAATTTGCCAGGGATATTCCCCCCTCTAGGGTGAAGCTTTCATGTGGGAATGATGGGGGTTGATTTTGCAATGAGGGCCAGTGGTTTTTGAAAGCAATATAAAAGTCTGTATCATTTCCAGAACAATGCAGAATACAACATTTTATTGGCACTGTAATGAAGGCAAGCGTGAGGCAGACAGATATGTGCATGTGTCTGGTTTATTAGGGCATTTCCAGGTGTTGTAAACATGATTAACAGCAGGGGTCAGAACACAGGCAGACAGGCTAATCATAGTCATATACATATTCAAATAACAGGCAAGCAGGCAGGAACAGGTCAGAACCAAAATACATGAAACAAACATGGTGACTAAGAGAGGAAGATGGAAGAAAAACAACAGGAGCTAGTGAACATGGCCTAGAACCACAGCCATGTTGACTAATTCATGTTGTTTTCCCTCTATTTAACTATTAGGGCTCTATACTGAGTTGTTGGTCTTTTAGTTCCACCTACACCGTACCTACACTCATTGGCCATTCTATCAGGAACATCAAAAACATTTATAATGATGTGCAAAGTCAAAGACCACCCTTTATTTATTCAATTACCAATTAAAATGACCAATAAGTACAAGTCATTAATTTTTCAAGATATATTTCAGAGCAGATTAGATCATTTCCTTGCATGAGGAAAATAAGTTAAAGATTTTCCAAATTAGAGTTAAAACATTATTGACCAATACAAGAATGGGACTCCTAACAACTGTGCAAGACCTAGTAGACCACCTTCAAGACCTGTCACCTTCATATTGACAGGGGGAAAATCAAGTTCCACTCTTGCTTTAGATCTGAAAAAAAATCCAAAGAGGTTTCTGACCATCCTTCCGCTGTGAGAAGGCAACTCAGCACTATGGGACTGAAAGGATGTCTAGCTGTCAAGAAGTTGTTATTGAGAAAAGGAGACAACAAAGAACTTTTGAAAATCAAACAAAGAAGCTGCTGGTGTTGTCAGAGCGAGGGACTGACCACCCCAGAGTCCAGACCTCAACATGACTAAATGTGTTTGGGATTACTTGGATTGTGAGAAGCAGAAAATTCAACCAACTTCTAAGACTGAACTTTAGAAGTGTGGAAAAAATATCCCTGCAAATTACTGAAAAAACTGAAAGCAGGTCTGCTGAAAAAAAATGGAATTTGGTTTGTAATTTTCTTTAAATATATGATTTCTGCCTTTTCATGACACATAAAAATAAAAATACAGGCTGTTTTGACTGGAAATTAAATAAATAAAGGGTAGTGTAAGATTTTGCACAGTACTCTAGGTTTACAATTACTGTCTGTAGCCCATCTGGTGCTGTACAATATATCTATGTACTGCCTGCTGATGAAGGACTAGAGAATGGCTAACATACTATGTATCAACAGATGGGCTATGGTCTCTAACACAAGCCAAGTGCTACAAGGGAGGGTTTTACAGTAAGTGTACATAAAACCCACCAACATTGCTGTGCCTGATAGTCACATTAGCTCCACACAAACTCATGCCACTACCATATCAGGGTCCGTGCTGGACACCCAGATAATGCCCACTTGGTGGTGGTCCTATGGTGGTCACTTTACATTGATGGATGGGGTAAATGGGGGCTGATAAATTGGCCAACGAGTGTGGTTACCTGATACGTGTTTCTTATAAAGTGAGTAAAGAAGGAAAATATAAATAATGCTAAATGAACAGAAATGTCTAATGGGAAAACAAGCCACAGGTAAGTACAATGATTACAGGGAGGAGCAAGAGACTTTATTTAGTGTTATTATATGTCTTACAGTAGTTTCTGCCAAACCAGACAATTAGCATGAACTTTTGCTTTTCTGCAACAGAAAACAAGGGCACATAGCGTCATTTATGCTAAGCACTGCTCTTAGTAAGAATCAAAAGCCATTTAATTGTTAAGGATGCCCCCTTGTGGAGAATCTTCAGCCTTTTGAACATGTTTGAGAGAGTTTCTGAGGAAGAGTGAGTGAGTTACAAGCCAGTCCCATGAGGTGCTTAGCATCTAAAAATTCCTCAATCATCCCAGCACACTGTATATCAGAGAATAGGAATAGATACTTTAATATGCATACTTTCAATGGACTATATTGGACTAGTTTCCCCATGGTGATTAAGCGCAAGCCTAGAAAAATAGGATTTTTAATGGCGAAACACCATTGCTGCTGAAATTTACTCCAAGTCTAGGCGTAATCTATGTCCACAAAACCGGCCTTGTAAGCGATCCGTGATATTAGAGTACACAGTTGACAGATCTGCAATATGTTGCTGCATATATTTGAAGGTGCTAAGTAAGAAGCAGAAATCTAAAGGTGATAACTGCTGAATTGGTCTCACTCTTAGATAAACACGTCTGTTCTGAAGATAATCACTGCTTTAGAGCTCAGTGTGCTGTGCTGGACTCTCATCATATTAGTGCTAATTTAAGCTACTTTGCTGCTTGTAAATACAGTGTTATGAAGGAGCTTTTATCCTAAATTAAACGAAACCCATCCTGTCATGTTCTTTTAGTGCATCTGTTGCTTAAAGGAAACTGAAGATAAGGCAATTTGCTTGCTATAACCTTAAGCATTGAATCTATGCCACAAGTATATTGAAGATAAGAATGTACTGGATGGCTATCAAGCTTTAAAATGATATTTAGCTAAAAGCTGTCAGGTTCACTCCAACCTGATTCCATTTAAAATGAGTGTCTGATACAGAGATAAGCTAATCTAAGCCATGAACTTACTCGGCAGAGGAAAAATAAACAGCCGAGCCATCAGAATTGATAGTTCCAGTAAGAACATTAGCTCAGTGTAAATCAGCACTGGAATGGTAGATAAGCTAAAGTCACATCTATGGATTTTGTGTCATTTATTACTGGTGACGCAGCCTAGGTGGAAATCACTTGTGTTGTGGTGTGTGCTTATATTTTATTTATAGGTGTTGAAACATCTCGGAATTCTGCCAGGTCTCTCTGCAACATTATTGCTTGGGCACTGCTGACTTTATTTATTCTAAAGGTTTGGGATGCTGTAATTTAAACAATAGGCTCTTGATATAAGACTCCATTAACACCTGGTCGTTTCATACTTTATCTGGATTGTATCTTCATAAGATTTTAACCGTATGTATTTACACTTAGTAGTCAAATGTGTTTATGTAGTGCTTTTTACAAGAGGTGTTGTCACAAAGAGGGTTTAAGGAAAATCTAGGTCCAAGCACCCAGGAGCAAGCCAAGGACAAGAGTGGCAAGAAAAACTCCCTAAGAGCAAGAGGAAGAAACCTTGAGAGGAACCAAGACTCAATACGAATAGGGGATAGGATTTTAGACTTAATATACAATATTGAATGTAGAGTAGAAGGAAAAAAGATACCAGCCTGCCTTTGGACAGAAGTATGTAGATTATCCAATGATAACCAATGACCACTGCTAGAGGCCTATCAGAGTAACAATGGGCCTCATTCACTAATATCGTCCTAAGACTTTTGGTAAATTTGTTCTTAATCTGAAGAATTGTTGGCACCTTTGTGTTCTTAAGTGTGCAGATTCTGTTCTTACCTAAGAACAAATCCCAAAAAAGGAAAAATTGGTGAATGTCAGAATGTCAGAAACTGCCTAAAGCCTTGTACATGACTTTTAAAGTCTTAACAGATTCTAAAAGGACTGGGCATCTCACACTATCTGAGGGATCACACGCTATTCAACTTTTAAGCTGCTGCTGAAGTGAACAGAGCTCGCTGAACTCGTGTGAACTCACACAATCTCACATGAACTCACATGTTCCCTCATTAGGGGACCCAAATAAACAAAGGTGGAGCTGCTGCTGCTGTCTTTGCTGCCGTTTGTGCTGATACAGTAAGGAAGCAGCAGGTAAATGTGTTTAAGTGAGGCTCATGGATTTAAACATGTGATAAGGGTGGTATTTTTTTTGCAGTTTTAAATGTACATAAACTCCATTGTGCTCATGTCCAAAATTCAACTCATTAAAAAGCTTCGCTCCACACGTGAGTGACTTTTCACCATTTTTCTTTGTTTACTTGCTGTATTTTGTTCTTTCGCGCTTTCAGTTTCCATTGTTTGTTGCAGGAGTCCACTTAGATTGAGTCTTTTATCAATTTACACTACTAGATCACACTCAGTTGGGTTTTAAAAATCAAACATTTGATATACTTAGACTGGTCCGAAATTCTATTGGGAAGGAAAACATCTGCATCTGTGCCCCTCGCACACGACTTGATTCTCTCTCTCCGACTGGCGACTCCAACTGACCCAAAAATCTGCAGACTAGAGCAAACCAGAACAGACTTGGCCAGACTGAGAATCTGGGCTAAAACCGGGGTAAAAGTCATGTAGTGTAGGTTTGAAGAAGAAATTTCTTCTTAGGAACGATTGATTAATGAGGCCCAATGAGAATTAGATCTATGAAAACCAGTGACTACTCTTAGGAGCGTTACACAGGGTTGAATCCATGAGCATCAATAACTACTGTTAGAAGCTTATCATGATGATATGTTATGAATATGAGATATGTTATGAATATGAGAAGAGCTCAAGTGTATTGTGAGGCAGGTGATACAATGTCTATGTTTAAATAGAAAAAGTGCCAGGTCCACCAAAAATCAGCTCTTGTTCTCTCACCTCATAAAGAATCTTCTCCAATGTCCCAGAAGTGATTATACCCAACAAATGTTTATCTGACTGTGTGCTTGAGTCTGTTGTGATGTTGAAATGTACCAAAACCTTCTTACAGTGTTGTAATGCAATACACGTGCATAGTGCACTCATATTTACAGATATAATGTGTATAAAATAATAACCTGATATTATAAAGTTAAATATTCTTGCTTTATGTGTTATGTATGTCACCATAACAACTTATAAGCAATTACACAAGCTTATGCCAGACCTTATAGGCATTATGTGTACCATATAACACCATAAAAAGTGCATTTTTAAAGCAGTATGAATACAAGATTCATAGGAATCTGATTGCAAATCTGAAACATTCCAGAAAGTTGTACATGTGACATTATGATCAAAGTGAGGCACCAGTGTCGGCCATTGACCAGCTGCTCGCTTTATATTCACACGTCCTTGTGGGTGTTTCAGCAGCTGTTTGCTTCATATTCACACATTCTAGTGGGCAGAAGAGGAGAATATAAATAAAAATGAAATGAATAAATTAAAGCTGTGGTCTTGGGGGCCAACATGGACTTTTATTTACCAGGTAGACATTCAATAAGCTCATCTACATGCTCGCTGAGTGAGCCCTCACTCGGCTTCAATTAGCATTTTTGCAAGCAGGGGGCAATCGCAGCCTCCGCTGCAGCCATGACACATCGATGGGGCTTTATTATAGCCCTGAATGGCTGGTCTTTGGCAGTGGTCGTAACAGGTGGCGAACGTGGCCTGAAATGAGGCGTGCGCTTAAAGATTAGCAGTTAAATGTGATCCACTCTGTTTGGAGTGAGCACAAGCGCTCCTCGCCAATTGTTTACCTGGGCAGAGGGAAAGAACAATGTCAAGGGCGTTATTTATTTCTTGCTATCAAACGCCCTGGCTTGCAGAAAGCTGTATCTTAGAAACCAAAGCAGTAAACAATGGAATGATGTATGAATTAAACATTGTTTCTGACAGTTACATTGACCTGTAACAAAACACAAGTCCTATCAGATTATATTTCTCCATCACATTGCACAACGGGGCTCCTTCACATTTTTCTTTGTGGCAAACTTTCTTGAGTGAAGATTAGAATGGTTGGGCATGGGAGGAGGTTCTGTTTTCATATATTGTCTTCTGATAAGGTGCATCTGTTACTGGGCTGCGGAAGATCTGAAGAGCCAAATATCAATTTATTTCGACAGCTCCTCTGTAGCCAGTGCAATTTTATACTTTGATATGCACGCTAGTGAACACAAAACTGATTGAAACTAAGTTTAGAAGTCAAAAGTTATTGCTTTCCTATCCTAGTTCCAGTCCTACAGTTCCAGTCTTAAAATCTGATTGGCTGACTCATATTCAAAGCTGTTGTAAAATACTCAATAGAGACAAACGACAACCACTTCATAGCAGCTGAATTCTGTATTAATGTGTTGTTAGGTTGCTTGCATCGACCACTGAGTGTATTGATAGATCGGACCATCTGTCAGCTAGTATGTGAAGTAAATGGCCCAAACAGTACTAAACATATCCTGCATAAGAACCTGTTTTTTTGTTTCAATTTATCGGTAACACTTTCTATGAATGTCGCGTTTGTAAGCATCTATAAACACATTTATAACATGTTATAATGCCTTCATACAGCATTATAAACATGATTATAAACATTTATAAAAATTAATTACACTGAATTACACTTTATAGCCATGTTTATTATACATTATGAATTGTTAATATAATGCATTATAAGTAGTGTTGATAACATGTTATACTGTCAGTGCCAAAGAAGTCAGTCCCAGCTTGGAGACTGTAAACTAAAGACAAATACCAAGCTAACGGTGGTGTACATTACCTTTCCCACATTGGGTAAAACACTGATGGCAGCACTAGTTTAAACTCTGACATTTGAAGCCTGTAATGTGCTTTATTGTTTATGTTTTAGTGTTTCAGTAAATCCTTCAGTAAATACTTCAACTTGAAGCCTCACTCTTAACACTGGAGGAGGCTTTAGTACAGTACGCTTCACTTTACTTAGAGCGGACAAATACAACTTATGAGCTCTTATAATTTGTTATGATCAGTACTTATAATGTATTATGTTAACAATTCATAATGCCTAATAAGCATGGCTATAATGTGTAATGCATTTTTATAAATATTTATAGCCATGTTTATAATGCCTTATGAATGTATTATAACATGTTATGAATGTGTTTATAGATGCTTACAAAGGTGACATTCATAGAAAGTGTTACCAATTTATCTTAGCAACTAGAATAAGGGGACTCAGCAGATAGCTAGCAGGCTCCTCTATGAATATTCAGAGGAAAGGTTTGAAGTTAATTTACAGAAGGATTCACTGTGAAACTGCTATATACAAAGTAGAGAATCTATTACTTGAATGTCTTAAAGGCTTTAGAAGTCTGTTTTTGGAAGATCTAATATAAGTAGTTTTAAATCAAGTGTGGATGCAATTAATGTGAGGCAACATAAGCTTGTTGCTAACATAGCAAAGGAAACCATACTTGCAGAAATTAGTGGAGAAATAATGCTACAAAAGGTAAAATGCACTTAAAAACAGAAAACAGTGATTTGTAAAGCACAAAGAAGAGATATTTGATATTTTTACTTTATCAATTATTGATTTTTGTAGATGCATGCTAATTCCGAATTTGATGCCTACAACACGTTTCAAAAAGTTTGGGGCAGGGGAAGACTGACAAGTTTGTAGAGTGAACAAAAAACACCTGTTTTACCATCTATAGTTCATAACATTATTAAAAGATCCAGTGAATCTGAAAAATCTCTGTGCATAAAGGGCAAGACCAAAAACAGATACTGAATGCTTGTGACTTTGGGCCCTCAGACAGCAATGCATTAAAAACCTACATGCATCCATAATGAATATAACCATTCAGGCTTGGGAATACTATGGAAAACCCTTGTCATTATCTACAAATGCAAGATTGATTTCTCAGGGCTAAAGTTTATCTGAGTGGAAACATGCTGTGGTATCATGAGTCCACCTTTCAAATTGTTTTTGGAAATAATGGAAGTCATTTTCTCCAGGCCAAAGAGGAAAGGGACCAATACAATGTTCAAAGCTAGCATCTGTTGTGGTGTGGGGGTGTCTTAGTGCCAAGGACATGGGTAACTTGCACATCTGTGAAGGAGCCATTAATGCTGAAGGGTACATCCTCAATTTGGTGCAACATACGCTGCCATCTAAATGATGGCATAACATTATGACCACCTCCTTGTGTCTACGCTCATTGTCCATTTTATCAGCTTCACTTACTATATAACACTGCAGTAACACTGACGTGGTGGTGGTGTGTTAGTGTGTGTTATGCTGGTATGAGTGGATCAGACACAGCAATGCTGCTGGAGTTTTCAAACACTGTGTCCACTCACTGTCCACTCTATTAGACACTCCTACTTTGTCAGTCCACTTTGTAGATGTAAAGTCAGAGATGATAGCTCATCTGCTGCTGCACAGTTTGTGTTGGTCATCCTCTAGTCCTTCATCAGTGGTCACAGGACACTGTCCACAGGACACTGTTGGCTGGATATTAAACACTGAGGTGTTTAAAAACTCCAGCAGCACTGCTGTGTCTGATCCACTCAGACCAGCACAACACACACTAAAACACCACCACCACCACATCAGTGTTACTGCAGTGCTGAGAATGATCCACCACCCAAATAGTACCTGCTCTGTGAGGGTCAATGGGGGTCCTGACCACTGAAGATCAGGGTAAAAGGGGGCTAACAAAGTATGCAGAGAAACAGATGGACTACAGTCTGTAATTGTAGAACTACAACATGCACCTATGTAGTAAGTGGAGCTGATAAAATGGGCAATGAGCATAGAAACAAGGAGGTGGTCATAATACATATATACAGCTGAAATATGCTTCAATTGCAAAAAGCACTCACAGATTTATATTTATTTATTTATTTACAAAAAAGCACAATACACACTTGCAGAATGTTTTGGCAGGAAAGAACTTCATTTATTAACAATGCTAGTTCGTCATAAGTGATTTTTTTCGTTTGTCTTGAGTTTATTGATGGTTTGATACACAGATATTGTGCTCCTGTGCCTTCTTAGAAAATCAAACATTATTTCCAGGTGCACTGTGAACACGTACAGTGGCCAGTTACATAATCTTTTTCACTTACATTTGATTTCCATTCTGTCTCAACCGCTTTGAGTCTGCATTTCTGAGTTTTTTCAGTTGCTTCCAAACTCAAGGAACGTGGCAAAAATGGCTGAAATGTTAAGCATGCAAATTCAAATCATAAAATGTCTCGTCTCCTACTTATAAACACACATGTGGTGTAGATTGAAAGCTTGGAATCTGTGCATTTCACAGAATTTCTCTGCTTGCTTTAGTTAGCCAAGAGTCAGAAACAATTCATACAGAATTACATCATGGTTATCAGGTGTGATAACTGTGACTTCTAAGGGTTAATCAAAGCAGATTTCAGAGTCAAAGCAATCTGTACAGTTACTCAAATTTGAGACCTAATGTTTTCCAATAATGCTTTGTAAATTTGCATGATTCGAGGGAAACCGCCAACAAAAAAGTCTGAACAAACCAAGACACAGAGGCTTATGACAAAAAAAAGAAAGGCTTTGGGAGGGATAACCGTTAGTTGCCTTTCGCATCAACAGAAATCCTTGTCAAGTCAGAATTATTGGAGAACAGCAAATCCTGATTTAAATCTATTTTCCCTCAGAATGAGATGTAAATTAGCTTAGCGGTGATAGGATGTGAGACCCAAACAACTTAAAAAATGTCATGACTAAGGTGTTCCATATTCATGAGCTAAGAGGATTATCTTCACCGTCATAATGCTCATTTTGGCAGCGGTGCAAAGATAAAAGAAAAACAAGCTGCGGAGGGTGGCTGGGTGTCATCTCCAGCCACGTTGGAATGAGCGGAAAGTTCGGGTTTTTGACTCTTGTTTATTTCCTCCGACCTATCTCACACCTGTCTAATAAAGAGACATGCCATTCCTGGCTTATCTCATCCGTTCCCGTGTTTTTTTTGTTTGTATATCAAAATGCGCTCTATGCGCAGCTTGCATGTAATTGCTCGGCGGAAAAGATACGCCCAAGCCCGAGATCGTAATCCTTTCAACTCCTTTAATCTGTCCAGGGAATTCATCCTTGCTTTTTGATCTATACTCTAATAACGTCTACAGTTGCTGCCTATAATTACATCATAACGACCGCCATAGAGCAGAGCTGTGCTGCCATTTGCATCGCTTGTTAGCTTACAGTGGATATTCTGAACGTCACGATGTTCTACATTGTCAGTAGCATGTATTTTTCCATAGCGGCCCTATTAATTATTTCAAAATGCCTCACGAGGGATAAAGAGAAGGAGAGAGAAGGAGAGACACAGAGAGCATGAGAGAGAGAGAGAGAGAGAGAGAGAGAGAGAGAGAGGGAGCATGGAGGAAAGATTTGATTTCTACCGCATTGCAGGTTTCTGCTCGCTTTCGTATTTGAAATCATCTTGAATTCACACTGCATATTATCTCTGTTCAGACAGTCTTCCAGTCCCTAAAGCCTGGCTGCTGCCGTCTCTGCCTAGATCCTTGTTAAAACAATGCAGAGAGAGAGGACGGCTCACTGAGACAGAGCAAATACCAGCCGCTCCCGATCAATATTTGCCCTTAAATTTTTTAAAAGCCTGTCTGTTTATTTATTGAAATGTGAACAGTCTCTTTAAACTGAGAGATTCGTGTCAACCCACTGAAACCTAAACTATATTCCCGTTTCTATTATGTTTGCTTGCTCAAAATGTGACACTAAATAAAAATGCATGAGCATCTGGCTTCACAGATTTAAAAGAAATGTGACAGCAGCCCTGACAAACCACATTAACCCAGGCTTACCTAATGTCAGAGGTGTTCACAGGCCAATTCAGGTGAGTCGTCTTGTGTCTTCGGCAGAGAACTTTAGTTTAGTGTCGTTATGAGCTGCAGGTGTTGCAGTTCACAAATGCCTTTCTTTATAGAAATACTTTCAGTCTGAAGGACAGAACTATGCTAAGCACAGTAAATGCAGTGTTTGAAAGAAAGAAGTGAAACAACTTGAATTGGCTTCAGTCTGTAGTTTATATAGCGTGTAAATTAGATATCTAGTATGACGGCTAATCCAGCTGAAGTGTGGTAAGAATTTAAAGAAGTAAGTTTTCAAAGAACATGATCCTTAACTTCCTAAAACTTCATCTAGATGACCTGAAACCTTTAGCTACAATACGCTAGTGCACTAGTTAGCACAGTTATTGTCCAAACTATGTGCTAACCAACAGTTTCAAGTTGCCTCTTTCCTTCAAATGTATTTAATCTATGTAGCACTTTATGTTCATCAGGCTGAAAGTTTTTATATGAAGAAAGGCTCATTGCGTGAGGCTGTATTGAAACTGATTCCTTGTGACCTGCAGAATAACAGTGCTTAAGTGCACATGACCACAGCAAAACTGAGAGGCCACAGGTGTAAATTTGGAAATGAAAGGTTTTATTCATTCACCGCATTAAGGTTGGTGGTCTTAATTTAACCCGTTTCAGTTTAGTTTGTGTTTTTCTCTGGCTGAAATTTCACCAGTTGTATGTCTCAAGTTGAGTCATGAGTCATTCAAGGGTGAGTCTGAGTTGAGTTGTGAGTCATTCAACCCCTTAAAATCTCACTTATTACATACTAAGGCTTATTATTCAGTAACTACAAGGACTTCAGTGCAAACTTATTCTTAGGTTATAGAAGTGTGTAAGAAAACTTTGGGCCCTCTGGTTGGACCATTTAAATCAGGTTTAATGTTAAATGTTAAGAAGAGTCATTTTGTCCTTTCCACAAAAATCAAACCACCATGGGAGCCACAACATTTTATGTTCATTTTACCATCTTGGTTGTAAATATGTCTCAGTATGTGCTAAGGTCCAAGTATAGGATAAAGAATATAATATAAATGAAAACGCAGACTTACTTTGCTTTCAGCTTTAGTTCAGCTATAGCCACTTTTCTCGCATCTCTAGCAGGAAATTTTTCCAAAAGTGGAAGAGTTTCTTGTAAAATGTCTTTCAACATTAGATTAAGTCAACTTCTTGTTCGCTAACTTCTTGTTCAAATTGTCCCGTTCCACCTTAAATGGTGCCTGAGGCACCAGAATGTAACTGCTGTACCATTTAAGATGGGACGGGAAAATTTGAACGAGAGGCTGGTGAATGAGAAGCGACTTCAGCTTCACAATGTTTTAGTGTTTCACAGCTTCTTGTTGCAGATTAAACATATCAGGAAACCAGCTGAGTGCTTATAGATGCAAATAAGACTCCAGATTTTTGATGTTCGTCTATATATATATATCTTTGCCTTTTTGTTAGCTACTAGCTAGGCCAGATTCTTATCTGTGTTGCTATGGTGACCAGCAGTCTGCACGCCAACCTTCAGGGTTAAAGATTGGTGAATTAGCAGTTATACATTAACACCAGCGTCTGTTAAAGTTGTGTTAGAAAGAACTATCAGAAAAGGTTTATTTTACTGCAAAGAAGAATTTTATGCTTACCTACAAATCTAATTCTGCTGCCGACACCTGTTTTAGGGGTTTAGAGCGAGTCTGAGTCAAGGTTAGAGTATCAAACCATGAGACAAACCGGAAAACTTAATAGGGGAATTGCACCAATTTCTGCATGATTCAATCATTAAGATGTGAAGAAAAACTTTCAGAGTGGTGAGATGAGGAATTTACTCAAATTTCTTTACAGTGGTGTTGATAGAAGCCAGGGTTGAATCTACAGCACAAAAATAGACATTTTTTATGCACTTTCCAAAACCGCCAGTGAACCTACATACTTCTTCTGAGTTTTTTTTTATTAAAATATGAGTAAATTAATTGGTAGAAATGACTGCTTCTTGAAGAAAGAGAAAAGGAGACAAAATTATAAGGCATTTCCTCAGCATTTAAAGGCTTAACGGATGTTGACAATGGTTGAAAGTGAACAATAACCACAGCCCAATAATGAGAGAGATGTTGAATTCATTGGTATTTACTGATTGTTTAGGCAGAAAGAGCTGTTATTTAGAGAATTGTGTAGGCTGCTTTTGCTGTTGTTTTCAGTTTCTTTTTAGATAAAAGACCTTGAATATTGTCATCTTGTTATTGGATTTTTTCCTTTATTCACTCACTCGATCCCATCCATCAGAGGCACGTTGAAATGTGCAGGCTGATTGTAACAAACGAGAGAGCCTGGCTTGAAACTTTCTTCGAGATCGATCGCAATGTCATCAAGATAATACCATTCCCTTTTATGAACTGAGGGCTTGCGAGCTTACTGTCATCTTCAGTGTCAATCCAAAAGTTGCACACTTCTCAGAAGTTGAAAAAGCGGTCAATAAGGAAGCGGCTCATGTCTTTAATTCTGTCCACCAATGAGCTGCATCGCTCTGTTTCAGGAGTCTAATTCAAGTGATCAACAGTTACAAAAGAGAGAGAGAGAGAGAGAGAGAGAGAGGGAGAGAGAGAGAGAGAGAAAGAGAAATGGAGAGGGAAAGAGAGACAGTATAGAGGAAGGGAGAATCAAAGATCAAAGGGAGAAAGAGATTCAAAGAGGGAGAGAGGAAGAGACATACATGGCTAGAGAGGAGAGAAAGAGAGAGAGAGAGTGAGAGAGAGATATTAAGAGGAAAGAGAGAAATAGAGAGGGAATAAGAAAAAAGATAGAGGAAGAGAGAATCAAAGATCAAAGGGAGAGAGAGAGATTCAGAGGAAGAGAGGAAGAGACATAAATGGATAGAGCAAGAGAGAGAGGAGAGAAAGAGACAGAATCAGAGAGAGAGAGACAGAGAGAGAGAGATTCAAAGAGGGAGAGAGGAAGAGACATAAATGGCTAGAGAGGAGAGAAAGAGAGAGAGAGAGTAAGAGAGAGAGATATTAAGAGGAAAGAGAGAAATAGAGAGGGAATAAGAGAAAAGATAGAGGAAGAGAGAATCAAAGGGAGAAAGAGAGAGAATCAGAGTGTGAGAGAGGGAGATTCAGATGGAAGAGAGAGAGAAATTGAGAGGGCAAGAGAGACAGAGAGGGGAGCGGAAGATCAGGGAGAGAGAAAGAGAAAGAGAAACTTTCAGAGAGGAAGAGATGAGAGAGAATTAGAGAGAGAATTAGTGAGAGAGAGAGATTCAGAGAGGAAGATACAAAGAGAGAGGAACATAGAGCAATAGAGAGTGAGAGAGAGATTCGGAGAGGAAGAGAGAGAAAGAGAGCAGGGGAGAGGATGAGAGAGAATCAGAGATTCAAAGAGGAAGAGAAATGGATGAAACAAGAGCGTGAGAAGGAAGAGAAAGAAAGATAATCAGAGAGAGAAAGATTCAGAGGAAAGAGAGAGAAATAGAGAGAGCAAGAGAGACAGAAGGAACAGAAAGAATCAGACAGAGAGAGAGTGAGAAAGAGAGAATCAGAGTGAGAGAGAGAGGGAAGAGAGAATCAGAGAGAGAGAGAGAGGGAGACAGAATAAGAGAGAGAAAGGGGAAGAGATAGAGAGAAGAGAGGAAGAGAGAGAAAGAGAGAGAGAGAGGGAGAGAGAGAGAGAGAGAATGAGCAAGACAGACATGAAGAAAGAAAGAGGAAGAGAAGAGATTATCAGAGAGAAAAAGACCAAAGATCAGAGAGAGAGGAGAGAGAAAGGGGAAAAGAGAGAGAGAGATGGAGATGGAACAAGAGAGAGAGCAAGAAAGAGAGAAAGAGAGAGCAAGGAAGAAAGAAGGAAAAAAGTGAGGCGAGGAGAGAGAGAGAGAGAAGAAGGGAAGGTGGGAGAAGGATGAAAAAAGAATCTGACAGTCAGTGAAGTGAATCATTGCCTCCTGCTTGAGGAGCATGCTGGAGTGGAGAGAGGATAATAATAGTTTGGGAACAAAAGGAAAGCTTGGACAGGTACTTTAATCACTCTCCACCGCTGGCCAAGCCTGGACACGGTCCACAGCGGATTGGCTTCCTCTTGTGCTCTCTGAGCTGTCCACTGGTTTGGACCACTGGTTTGGATCAACAGCGCTATTTTACTCAATCACACGGTGCGGTCATGTGGATTACACTAGAAGTAAAGTAACTGACTCGGCCAGGGCAAAGGTCAGTTTGTTTGCTGAACACAAAGTAGACCCAATAAGCCCACTTTTAGAAAAATGACCCAAAGAAAGATAGGAGGGTCCAGTTAAGTGGAAATTCAGTGAATTATGGAAATATGTGGATGCAGGGATCAGTACTGTATTGGTCCTTAAGGTATTGTTGTTGTTTTGGTTTACTATTTGAGGGCAGTGGCCTAGCATGGTTTTGCCATCAGTGGCCCTGTGTCATGCCAGCCTCTGCCGCTCTGCCTCTGCCCTAGCGACCTCGCTAATGAAACAATTTTTCCTCACATCATAATGATGATTGTTTCCATGACCATGATTTATTAAGTTCTTCCAAGAGGGAAGGGAGAAATGGAGAGGGCAAGAGAGAGAGAGAGAGGAGAGTAAGAGAAAGAGAATCAGATAGAGAAAGAGAGCACAAGCAGGAGGAGAGGATGAGAGAGTATCACATAAACTGCTGTAATGACACTTTCACTATGCACTCTAGACTGTAAACACTGCTGATACTCATAGTTATGCTTATATTCATTGTGTTCTAACTACCTCATACCACTTAGTGCAACACCTGCTCTCATGTAAATACAACAAATCTGTCTTATATGCTATGTAAATATGCAATAGATATACTTTTATTCCTACTCTCTCATAGTTTACTTAATTTATGTCTATTTCTTTATTTCTACGTAATGTATATAAGCTTATGTTCAATTATATGTCTTGCTACTGTAACACTGCAATGTCCCTTTGGGATCAAAAAAGTTCTATCTATCTATCTATCTATCTATCTATCTATCTATCTATCTATCTATCTATCTATCTATCTTGTCTGTCTGTCTGTTTGCATCTCTATCTATCTATCTATCTATCTATCTATCTATCTATCTATCTATCTATCTATCTATCTATCTATCTATCCCTCTCTCTCTCTCTCTCTCTATCTCTCTCTCTCTCTCTCTCTCTCTCTATATATATATATATATATATATATATAGAGAGAGAGAGAGAGAGAGAGAGACTCAGAGAGGAAGAGAAAGAAATGGATAGAACAAGAGAGAAATAGACAGAAGGAAGAGAGAGGGCAAGAAAGAAAAAATCAGAGAGAGAGAGAATAATAATATATAATAATATAATAATCCCATAAACATTATTTCTGCAAGTTCCTCCATTCTAGTTTTGTACACAAAAGCTATTAGAGCTCTAATAACTACATGATTTCATAATTAATTACATACCTATATGATAAATATCATTTACATTCTACTAATATTCTAAATTGACATTCTTTGTCAATTGAAAATGTATAGAATTGATTTTCTTCCTGCACAGCAAAATGGTACATCATACAAAAAACCTTTCATCAAATATAAATCTTCTCTTCTACTTTGGCACACAAAAGGGGAACTGAATTAGAGGTTTAGCATCTGTACTTTAAGGAGAGTTTCAGTTTGTTTCAATAAGCTACAAGTGGCAATACTAGTGGCAAATAATATTTCCATCAATAACTGAAAAATTAGGATTGTTTTGGCTAATAATCTGGCCAGACCACTCTTATACAGGGTGACCTAGGGTGATTTATTAGCATAGTGGAGGACTGCAGGATTCATCCACAATGAATCCATAATGCAGTAACCCCTTAAATGACCACAGGCCATATTACAGAAACCTCCTAGCTTTTTTTCTTAACTTAAGAAACTTAAGATCTGACAGGTTAAGATAAGATTGTCACAAATTCGTATTACAGAAGCAAATCTAATCTTAATTTAGGAATCTTATTTTACAGCATCTTATCTTAAGTTAGGAAATCTTAACTTTCTCGAGCAAAGTCCACAGTCAACTGTCACATCTGTTACCTAGCAACCGACCCTACACACACAGCTGAAACGTAATGTAATCAAAGTAATCAAGCTAGTTAGCCAGATAGCTAGATACCATTACTGAGAGAAAAAGGTAAAACAAAACTGAAGCAGCATAAACTTGAAGTGAAGAATACTGTGACAGTGCTTCGTGCTGTTTATCAGAGCGTCGCTGCTCCTCAGTTTCAGTTTTCCAAACTCTTTAGCCGAGCGCGCTAGCATCCTTACATTTTGAGGAATTTCATGATAAATAGACCAGCAGAAATTGCAAGAAAGTTGTTTGGAATTTGGTTTTTTCCTTTCTCCTGTTAACAATTTGAAGATTTGGGAATTTTGTTCCCATGGTTAGAATTTCAGCTGCAGTTCTATAGGTGATTCGGAACTCAGGGCAATTTTTGGACCTGATACATTTTTATTCAAATACTTTTTTTTGCAGGCTACATCTGCATCAATCATTATTTTGTTAAATTAACAATGCTTTTCCTTGAAGATGGTTGTAGGTTCCTCTACCACCGCTGATGAAAATAATCCATAATTATTAAAAATAATTAAATAGTTGCTGAATTAGTGAAATGAGAAAGAAATCGAGCTCTTCCATCAGTTTCTGCTGACTGGAACATCCGTCCAACATGCATGTGAGCTCTGATCATACTTTCAGAGCTGAAGAACTTTAATTGATTATAGGTAAAAGGATGCTGAAGAGCACATGATCCTCTTCACAAATTCAATAAGGACAGCACGGAAAAATATACAATCAGACATTTCCCAAAATAAGCCGTATTCGGAGTGCTCTCAGACGGATGGTGGACGAAGCCTTGAAACTCAATCTTATGTGGTTTCCTTGTGTGGAATCGGACGATAAAGAGGAGAATGGACAGCCAGATGGGCCCCTGGCTGGAGAAAGAGATACGGTAAAAACAGGCCCTCCATTATGGCAGCCACTCCTGAGAGTTGGAGCGAGCTCAAGGTTGTCTGAATGAGAGTGGTCATCAGACAGCCCACTCAGAAGCTGCGCTGATCCCATCGGATGACTTCTCAGAAATATAAAGCTCAGGCCTGGAACAGCGTTATTGCTAGATTCACTGATCGCTTCGCTGCGGATTTAGATTTCGGTGAAAGTGCGAAATTAATACGCGCTGATGTCTTACCGTTAATGGAGCAGAATGGAGCACAAGGTTTTGTTCGTCTCTAATGTTTTATTAGAGGATAAAGACCTATTAGGAGATTACCTTGTAAGCTTATCAAATGTACAGGCTGTACCATATGTAAGTTATTCATTTTTCAGCTTTAGAAGAAAAGCAGGAAACATAAAAGCCTCCAACGCTCACTATAATATAAAAATGTATCAGTGTTTAATTTGGCCACACTTTACTTTTGTGCACCTACTGCCACTTTAACTATTCCATTCTTCCAGTCGTAAAAGCAGCCAGCTAAAGCTGTGTCCTCTCAACAAAAGCTGTTCCCAAAGGAGTCACTGACATTATGTTCCCCTTCAAAGAGAGACTCATGGGACTAGGGGTGTCACGATTATATATCATATAATATTTATATGGAGTTGTGAGACAATGTATCAATCAAAGACAGTTAGATTTCACATTGTAAATGTGTTACAGGAAGGAATGGTTTCTAATGGGTTTCAATAAAAAATAGATAACACTAAAAATCTTAACAATAGTTGTAAAACAAAGCTTTACTGCTCTTGGAAGTGCAAAAAACTGGTTTGGTAAGCCTACAATGAAGCTTATTCACCAGCTTTGAATTTTCCATTCCACCTTAAATGGTGTGGCAGTGACATGCTGGTGCCTGAGGAAAATTCCAGTGTCTCCCTTGGGTGGCTGATTAGCCAAGCTGTTTAAAATGGCGAAGCTTGAGCTGGATCAAAAGAAGTGTCCGTATTCAAACTCGTATTCATCTCCTGTTCTGGGAACACTTTGGATTCCCAGATGAGGACAATAATGACAGGCGAAGAGTGGTAGACTGGATGGAAACAGTGTGCTGATATTGGCTGAGTACTGGAACAACTACCTCTGGAGCTCCTGAAAGTCCCCAGAAGGACATGGGGGAAAAAATAAATAAACAAATAAAGGATATAGGTTAAAAAAAACCCTCCTGCCAGCAAAATGACCTGAGATTTTTTTTTTTTTCTTAAAATAATTAACTTGGGATAATTATCTTTAGATAATTACTCCAATAATTACTGATATAACTCAGAAAAATGGACAATGGGCTAATGGAGAAAACAGTGAATGGAATGCTGCCTGAATGACATATTAGTACCATCTACAGGGTGGAGTGGGGAATATGCTTACAGAATATGGAGTACGAACATAAGTTTTGTCTATATATCTCGATATTATTATCCTGTGATAACTATCTTGGGATAATTAACTTAAGACAAAAATCTCAGGTCTCAAATCTATTTTTTAACAAATCATAGAAAACTCATGTAATTTTTTATTTTTTTATTTTTTACCCATGTCCTCTGGGGGGCTCCATAAACACCCAAATTTTACTAACTCATTTGTGAAGACTTCACACAAATGTATCAGTTATCATAGTGAGGAGAAAATATGGGTTGCAGCAGGTTCTCCCCACAGGATTCAAACAGCTGCCAAGTTCCGATTCTAACCAGACGAAACATATAACTCCAGAGGGATGTTTATGGCTCCCGGTTGTAGAGATGTTTATAGCTACTTCGGTCGTGGAGTCATGGTTCCGCAGTTGGCTGGGAGTGATATATCTGAGGCATTTGTCTTGTCTTTGTATATTTTTTTTACCAGCTTTGCTTTTCTTTTTTGTATCTATATGTTTTATCTATCTATCTAGGGTTCTTTACTACAAACTTCTAATCTGCTCTGGTTGTACTAATGTCTGATTCATTCAGTCCTAGAAGCACAACAAGCTCTTTGAGGTCTGCATCTCTGTCTCTCCTTCTATTATAATTGTCATCGTGTAAATCCCAAAGTAATCTGTGCTCTGCGTGAATTTGGGGAGTGTTGAGAAAGGACAAAATTAATCCAGCTATGTAGATCACAATAACACAAGCTAGAAGAATAAAGGCAGCCCAAGCAGTCGTTTAAAAAGCTGTTAGCATTAGCTAACTAACACAGCTGGTTACTGAAATGGTTGCTTTAAGAAACTCACATTTAAATGGGCAACTCTGCTTAAAAAGCCAATCAGGTGGGTGGGGTTATCTCCTTTTCAAACTGTCCAATAAGCCATCTTCTGTTTTATTGTCTTGTCTATTAATCCAATGATGGTAATCATTTGATAGTGTGTCACTAGATGTGATCATGTGAAGCACTATCTCTGTTTTGTTTGGCCGTTTCATGAAATTTGTTCCACGAAGCTGAGATGCTTGCAACTGTTGTGGATGAGTTTCAAATGAGTTGCAAGATGCAGATCAAGTGCAATTTAGTCTCATGTAGGTTTCAAGTAACTAAAGTTGCATTGAAGTTTCACTGTGTGGAGCCAGCCTAACATTCCCACAAGCAACTACCCAAACTCACCTTAGCTGCCTTGTGAAATTTTTTTTCTCATGTGCATAAAATGGGTAGAGATGTTTCAGAGCTGATTAGATGTATGATGATCCACTTGCATAAGGAATGTAAAGGCCAATAGAAAATAAGTGAGTTTTTAAACTGTAGGTCAAAAAGTTATTAAAAGTTATCAAGTAAATGGGACACCTAACAACTGTGCAAGACCTGGTAGACCACCAGAACTGTCAACATCAGATAAACTGCACTGGAACACTGGACATGAAGAAAACTTGTCAGGACTAATGAGTCTAAATTTGCAAGTGTAATTATTTGAGTCCTGAAAAAAAATGGAAAATTCAAGACTGAACTTTGGAGGTGTGGAATTTCAATATCCTGAAAAGAATGAGAGCTGTAATAAAGGCAAAGGGTGGACACACTACTAAAAAATGGAATATTGTGTTAAGCTGTAAAGGCTTCTGTTTCATTTTCTGTTTTCTTTTTTTGTTTTGTTTTGTTTTGTTTTTTCCTTTTGTCCTGACACTGAAAAGTGAATTGCTTGCACTCAATGGCCATTTTCACTGGAAATAAAGTAGACAAAGGGTGGTCTCTGACTTTTACACAATACTGTGCCTTTACATAGATGCAAGTTGAAATGCATATTTAAATTCATAGAGGAAATATACAATATCTCATTAATTTAATATTGTTTGCCTCAGAAGAGGTAATAGCTTATGCATTAACTCAACTTACGGAATGATTAAGTAATTTATCACTGTCATCTACTTTCGTAAATGCGTGCATCACTACAAATTCTCTGTCACACATATTGATTTGGCCATCAAGCAAATCAAATCAAGTCCAGCAGCATGCATTTAAGGAACAGATTTATAGCACACAGATGTGAAAATTAAACTTCATGAAAATGAATTAAAAAACATTTCATTAATTTATTTTACTTTTGTGCACATACTGAACATTGCGAATCCCGACCATCCACTTTGAGGCTAAAATGCCCATAATTTCACATAGATGAGGATGCTTTTGACTTTTGGTGAACTTTGACAATCTAAGCATGCTGAACTTGTCTACTGCAATAGGACATCTGCAACATAGAGGATTAGCAATAAAATCAGCAATAATGCAGCTTCATTCGGCTCGTCTATCAGAGCATTAAAGCATGTCTCAGACGCAGCCCATGCGGCTAATGCCTCTTAATATCTTGTCTGATCTAAATGGAAATTCAATTTGGAGTCACGTTTTGTGGCGAAGAGACGGAGGGACCCACATGCTTGGTTAGATAAGCAGACTGGATGATCAGAACGTATGGAGGTCAGGAATTACATGCACACATGCGCATGGGATTCAGTTGGCATATAATAGTGAAACAGCGTAAGTTATTCATTGGTTTATTTGTGTTTCTGCCTCTGTAGCATTGCTAGGCCCTTGTGGTGAGATGTTTCTTTTTCTCCTTGCAGTTCTTGCCTTGTAAGGCACTGTGTTGTCACAAGTAACTCGCCCAAAGTACACATCAAAATACACTTCGGGTAGCTGGATTTGACACAGTCATACTGCATTCCACTTCATTCTTCATCATACCACGCTTTAAAGACCGTGGAAATGGAGAGAGAACCACCCATCAAAGAGCTTGAATGAAACTCTGAGATGTCTCTGAGAAGTTTAGCGCACCAAAATCTACTCTGGAACCTGTTTGTGTGGAGTGTTTAGTGCTGAAACATATTTGTTCTTCTGCGAGACTCAAACATTTAGCAAGTTGTTCTCAAGCTGTCTCATTTTTCTCCTTGTTTAGTGTTATTATGTGCCATTTTTACTAAGAAAATTATGCAAGAAAACCTGAGTAGAGTGGCTCAGCTCATATAAATGGTAATATAAGGTGTCATGATAAGAAAATGAAACATATAAAATGTATAATCCTACATTATTACATACTTAGTGAGACTGTAGAATAGAAAAAAGAAAAGAAAAATAAGACCATTTATTTGATCTATTTTAGCTGTTATGTTTATGTACATTCAGATGGATATTACATCTTATGTAATGTGTTCTGGTCCAAGCTGTCAGGTACTTTCATAGGCTTGGGGACCGCTTAGTGTTTGCTGTGTGAGGCTGGTATACGGCACTGTGCAAAATGATTTATATAATTTCCAGTCAAAACAGCAATTAAATAAAAGTTATTCATTTTTCAGGAGATATTATAAGGACGTTTGACATAATCCTCTTGCATAAGAAAGAGGAAAGTGAAAGCAAAATAAGTGAAAAAACAAGACTTTCCAAAGCTGGAATAAAAAAAAAAATACTTAAACATATAGAGAAAATGGTACTCTTAGTAAATGTGTGAGACCTGGTAGATATAAAGAGCAATTAAAACTTTCATCTTTGAGAGATACACTATATGGACAAAGATATTGGGACAACCCTCCTAATTATTGATTTCAGAAGTTATAGCCACACTTATTGCTAAAAGGTGGATAATATCAAGCACATAGCCATGCAGTCTCAATAGACAAACACTGGCAGATGAATGAGTCATACCGATGAGCTCAGTGGCTTTAAACATGGCACTGTCACAGGATGCCACCTCTGCCACAAGTCAGTTTGTGAAATTTCTGTCCTGCTGGATCTGCCCCTGTAACTGTAAGTGCTATTATTGTGAAATGGAAGCACCAAGGAGTAACAACAGCTTCGAAGCGCTAGACAATGCAAACTCACAGAGTGGGGCGGCTGAGTGCTGAAACACACAGTGCCTATCCTCTGTTGAATCGCTCACTAAAGAGTGTCAAACTGCCTCTGGAAGCAACATCAGCAAAAGAACGGCATGTTTCACAAAGGCTTGCGAAGCTTTTGTGAGATTCACAAAATGAGTTTCTATGGCTGAGCAGCTACACACATGCCTAAGATCAAAATGTACAATGCCAAGCATCATGGAGAGTGGTGAAAACACATCGCCACTGGACTCTGGAGCAGTGGAAACATATTCTGTAGAGTGATGAATCACACTTCTCTATCTGGCAGTCTGATGAATGAGCCTGAGTTTGGCGAATGCCAAGAGAATGTTAGCTGCCTGACTGCATTGTGCCACCTGTAAAGTTTGGTGGAGGAGGGATGATGCTATGGGGTTGTTTTTCAGGGGTTGGCCTAGAACCCTTAGTTCCAGTGAAGGGAAATCTTAATGCTTCAGCAGACCAAGACATTTTGGATATTGTATGCTTCTAACTTTGTGGGAACAGTTTGGGGAAGGCCTTTTCTGTTCCAGCACGACTGAGCCCCAGTGCACAAAGCAAGATCCATAAAGGCATTGCTGGGTTAGTTGGGTGTGGAAAAACTTGACTAGACCTCACAGAGCCCTGACCTCAACCTCATCAACACCTTTGGGATGAACTAGAACAGAGATCATCCAACATTCGTGTCTGACCTCAAATGCTCTTCTGGATGAACAGGCAAAAATTCCCACAGACACACTCCAAAATCCCAGAAGAGTGGAAACTGTTATAGCTGCAAAGGGGGATCAACTCCATATTAATGCCTATGGGTTTAGAATAGGATGTCATAAAAGTTCCTGTAGGTGCAATGTGTAGGTGTCCCAATACTTTTGTCCACATAGTGTACAGGAACATCAAGCTGTACTTTTGCTTCAGATCTGAATGAATTCACAGCCATTCATCCACTGTGAGAAAATAGCTCAACGCTATAAGTCTGAAAGGATGTAGCTGTCAAGAAGCCCTCACTGAGAAAAGGAAAGAGACACATCAAACAAAGAAGCCGCTGGAGCTCTCAGAACAATGGACTGACCACCCCAGACCTCAACATCACAGAGTGTGTCTGGAATTATTTAGATTGGGGGAAGCAGGAAACACAACCAATGTCAAAGACTGAGCTTTGCAGTTAAAATATCCCTGCACATTTCTTTTAAAAATTGAAAGCAAGTCTTCCAAAAAGAATGGAAGCTGTAATAAAGGCAAAGAGTGGACAGTAAATACTAAAACATGTGATAAAACACGTTTTCTGTTTTTTCCCTTATGCTGAAAGTGGTCTCTGACTTTTGCACAGTAATGCACATTGAGTCAAGGCTACATTAATAATACAGAAGTGATTTGGAAGTGGCAGCCATGCAGAAACAGAGTAGTTACCACATCTAATCTAAAAATACTTCATTTAAGTCCATTCTTCTGGAGAAACATGTAAAACATACATTTACCCGGGACCCACTTGACCCCACACTGCGACCCACTAATGAGCGACCGCCCACACTTTGGAAACCACTGGATGAAGTGACCTATAATACATTAGCCATGTGTAAATATTGCATGTAGTGTGTGTTCAGAGCTCTTATTGCTAGGAAAATTACACTAGAAAGCCTGTATGAATTAACGCAGCTCTAGTCTATAGGACCACAATATAAAGCTTTAATATGCTTAATATTCCTTTACATCCACATCATTATATATATATATATATATATATATATATATATATATATATATATATATATATATATTTTATTCCTTTCAAGCTTGTTTTGACTCAGATACATCTAAGCACCCATAGGAAAATATGTCATGCGAATGGAGGTATATTGTCTACTTTATCAAATACCATGCATTGTTTATTAACTGTATTTCACTATTTTAATATTTAATACATTCAAATTTGATTTTGCCACAGATGTATCAAATCACCCATAGATATCAGGAAATTTCATTTTAATGTGAAAAATACTTCGGCTTTGGACTTTTGTGTCTAATTTCATCACTCGCTGCAGTGCATCCATCACTGATGACTGATAGATTACTGCCTCTGCCATCAGCAGTGTATACATGACTAGTGATCAAAAAGACATTAGCATATTGCTCAAAAATATATTAGCATTAAGCTAAAAAAAGATATTAGCACATAGCTGAAAAAAGACATTAGCATATAGCCAATACAGTCCAATTCAGTGCTCCTGAAACAGTGTTAGACAGACGAGCTGTCATACTAAGTTGTGTCACACTGTGCTCTCCAATACAAACTGATTTATTCACAATTACATGATGTTTAGACTTTAATTATGACAGAAAATCAAGGCCTGACAGCCTCTTAAACAAACAGTCAGTCAACTGTCAAGAACTTATGCTCTATATTATTTCATGCACCGAGAGTAAAGGTTCAACAATATTATATTTCTAGTGCATAATTACGTGATTGTGCATTTCATAAAGAAAATTTGATAATGAAAATGTAGATCATTTCAATGATAGTTCTCAAATCATACTGTTCTGTCTGCCTTTCTTTGTCTTTTTGGGTATCTATCTATCTATCTATCTATCTATCTATCTATCTATCTATCTATCTATCTATCTGTATCTGTTTCTCTGTCTTTTTTCCCTTACTTCTTTCATATTCTGACAAACTAAAAGACTTTCCTTCTTTCTTTCTTTCTTTCTTTCTTTCTTTCTTTCTTTGTTTCTTTCTGTTTTTTTTCTATCTATCTATCTATCTATCTATCTATCTATCTATCTATCTATCTATCTTTTTTATTTCTGTGTTTTTTCTCTGATTTCCTTCATTGTCTTTCTGTCTGTTGTTCTTTCTTTCTTTCTTTCTTTCTTTCTTTCTTTCTTTCCTTCTTTCTTTCTTTCTTTCTTTCTTTCTTTTTCTCTTTGTTTTATCTGTTCTATTTATCCTCTATTTCTTTTTTCTTCCCTTTTTTGTTCTTTTTCTAACTTTTTCCTTTTCCATGTTTGACCTTGACAAAAACTCTTGGCACATCATTAGAAAAGGTAAATCTAATAACTTCCAGAGGAACATCCAGAGCGTATAAGAGAGGTGTGTATGAAGAGTGTGTATAAGGAGTGCGTATGAAGAGCGTGGCGTCGAGGAAAGAGGGAGAGAAGAGTGTGACAGATTTGATGGATGAGATCTTGATTTGCTAATGGAACAGATGTGAGCTCTAATTGGCTTGCTGAGAATCCAAAGACATATGGGGCACCTGCCAGTTAAGAAAATTAGACATTAGGACTAACATTTCTGTTTCTCCATTTGACGAATGTTCCACGGTGAAGTCAAGCATTAAGTTAATCAGTAGAGATGTTTTAGGAGACACTAACAACTCAGTCACAGTAACCTCATCTGGAGTAAGTAATATTAAAACACACACTAATCCACAGCAGACATCTGATCAGAGCGCAGTCTGCAGCCTTCTTCTAGAGAAATGGCTACGAAGATTATAGAGCAGTTTGATCATCTCTCACCCACACATAGATCAAATGTAGCCTCAGATTTCTAAACTCTTTCATGGCCCAAGTGCAGAACAAACCCAATATCACCAATAATGCATCTTTTGTGAAAACGTGCAGGGTGTATTGGTCCCTCGAGTTTCTTGTGTGCTTTGATGCCAGACCTTGTTATTTCACATAAAACCAAAACCACACACACAGTTTGGTGACTCTCTTCACTCTTAAGCGCAGCAATTAATCAGAATTATTAACTGAGAAATTAATTGGCTTCTCCTTAAACTGAGGAAACCTGTTATCTGATCCTGAGAGAAATAATTGAGGATGAAACGCTCTTTAATACTCAATTGACTTAATGAAGACATGGTGATTAAGTGTCAAAGGTGGAATCGAATGAATAAGAGTTTTAAAACATACATTTCTTTGCTTATTTGAAATGTTTACTCAAGGAAAATGTGATAAGATTATCTGTTATTTTCTTTCTTTTTTCTTTCTTTCATTCTTTTATTTATCATTGCCTGCCATATATATGCCTGTCCATATACACCCAAGAATAAAGGCTTTTACACACTGAGTGCAAGTTAGTTGTGCAATTTATTTGTGAGTCAATAAATTAACTTAAATATATGTATAACTGATGATATCTTGCACACCAAACAGTTTCAGATGGTAAAAATACACCATTATTGTATTTGCTGTCTGTTTCATGTTTCCAAAGATTCACAGGTGCAATAAACTCACATGACCAGTCACTGTTGGCTCTGGTGTTGGCATGGCAATATCCAAGAGAAATGATTGGCTGTATCCCAGCAACTAGAACCTTTTCACAAGCATCAAAAGAGTTACACAAAAACTGATTTACAGATATCAGAGCTACCTGTGAAAGTGCTCACAAAGTTTCAGCTCCTGCATGAGGAGATAAAACTCTAATATTTCCTTTCACTTTTCTGAAATGGAAAGTTTCACAATTTCACCATTTGCCCATTTGTTGATGAGCAAACAATGCCTTTCATCTCTTGACGACATTCAATTCATCTGTTTGTTTGTTGTTTACAACATGATCACTGAATACTTAACACATTTTTGGGTCATTCATTCACATCCCATTCTATTAGCCAATACTTTTCAATGGAAAGTAAACAAGCTGTATGCACACTTGAATGCCTGTGTGAGCAATGGGTGCACCTTAAAATGGTGACTTAGAACAAGTGTCTGGATACATTTGGACACATTGTTTATATGAGCATATACAACAGTGGTACTATGGACAATGATGCAAAAAAAAAAAAATAGAAAGTGCTTTGAAGTCAAAAACAAGCTAACTAAAGCAAAGCATAAGCATGTGCTGAATTTTTGCACATGTAAGAACTTACAGCTTCAGGGAATCTTAAATGAAGCATATGTACTGCGATCCAGTCTGGGTCAGCATTATACATACTGTATCATCAAAGATAACAGGTAAAAAATGCTGACCAGATTCTACCACTCAGGGTCTTCACCGAGGCTTGGAGGCAAAAGGAGACCCTGAATGTTCTGTCAGCTGATCATTTATTGTACATGCTTGACTATTATGCTTTTTTAAGCACATGCAGTAAGGCGGTTTATGTGATACGATCTTAGAAATAAAGGCGCCAAAAAGGGTTCCCTTGGTTCCCTAAAGAACGTTTCAGTGGATGATCCCTTAAAGAAACATTTTTGTTGGTTGTGAATATCCATTTTTAAATGTAGAGAACCTCGTACAATGCAAAAGTTCTACACAGATTAAACATTTTGGTAACACTATATTTGAAGGCTACCGACATAGGGACATAATAACACACATAAGCATTAAAAAAAATAAATAAATAAATAAAAACTAAAAATATGTGTAAAGCAATCCTTTATTATAAACAGCTCATATAAATAAATTACAAGATGTCTGATGGTTTATGAAGTGATTGGCAATGTAATGACATAAGGGGCCTTACTAAAATTGTATGTGTATATATATATATATATATATATATATATATATATATATATATATATATATATATATATATACACACATACCGTTTTTTTAAGAAAAAGGTATGTATATATAATGTCGACACAGCAATGACATTATATATTATATATATATATACATATAGCACTTTTTTCAGTGTTGTTTTTAAAGACATTTTCGAGTTATTTTAAAGTGAAGTTAAAATATTTAGATTTATTATGATTTTAATTTGTCAATAAAAAAAAAAAAATGCTGTCCCACATTTTCATGTCACTACTGAAGCACAAAGGTTTAGTCCATAAGCGGAGCCTTATTTAAGCCGCACCCCTGCATTTTAGAGCAGGATGTGAGACTGCGTCCATCTCCCTCATGGCCACATGATGACAGTTAGATCTTGTTTTGAAGTAAATATGTCCCAAAGTCTTAAAGTCATTGTGTAACATTAAGAATTGTCATTACTGTAACACATACTTTCTGCAAATAAGTAAACTTTTTTTTTTATTTAATGAAAAATATTACTAATGTGTGTAGAGCTGTTGAAAGCTGTGTTTGCTAGTCATGTCTAACATTTTTGAGTTAATCTAAACTAAGTCATCTCATGGTAAGATTATCAGTTATCCGCTCACAGACATTCTGCGAAAACTTAACCCACAAATGCATTTCTGGGACAAATACACATAAAACCGCAAAGATTTCTTTTATGTCAGTCATGCATGTATGTCTTTTGTACTCTTGCACTATTATAATGCTTATTATCATGTGAATTTCCCTGCTGTGGGACTAATAAAGGATTATTTTGTCATTTTTTTTCATAAAAAGTTCTGTTGCAGGTTTGAACTGATGAAATCTGTGGAAGCACAAAAGAATTGGCCTTTCAATCCAGCCCTCATGAACAACACTGAGGACCACCCAGAGAGCTGCTGAGGTAATTATATTTGTGTAGTCTTTGAGAGGCTGTCCAGCATGTGCTGCTCAGATGACGCTAATGCAGAAGCCTCCGGAGCCGGGCCTGCGTGTCCCAAGGAGCTTGGTAACTAGAGATGAACCTTGACAGGAGGAGTGTGTGGTAAATAAATCATCCCTCCCCTTGTCCCCAACAGCAGAGGCTCAGAGCACTGCAGAGATCATGCCACAGGGCTACACACACACACACACACACACACACACACACACACACACACACACACCTAAACACACACACACACACACACACACCACCACAGTTCACTCACCCACAAGAAGACTGACTACAACATCACCACGTCATGAGATGAGTGACCTATATGTGTGCAGGTGAATTCTTATGAAGACACATATATGTACTCTACACTTACACCATATATACGTATTCACCACTGACCCCTACACTGACCACTGCTATACAGAATTCCAGTTTTAACTGCATTGCAGCCAGTGCTGGTTCTACTTAATAAGTACCACAAGCAGCTACCTAAGGCCTCATGGACAACAGGGTCCCCCTAAAGAGGAACTGATTTTTCAAAAAGTCTACATAATTAAAAGGATGAGACGTAAACAAAGTAATTCGGAGTGGTTTGGTGTGAAATGCTCTGTTCTAGGGAAACATCCACCTTTAAAATATCTTTCATAGAAAATTATTACATGAAATGGTTGGATATATATTGCCTGATGTCTCACACCTGGTTTAATCATAGTTTTGTGACAAAGTTTTGGCTTGAAATGTCCTTTAATCCATTTATTTTAATCCATTGATGGCGGAGGAGTTCTCGCAGGGCTTCGTAAGGCAAAATAGTCCCCAAAGAAAACTTATTTTTTCAGTTTTGTAATTATTTTACCATCATCAACTTTTATATAAAACTCAGAAGACATGTGTAGGTTCACTGGTGGTTTTGGATAGTAAATAAAATGGCTATGTTCGTGTTGGAGACATCATGACCCCTGGTTCCTATCAGCACCACTGTAAAGAATTCACAAGTCTGGTCAGGTTTCTCTGCAATAACCTATTTCACATCAAACCATTCTGAATGACTCTGTTTACATTTCAAGGACTGAAATATTCAGAATTTTTAATAAATTGGTATTCCTTATTAATGTACCATTATAGCTACATTCCAATACATTTAAAGGAGGTCAAGGTATTAAATGAGAAACTTTTAAAACTTTTAAGTCACTAGAGGCCTCATGACATGATATTTTCACAATACTTGAGCCACAATTTGATTTTAAGTTTTAAACTTTTATGATGTGACACATTGTGATACACAGCAATCTCTTTTAATGGTGTCTCCGAGTCTTCTCCCTGCCTCTGTTGAATCCACACACTACAATTCCCATAATTCTCTGGACTCACACACCAACCATGAACTACTTTCCAGATCCGAGTCACCTGATTACTGAACTGTTGTCACCTGTCTCTCATTACCCTTTGAGTATAAATACCAGTCTGTTTATAAAGTTTCTTTGTGAAGTATTGCCAGCCTTATTTGTTGTGTACTGAGCGGTCAATTCTCTGTCTGATCTTCCTGTGTTTGACCTGTTTCAGTTTCATTGTTTGCCTTGGACTGATTGCTGTTTTGGCTTTGACCCACACATGTGTTTGACCTTCGCTTATCGTTTAGTACCCATGTTTATATTTCTCTTCATCGCTGTTCTGAATTGGTTTGGCTTAGGCAATTCTTTTATTACACCACTCTTTATTAATAAATCCATTTTGACCCTTTACACCCGCAAGCATCTGGTTAGTTGGACTAATGTTACAAATAGCTGCAAATTCAATTCAATTCAGTTTATGGATCTAAAAGAAAACATTCTCTGCTATATCAAATAATCTATTGATACTTTGGCCTCCATGTCACAGAGCTATTTTTTCCACACAAAGTATTGCGATTATTCTTTCTGACTAACTCCACATTTGCTGCTCTGCACTGTCATTATCTTTATGCACACATACACATACTTAACTTTTAATATGACTTTTACCCAACGAGCAACCCCAAGCATTTAACATTTGTCAGACACATTACGATCTCCAGGCACAGAGTTTGTGTGATTATACTAAATGTGCTCTATTTGCTATAATTATCTCACAAACACAACAAGGCCATTTAGCAGGTCAAATTAATTAAAGGCTCATTTTGTCATATTGATGTGTTTGAGTGCACAATTAGTGCTTTCTAATGTTCAGTATGTGAGCTTTTTGTTGTTTGAAGAAGACTTTGATAAGACCGAGCGGACGGCTTACAATCTCACACCTTTTGCCTTTTCAACGCTTTAAGTGTTTTCAAAGACATGGACAATCTTTTTTCTAGTTGAGTTGTAGATACATTCACCTAGTTCTGCATACTTAAGTACAGTTTGGATGGCTTTATACTTCCCTGCGTGCCTTTAAAAGATAAAACTTTAAGTTCTATTGAAATATATTTGCGAGGAACAGAATGTACTTTCACTCCTCATCATTTACTTCCTTATTCTCTTTTTGAGTTTTATGTGTTTCTGTTCTGTTGGTTCAGCTCCTGGAATGACTTGCTGCTCTCACACTCCTCACTTTGGAGTTTTAACATTTTATTTTAGGTCAAAGTGATCCCAAAAAGTCTTTTAAAGAACTATAAATATTGGATTGGATTGAATTAACATGAGCAAACTCCCAAGACTCTGTAGACACCATCAATAGAATAACGTTATTACACATCTACCAGTAACTACTGCAATTTCAAAATAGCTGTCTTTGACATTGAATCAGTGCAAAATATAAGTATCTTGCTTTATAGCAGCAGCATTTTGAAGGCTTTGAGAGCCAAGCAAGATTTCAAGTAAACTGTTCGAATCCAGCAATAGAAACCTAAACCACAGTGTGTCTTTTCACATTGGGTAACCAAATAATATTATAACAAGGTTTTTTGTGAAGTGCTTTGATGCATCACAGAGTTTTACAATGAAGTATTTAAGCAGTAGACTATGAGACGGAGTGTGTTATGGTGAATTACATTGATTTAGTAGCAGTAGATCATCACAGCCATGTTATTCATGATAGTACATGCCCTCAAATGTTCTATTGCTTTATACACACATTTTGCAAAGTAAAGAAGCCTTGAACATTGTTTCTAATATACCATCTCTGCCCAAAGAAGACAAGTATCTTCAACATAACTTTAAAGGAGAGGGCAAAAACACTCTTACCTTTCAATGTAAGTCAATGTAAAGAGATTTTATTCTGAGTGATTTCAGAGTATTTCTATTGGTCCATTCATCATGAAATTTTCACACAACATAAGAGACAGCTGGCGTGTTGAAATGATGTAGAAAAAATAAAAATCGACAAAAATGGAGATGCATGATTTTCTATGGACAGTGACGCTGACCCTATTAAAAAAAAAAATAAAAAATAAAAAATATATATATATATATATATATATATATATATATATATATATATATATATATATATATATATATATATTTATATTTCAACCTGAAGCTTCACCATCAAATTCTGGTCCTTAGCACACGCATTTGTTAGTTTATGCCACGTCTCAGTCAAATGGGATTCTGAGAAATACTGAGATTCACTTTCTAATCACATGGCAGCTGCATGCAGTGGTGAACAGTCAAGTACTGTTTCTCTTTCACTGAAATCTGAATTGTAACAATTTTCTCCTAAACTGCTAAAGAAGAAGGCATGTTTATGAAAACAAAGTGAAGGTACAGAACCTTGAAAAAGCTTTTTAAGTCCAGTTATGAAGCCTCTCTACTGAAGGCTGCACTCCATCTCATCGTTCATTGCCTCTCTAAGACTGGTGACCCTTCCTCACAAAGCATTTTCTGAAAAAGGGAATTCTGAGAGTGCAATTTCTCAGCATAAACAAAGTCTGGAGGCTTCGCATCACATCCATACTAAATGAGCCTTTTGTTCTAAAGTGCTCCGCGGTTCATGGCGAAAAGGCAGCAAGTGAATGGGAGTGGCTGGGGGAAAGGCTCAGCCCACCAGGCCGTGTTTTGGCCCGAGGCGAGTCTGCCAGAGCAGACTGCTCTCGAGCTGAGAGGCGAAACTTAGCAGACACCTGCTGAAGCTAACAAAGGAGGGAAAGGAGGTTACTCGAGCCAGTGGTGTGCCACTAAAACATGTCCTCTGTGGAGTCAGCGGGGAAGAATTAGTGTGAAGATGGGAGTAATTAAGGTGAGGAGAAGGTTTCAAAGGACCAAAATGAATCAATTAATCTTGTGGTTCCAAAGCCTGGTTTTAGAGTATACCTGATCTTTTAGAGTGTTTTTATATGTACTCAGGTTTTCTGCTACACAAAGTACTGGAAGCTTTGGTACCAGAAAACCAGAACTGTGCTTTTTCCATTGGGCATCAGTCAAGTACTGAATGTTCCAGGTTTAATGAGTTCTGGTACCTGCTTGAGATTGGTACCCACAGGACCTAATGGTACTACACTCTTAAGAATAAAGGTGCCAGAAAGGGTCCTTTGTGTGATGACACAGAAGAATCGGTAACACTTTCTATGAATGTCATGACTGTAAGCATCTATAAACACATTTATAACATGTTATAATGCCTTCATACGGCATTATAAACATGATTATAAACATTTATAAAAATTAATTACACTGTATTACACTTTATAGCCATGTTTATTATACATTGTGAATTGTTAATATAATGCATTATAAGTAGTGTTGATAACATGTTATAATGTCAGTGCCAAAGAAGTCAGTCCCAGCTTGGAGACTGTAAAGTAAAGACAAATACCAAGCTAACGGTGGTGTACATTACCTTTCCCACATTGCCTAAAACACTGATGGCAGCACTAGTTTAAACTCTGACATTTGAAGCCTGTAATGTGCTTTATTATGTATGTTTTAGTGTTTCAGTAAATCCTTCAGTAAATACTTCAACTTGAAGCCTCACTCTGAACACTGGAGGAGGCTTTAGTACAGTACGCTTCACTTTACTTAGAGTGGACAAATACAACTTATGAGCTCTTATAATTTGTTATGATCAGTACTTAAAATGTATTATGTTAACAATTCATAATGCATAATAAGCATGGCTATAACGTGTAATGCATTTTTATAAATATTTATAGCCATGTTTATAATGCCTTATGAATGCATTATAACATGTTATGAATGTGTTTATAGATGTTTACAAAGGTGACATTCATAGAAAGTGTTACCGAAGAATCTTTCAATGGATGGTACTTTAGAGAACTGTTTATGTTAATGAGATGTGTGGGTCTGAATAAGCCTTTTAAAGTTTAAAGAATGTCCATATCATTATTGGAAGAACCCGCAAATTGGTAGAGAACATTATATGAAGGTTCTTTATGCTGTTAAAATGTCCTTCACACTCTCATTTCATTTACAAAAACATGGTTCTTTGGAAAACTAAAATGGTTCTTCTATGGCATCACTTAAACCCTTTGTGGCACATGTAGATGGCATTTTCACCTGTGTTTGATAAAACTTGCAACTGAAGTTAACAAGAATTTAGCAAAATCTTCCCTCTTTCAGGTGAGGATGAAGTCTCCAAGCACTATTACATCACCAATAAATGCACCACAACGTAAACTAGAATGGTATGTTGAAAGATTGAATTATTTTTTGAATTATCACATCATAAAGCATTATCCAAGGTAATATAATGTAGTTAGGAAGATAAAGCTACTGCTTGGACTCCAGAGAATAAATGTGTTTCCTTATATTTTAAGATTAAGATTACGTGACTCTTACTGGTCCCACAACGAGGAAATTTCACCTCCACATTTAACCCATCCGTGCAGTGAAACACCACATACACACTAGTGGGGCTGAGGGAATTGAACCGGCAACCTTCCAGTCACAGGGCTGGTTCCCAAACCTCCAGCTCATGACTGCCCCCCACATTCCCCCTACATTTTCACACTCAACAAAGAAATATATAAACTTTTCCTGACTCTCCTCAATTCTGTGTAACTGTAGACATTTGTATGAGTTTGTGCAGAAAAGTGTACTTTATTAATTCCTGTCAGCATAACTGGTGTTAGCAGAACTAGTGTTAAGCAATCAAAGCTTCGGTTTTATTCAAGAGCATAAAGTTGAAGTCTCAATTGACTCTATACACAATTCTGTGTAAATGTAGACATTTTTGTCAGTGTACATGCCAAACAGTTCAGCATATCATTTTACATCAGCCAATAAGTTAAGCTAACTAGCAAGCAAAGTGGCTAATTAGCCAAATTCAACACTTCAGAGTTGCAAACAATGGCCAGAAAGACAGTAAAAATGTTTATTACAGTAATTATGATGGTTCTAGCTTTTTCAAATAGGCAGAACATGAAGAAGATATAGACTGAGAACTGTACAAAGTGAAGGTTTAAGTCGTGGAGATGACACTAAAAAGAAAATCACCATTATAACTATATAAAAGTATAAAGTACTAGGAATTGTTCTTTTTTTTTGTAACTAATGGAATACAGTTACATTTTTGTAACACAGTAACACTGTCACATATTATGTTACATCCCAAGTGCCACCAAATGAACATTAGCTCAATTACCGCTAAAAAGACTATAATACTTTATTAAATGATAAAAAAGATGGTTTCAAGTTATCTGTTTTTGGGATTTGATAATAATAATAATACAATTCTGTTATTTGTTAAATGTCTTCTTTTTTTTTTCTTTTTGTGCACAAAACTAATATATTACAAACATTTGTACATATATATATATATATATATATATATATGTAACAATATACATACAAAAGTAATACCATTTGAAATTAGTAACACAGATATTTTCCTTTATTTTAAAAAGACAATTTTAAAAGCTCACGCTATGTTTATACCTCAGAATAAAGTTTGCATTTATGGACTTTGGTACCACACAATGGACCTTTTTGCCTTTGTTTTATTAGCTTGTGTGTGATCACCTATGTAGGAACAGTAGTTGTGATTTTGATTGTTTGTGGTTTTGGCTGCAAGAAATTCAATAGAGCTCATGTGCAAAATCACTACTCAAAACAGTTCTAAAGGCAGCGCTACACTTCAGGCAGAGCAAACGTAATTGGTTCAGAGAACATCCAGAGAACAACAATTAAAATAACCAATCGGCAGGGCTTATCTTTAGAAACATCTCTCTCTTGCTCAGTGCTGCTAATGTGGATGCGGTGCATTAAAATGTATGGAATTTAGTTTCTGGTGTTGTTTGTTTTTCAGAAAATTCTTTTTACATGTTGTTGGTTTCTCAGAAACCTGCCTGGAAAACTAGCAGCTTCTAAAGCAGCATCTTCTTTGACTGCTTGCTCGTTAGCTAGCAAAGTAATGTAAGTAGACTAGTAAGAATGCTAGCTATTAAACATGAGCGACAGCAGTTTCTTTACTAATGATGCGTTTCCATGTTGGAACTGAGGACGTGCCTCTTGCAATGATGGTGGCACCAAAACTTTGCTGTGGTCAAGCTATCAGCACCTAAATCACAACTGCTTAAATTTTAAGCATATTACGGAAGTACATGCATGTTGTGCATTCATGGCACCAGCCTATATCCAGTGTTTTTGAGACAAACGAGAAATAAAAGTAATAGTAATAATATGCTTTCAGCATGATGTGAATTATGAACACATCAAAGTACACATGGACTTCTATATTTGACAAGCCTTATAGTATATCTCTCATTTCAACTTGCTCTGCTTAACCAATCACATTCATATCCACCTGTTGGCTGGTAACCAATTATGTTCGTTCTACCTCGAAGGCAGCGCTGCCTTCAGAACCGTTTTGAGTAGCAATTTCGCACATAAGCTTCAAGAGATCCACTTAAATTTCAAAACAATTCACCAAAATTTCAGACATGTCAGAAATGCATCTGATTGACCAACTGCTAATTTGGAGTTCATTTGGGCAGTAATTGGGCATCACTTTGCCTCTCTCACTATACCCGTCAAACAACAGACGATGAAGCTGAAACTCAGTCAGTGACAACCAAATTGGGCATAAAATTGGTCTAAAATCACACAGCGTATGTCTGGCCTTAGAGGAGTCTAATAATGGCCATTTTTGAGAACATCCCAAGTGTTTTCCCTGCTTTAACACAACTGATAGAAATCTGCAGCTAATTATCAAGCTGTCCTTGAGTTAAAGCATGTGTGTCTGCAGGGAAACCACTCACACTTGTCCAGCATCATAGTCAGGACCCACGGCATTAAACAAAAGTTGAAGCATGGATAAAAAAAGAGTTTGAAAACACCAAAGCTGCTTTTACAATCAAGCCAGTCAAGGTAAGTCAGTAACTTGAATATTCGATTCAAGCACTGGACAAGCACCCTGGTCAGCATTATTATTCATGCGTGCAAGTTTACCAAGACCGCCTGTCTATCACCTTTTGTTAGAGACTTTGATGTCAGACATGGAGCTCTTGCATGGTTAGCCTAATGAGGATTTAGTCCCAGGCTGCCTGCTGGAGGGATTGAGCTGTGATTTTGGCAGTCGGGCCAAATGAGGGGTCAGCTAAGAGTTAGGGCTGTTATGGAAGGGTGTCATTAGAAGAAGTGAGCGATAGGCCCTGGCAGTGATGGCGTGATCTCTCACTCCTTGTAATGACACCCTCCCATAATGGCTGCCCAACCCAAAACATTACCAGACAGATCAGGAAATGGCCGCGGCAATAGAGAAAATGGAGCCGTCGTAAATGTTCACTTTGGGAAACGATCAGAGAAACCCGAAAATGCAAAATCGCCCACAGTTTAAGGAAATTCGAAATTAGATGGCATTTGCATGAATACAGATGGGATTTAAAAAGGAGCCAATACTGGCTGTTTTTACAATGGACATGGCAGGTTTTTTTTTTATTCTTTGCCCTCTAGCATTCCTTTATACTCTTCCTCGAAAATGACTACAAATGAAAAAAAGACAAAAAAAAGGACTTTCATTAAGTCCATTCAGCTACAGGAGCCCTGGAGTTACAGCAGAAACGTTTTCACTAACGTCCCTCAGATATGAAGTTCTATCTGGACAGGAGTGCCCTTAAACTTTATTTCTCAATGTCATTCCTACTTTTTCATTTTATGAAGATCAGCCTAAGAGATAAGTATAAAACAGAGAGTTCTTCTTCTAAAATCTAATTGGTGGAGCCACATTTGAAGCCATTGTAAAACATCCAATATATGAATGAACACAGACACATTCTGTGTTAATGCTGTATCGCTTGTAATTGGTGGATTCATATGTCCGTCAATATTTTGCATGACAATGACCAATGGACACTCAGGAAATCACTAAGGACCTATCATGTCAGAAACCATTCATTTTGTGTTCAGTCTCCTCAGACACAGATGTGAAATGGTGTGTAAAAAGTCTGCAGCTGGTGTGTAAAAAGTCTGCTGAGCAGTTTTGGAAAGTAGTGATGAGGATAACATTTATCTGCTATTTTATTCATACATTCCACTACTATATGAATGTAAGACTTTGAAAATCCCATTTCAAACACCACAGTAATTCGTCCAGATGGGTGAAGCTTCACAAGAGATATTAAGAATTTCTGAAAACAGACTTTAATTTTTCAGCTTTAGGGCTGCATTATCTCTTTCCACAGTGCTCCAGGTCAAAAGGTCCTCATTACAGAGAGAGCGGAGATTGTTTTGAATATTTTGAAATATAACATATGGGTACCATGTTATATGCAAGTGTGTTTAAATGTGAATTTAAGAATATATTCAAAAATTAAGAAAATGCCCTCAGACCCTGGAGGGCTAATGCTTTATTTTATCTTATTTTATAGTTTTCTAAGGTAAGACAATAGAAAATGCACAATTAATGGATGATTATGATCATAAACCTGTTTCCCTCTGCAGACTTTGTCTGAACATTCTGAATGTTTTCTCACTTTCATTCAGAATCAATCATAAGCAGCATGGAGCTTCTTTTATACAGTGATAGAAAATAAAGTAGCACACAAAGTTCTAGTTCTACATACTTATCCATTTTACTATCTCCAACATGGATGTATGCACACCAACTACTCTAGAAGGTGTTTTTAATGACATATATGAGACAAAGACTGAGATTCTGAATGTAATACCAAGGATATGTTAGATAAGATATAATTAATCTAGCAGTGGATGTAGTTTTTTTAGGAAATTCAGTATGGTATGCAGAGGTTGATCATCATAGTTAGTTCACACATTCTAGTCCAAGTGTTCGCAACGTGTGGCTCAGGAGCGCAGGCAGCTCTTTTACTGCCCTGTTGTGGCTCCACAGCAGAATTAGATTTGTAGGTAAACATAAAATGATCAGCAAAGCTGTATTTTACTGCAGAGGAGGATTATGTTAAAACAATAAATGACCTTAAATGCTGGAGTTAATGTATAACTACTAATTCACCAATGTTTAATGTTGAACATTGGCACGCAGACTGCTGGTCACCACTGCAACGCAGACAGCAATCACACCTAGCTAGTAGCTAATGAAAATGCAAAGAGAAAGATTTAAGACAAATCCCGATTATGTGGAGACGAATAGACTTATTTGCATTTATAAGCTCTTAGCTGGTTTCCTGATATGTTTAATCTGCATCTGTGAAACACTAAAAAGTCACGAAGCTGAAGTCAGTTTCTCGTTCCAATTTTCCTGTTCCACCTAAATGGTACATTCTGGCGCTATTTAAGGTGGAACTAGAACATACGAACAAGAAGCTGGCAAATGAGAGGCTGACTTCAGCCATAAAATTTCTAACGTTAAGAGACATTTTACAAGAAACTATTCTACTTTTGCAGAAAAGCTGAGATAGCTGAGCTAAAGCTTAAAGCAAAATAAGTCTGCGTTTTCGTTTATATTATATTTTTAGCCTATACTAGAACATTGGAACATACTGAGACATTTACAGCCACAGTGGTAAAATGGACATAAAGTGTGGCTCTCAAGATGGTTTGATTTGACAAAATGGCTCTTCTTAACATTTGGGTTGCTGACCCCTGTTCTAGTCAATCCTTTGTTCAGTCTGTGTGAACAGAACTAGTGTATCTCCTCCTTCACCCAAGATGTTCCACCACCTTTCCAAGGGCACCTCAGAGCCTGAATTATATTGGAGATGAAGGATGAATATCTCCTCCTGACAAACTGTCTGCATCATGTTTGCGGAGAATGCAATGCTTTATGCTCAGGAGTAGGCCCCGTGCCCAGCTGGGTTCGGGTTGCCATGTCACCGTGGAGGAAACCTAAGGCACGAAGGCTTTTAGTGCCGAGTCAGGAGCGCACCCTGGAGAAAAGCGGAGAAAAGCGATGCTGCCAGAGAGAGCCTGAGACGTGGTGCTTTGTTGGAGGAAAAGTCACTAAAACTTTTACATAATCAGGTTATTTTTGGCGGTTACAGACATCCGAGACTGTATGAGTCACAGATGATGATCAGAAGGTTTTGTTTAACAGCTGGAGCATTGTTGTTGTAAATAAATAAATCCAAACTGTAACCATATAAAAATATTTGTAAAAATGTCAACATTTACATTTACATTATGACTTTTTTTGCAGAGACCTTGAAGAACTCCAGAGGTGGCATTTTCTCTCTCTCTTTCTGGTTTTCCAGTTAAGAGGTTTAGTTTGGCTCCCCTGGCTCTGGATCATCCTATTATATCATCTGCCCACAGTAATTTACGTCCTGTTTGCATTGTCCTCAAAAGCCCGATACTTATAATTCTGTCTGAAGGTACATTCTATTTACTCAGTATTTTAAAGCAATCAAACCCCTGGCAAAAGTAATAACGGGTGAGACCACGTGGTCTCATCTCAGTGGAATATGGATAAGCACTCATCTGTGAAAGTGTTTGCTAAACACGTTTATTGGAAGGGCACCGGAGCGGGTACCAGAGCGTGACACCCGGGAGACTTTACGACTCGAACACATCCAGAACCGCGAGATGGAAATGGCTCTAATCATTAATCTATGGATTTTAGTGTGAACACGTTGGGGAAGGCAACATATCTAAGGGATTTTATAAAGTTATATTATCTAACAGTGGGGAACACTCTGGATCTTCTAGACCTTCAGAGAAGACCTAATCATTTCTGTGAAATAAAAAATTTTCATGTGTTGTGTTTAAATTTTTACACTTTGTGTGGAAACAAATTCCGGAAATTCCTAAATGCTCAGATTGCGGATACAAGTGGTAGTCTGACCAGTATGTCTCAGTCAGATGCTCTGTTCCGGAGCTCCTTATGATCTGCTGAAAGCTCAAATATATGGTAATATGTCTGTTTCAAACTTAAAATAAAACAAAAGTTCTTTACAAGCATTAAATGTATGTTTTTAATCCCCCCCCAAAAAATCATGTGCATCACTGTTAGATTAGCACTTAGAATTTCATAGGAAAGGTAATAGAAACTAGCATTATGATAAAGGATCTTTTCTTTCCCAGGTTTTGACGTTTATAATGTATATGTATCAACTTTCTGTTAATAAACAACAGGAGTTTTTTGTTTGTTTGTTTGTTTATTTGTTTTTCTAAAAAGCATGTGGACACCTGAACATCACATCCATATGTGCTTGTTAAACATCCTGCTCTGAAATCATGGGCATTAATATGGATTTGCTCCATAACTAACTGGGAAGAGAAGATGGTCACAAGAGCATTAGTTAGGTACTGATGTTAGATGATGAGGCCTATATATATATATATATATATATATATATATATATATATATATATATATATATATATATATATATATATATTCTGTTCATTTCTTCTTTAAAATGTATCCAAAATCACCACCTAAAGACAAATGAACAATAACTTAACTACACCATACTATACCTTTTTATTATTAAAAGAAAACATAGTAATAATGACCTCTGATTGGCTCTCAGAGGATGTTTGAATTTTGTAACCAATGAACATCAACATAGGGCAAAAATGTGGACCATCTTGAGGTGCCCTGGGTAGCAGTTTTAGAACCGCTTCTAAGATTTCCCTTAACTTGAAATAAGGAGTCTGACATGAAAAACAGTCCAATCCATTAATCCTCCCCCACCAAACTTTACAGTTGGCAATATGCATTCAGGCAAGTAGCATTCTCGTGGCATCGACTGAGCCCAGATTCATTGGAAAAGTGGCATCCTATGACAGTGCCCCATTGAAAGTTACTGAGCTCTTTATGATGAGCCAGTGTACTGACAAAGTTTGTCAATGAAGACTACATGGTTCTCTGCTGACATATATGCAGCTGTTAGCAATGGATGTGACTGAAATCCACTAATTAGAATGGGTGCCTACATGTTTTTGGCCATGTTTCTGTATGTCCACATAATTGCCACCCAGTGGTCATTGTCTTCTAATATTCAGCATACAGTTGATACCTACAGAGAAGTCAGCAAAGATCAAAACAGATGCTCTATGAAAAAATACATAAAATCCTATGGTCCCCTTTTAACTGTAGTTTTCCAGTCACTATACCTATAGCACAGTGCACTGTCAGAAAAAAGGCACTGAGCAGGTACAGCTTTAGTTCATCAAGGTACAAACAATGTAAATGTACCCTCAAAGGTACAATGATGGTTTTGAGGCTCAACTGTCATAACCTAATGCTTTAAAAAAGAACAAGTAAATAAAAAGCTTGGAGTCAAGATAATATAAAGCCTGGAATCAAGAGAGGTTATATGGAGTCCATATGACTAAAAAAAATATATACTTTCAATAGAAAATGGTATAATTATTTTAACTAACTAAAGGTACTGAAGACATACCCTTAAGGGTACCACCCCACTGACAAGAGGGACAGAGACAGTTTACTACCTTTTTTCTGAGATTGTTTGGCCTTTTTAGAGTTGGAGTGGAAATAAATAAATGAAAAAAGGCCCAGTAGGACTGAGAAACTGCATTTCAGCATTGCACCCATTTATTGCAGTGAAACTTATTGGAGCAATTATGTTTTAGAATGTGTGAAACTCTTTCTTTTTTTTTTAAGGAGGTGCCAAGGAGCAGGAAAGGCATAGTTTTAAGGATGTTAGCTTTAAGGCTTGTATCTTATTAGCATGTTTAATAATAGTAAAAGGGAATAAAAATCTATGCTTTAATAGTGAAAACAGTTTGAAAACTCATACTGGGCTCACTGGGGTTTCCACCACTGGATATTTCTTCTCCCTACACACATGAGGAGCCTTATTTGTGACTTAACATTTATTTAAGTAGGTAATCCTTCTATTAGGATCTGAAATCTCATTTTCTTAGAGGGACCTGGCCATTTAGAGCTACACTAAAGCTCTAAGGCCAACAATTAGAATCTAATGCAATTTATACTTCCATGTTTTCTTTTAGTGGTTCACAAATTCAAAGTCGGTTGTGAAGAAAGTGCATTAACATTTTCATGTGTCAAGAGACAACGGTCTGCCTCAGATTAGAATTAAACAGGGCTTTCCTGGCATTAGGAGTCAGCCAAAATAAAGTTTTGTTTGCCTTTGAAAACAACACTAATATGCTTTTTAAATAACGTAATCTCCTAAATCCCCGAGCGTGTTTTGTTTAGGCCCTCAAAATTAAATGATTATAAAGCTTTATCTGGCCTAGCAGACACTAAGTCCAACTTGGCCGTGCATTGCCTCACTATAAGGCACCAGGCATCAGGGTACATTGAAGCATGTGACTTTATCTGGCACAAATTAACACTGAGTAAGAGTGAAGGGTTTGTCATTGCCTCTGGCAGAAGAAAATCAGTTCTCATACTAGACAGATACACTCTGCTCGTAGTTGTTGTGTGCATGGGGCCTCCATTCTACTGGATGCTGTCTCTAAGACATCAATCATAGGCATCTCCATAATAAATCCATACATATCTGCCACACCAATAACTCTTACTATGCAGCTGTAAAATACTATTTAATAACCAGTTAGCAAGAGCCATAAGGTCAAATGTACTAATGGTATGTATCCACTTACAAGTTCAAAACATCACATTCTATTCATTTCAAAAGCAAAATTTGCCAGATACATGCACAAAAATCAGCATCAGTGGGTTTCTACTTTATGCAAATGAGCCTGATGTTTGTGTTTAGCCAATCAGGCAAAGGGATATTGGTCTTCGTTACAAATGGCAAACAAGCTCCCCAAGGAAGAGAGGAGCAGCAATGGCTAACTTATATCTTTCTATTTTCTGAGTTCATGACCAACTGAAGATTATATATTTTATTATATATAATAATGCTGATTGTTGCTTTTATACATAGTCAGATGCAAAACACCCCCAGTCAAATTACATGTTTTGTTGATTTTCAAAGTAAAAATAAGTCATCTACGCAACCCCTACAGGGGGGAAAAAAACTTTGGTAACACTTTCTATGAATGTTGCATTTGCAAGCATCTATAAATACATTTATAACATGTTATAATGTATTCATAAGGCATTATAAATGTGGTTATAAATATTTATAAAAAATAATTATATTGAATTACACTTTATAGCCATGTTTATTATACATTATGAATTGTTAATATAATGCATTATAAATAGTGTTAATAACATCTTATAATGTCGGTCCCAAGTCAGTCCCAGCTTGGAGAGCGTAAAGACAAATACCAAGCTAACGGTGGTGTACATTGACTTTCCCACATTGGGTAAAACACTGATGGCAGCACTAGTGTAAAATCTGACATTTGAAGCCTGTAATGAGCTTTATTGTGTATGTTTTAGTGTTTCAGTAAATCCTTCAGTAAATACTTCAACTTGAAGCCTCACTCTTAACACTGAAGGAGGCTTTAGTACAGTATGCTTCACTTTACTTAAAGTGGACAAATACAACTTATGAGCTCTTATAACTTTTATGATCAGTACTTATAATGTATTATGTTAACAAGTCATAATGCATAATAAACATGGCTATAATGTATAATGCATTTTTATAAATATTTATAGCTATGTTTATAATGTCTTATGAATGCATTATAACGTGTTATGAATGTGTTTATAGATGCTTACAAAGGTGACATTCATAGAAAGTGTTACCAAAACTTCAATAAAACTTACTGCACAATTTCTACAAAGTATATGAAAACAGAGCTGTTTTATTCTGGGCGTGCCATTTCAGGCAAAACTTCAGCAACAGCTCAGGTTAACTGCGCTATCTTCAAAGGAGGGAGTGGCTTAACTTATATTGTGATAGCTTCATGAACTCATTCTCAGATCGATTCAGTGCTTTCTACAGCTAATGTTGCCTTAAAACAGCATTTCATGGAATCTAAAGTCCAGATGAGGTTTACCAAGAGAGACAGAATCAGAAAACTTTCCTAAAAGCGTGAGGAAGAACCAGTGTGAGGAACCAAGACTTTACATGCTTTTCTGTAAAGCTGCTTTGTGATATCACTTGTCGCAAAAATGTTATATGGGTCATTCTACAGAAACATCCACTTTTCTATCTATCCGTAGGAGTCACTGGTGTTACCCATCCTCATTGGTGTTACACATAATAAAAGTAACACCAAAGACATTTTTAATAAAAAATGCATTTTACAAAATGGCTGCTACAGAGCATCAGACCACATGCCAGTTGAGGAAGATCCACTGAAATATGTAATTTAATCCATTTGTATTCTTTTTTTTCACAATTAGCCAAGAATAAAGTGGGTCACACCAGTGACTTCAGCTAAACGCTTCATATGAAATCATGAGCTAAATAATAAAATTTCTGATAACTGAAAGAAACAGTGGACTCACCATGTGCCTTTCCTCATATACCTTCAAAAAAATAGGTAAAAGGAAGTCAGGTGATGTCATCAGTGTGATTTCTATTTCAAAAGAAGAGATTTTTTGTTATGCTGTAGCACCAGTGACAGGACTCCTGGGGACCACAACTTTCATCATATATTTTAGAATATTTATTTGGCATTTGTTTTCTTTATGTGATTTAATTCATATATTTCATAGTCATGTATAGATTATTGCAGTTAAAAGTGCAGAAAAACATGTTTTTTTACCTCAAAATATGGCCTCAGCCTTTACACTGTGAGGACGAGCTCTTCTATAGTGCTTGGAATTCTATATAATTGATTTAAAAACCAATATTGCTAAATTGATGACTCAAAGTGCTGTTATTGTGGAAATAACATATTGTTTTATTTTAAAATGTAAATAAATTGTAGCCCTAACATGTTTTTCGAGTGTAATATATCTGTAAATGCTAGGGACACAAAAACGGACATTTCTGTAGAATGACCCATATACATTCGTTGAACATAGAATGAAACATTGAGAGGAACCAAGTCTCAAAAAGGGAACTCATCCTCCTCAAGTAGGCCAAGCTGTGGTTAAGGTTAAACAGAGGCATTCTGGAAAATTCATGAGATATATCAGCAATCAAGGTTAAAAGTCAAAGTCAATCAAGGATCTGGAGGATCTACTGATTGTATGGAGCATATGTAGCCTGTTACATATGGAAGGATAAGCAGTTCATTATGAGTTTAGAAACTTCAAGAAGCAGGATATGAGTTCAAGTGGAGGCTGGCAGCTCATGAGGCTGATTACAGATCATAAGAGTCAAGAGTTCAAGAGGGATGTGATGACTGAATGTTCATTAACGTGTCTGGAGCTTCCAGGTGAAGTTCTGAGAAGCTGAAGCATCCAGGGTATGTCCATATAGGCAGAATAGATATTTTAGGTAAGATTTTCTTCCAAGATTTCCAAGTCTCAAGTTATTATTGAAGTCTAGAGCTGTTTTTAGATGATCAATTGTAAAACAATCGCCATTATATAATTATATGGAATGAGACTGCTTTAAAATTCATGGCAGCTTCAAATTAACCCAAAATTCCCGATTCTTACAGGAAGTTGAAAGAGATGTTTTTGCACAGTCTCGGCTCCTTTTGAATATTAATGAGCCACCACAGCAGCTCATCTGACAAACTGTGAGAAGAAAAGATGCGGCTGAGAAAGAAAAGGGAGTTACCAGATCCATCGGCTTGATAAACAACCACAAATGAAACAACTGCTTCCCTTTCGCCGGCCCTCAAAGTGGCAGGCGATTGAACACAACGCTTTGAAAAACAAGTCGCTCTGAGTCAACAGAGAAACGTGATGGGGGGGCGAGCGCCTAGTCAACTTAAATGAGGACCCTTTTAGGGGACAATTTAGTCATCGGTGCCGATCCACAGGAAGTGGCGGTGGCTTTGCTGCAAAGCTCACAGGCGCATGACTAAAAACTGGAGGTAGTACACAGGCTTTAAGGGAATAAACTCCAGCTGCATTTGGCAGCAGAAAGAAATGAACATGACAAACAAGTCTCTGCGCTACTCACAGCAGCCCCAGATCACTTGCGGGGGAACGTGATGAGTAATATAGGGGAGCTGTGGAATTGAAAACTGACACGAGAGAAAAGGAAAAAAAAAAAAAGAGGACTTGTTTATTAAAACGACATGTTTACTCAAACAATTGCTTGTGCGGTTTGGATCTGTGCGGTATGAAGTAGTCAAACATGAGCGGTCGAAGGATTACATTCAAAATAGGAAGGATTTCATTTAATGAAAGTCCTTCTGAGGATCTGTAAGTAATAAAAAACAAGTCAAAAATGTGAGATGTTATAATAGAAGATAGAGACCACATACAACTGTATGCAAAAGTTTGGAGACCTTTGCCAAATGACATTTTGTTGACTTTTGAAGTGAAAAGTAAACTATTTCTGAAAATATCCTTTTTTTTCTGTAAATGTTAATGCACTGTTACTTTATAGTTTATTAAATAAAAAAAAGAATGGGAAAAATGTGGAATGTGCACAAATTTTGTGAAGTCTCAGAACTCAAGAATTGTCATAAGAAATTGCAAGATATTACTCTCATATGACAGCAAAGGTCCTGCCAGAAGGTTGAGCTGACACAGGAGTTGTGGTACACCATTCCACTGTGCAGCATCGCTTGCAAAATCAAAATATGCTTGGAAAAAAAAAAACAGCATTTGATGAAAAGAACACCTTGCCAACTGTTAAAGGAGGGTATCTGTTAGGCTTTGGGGTTTGTGGCAGTCAGTGGCATGGGAAACATGGGGTGGGTAGATGGAAGAATGCATTTCACAAAAGATCAACACATTCTGGAAACAAATTTTTATACACAAATTTAATTAAAAATTTAATGAAAAAGTTCTATCAAAGAGGCCTGAGTCACCAGTCTGCAGCCAGAAAAAAACCTAGTGTTTTTAACAAAAATTATTCTACAACCCTGTTTCCAAAAAGTTGGGATGCTGTGCAAAATAAAAACAGAAAGTAATGATGTACAAATAATGTAAACACTTGATTTAATTGAAAATATTTCTCAGTTTGAACATATTAAATGTTGAAATGTTATCATTTTTGAAAAAAAAAATAAATAAACACATGCCCATTTAGAATTTGATGCCAGCAACACATTTCAAGTTGGAACAGGGGCAACAAAAGACAATTTAGACAATGGTAATGTGTGTAGTGCTAAAGAAACACCTGGTAGTTTATTGGCAACAGGTCAGTAACACAATTGGGTATAAAAAGAGCATCACAGAGAGGCTGAGTCTTTCAGAAGTAATGATGAGGAGGGGTTCACCACTGTTAATTACTTCATAAAATAGTTTATTTCATTCTGAGATTATTTGCTATTTCTGAACATTCAAGTATTGTTTTTTTTTTTACATTTGTTATTCAGTGCCAGTTCAAATGTTATAAGATCTCTATGTAAGTAATTCTACCCATAACTATAACTAGGTCTGAATGATACAGACTTTTTTAATTAATTAATTTATTTATTGATTGATTGATCAGCACTCAAAGAAGCAGCAAAATTCTGTGGAAATTGCAGATTCTGAGCTTTTAATCCATACCACATTTGTATTTGTGTTTGTAAGCAGAAGAGCAGATATTCTATTATGAACTGGATTAGATGAAATGTAATTTTTATAAAGTCTTGTCCTTTTTAATATCATTTCTTGACATTAAAATAGGAATATAAGGAACCTGTCAATGCAGAATGAAAACCAAATATAAATGTAAAACATTATGTAACTAACTATGTAATAAGTATGTATTAACATTTTAATTCTATACTTAAACAAAATCTTTTAACCTTTTAAATTTTTATCAGAAAATATTTTTCAGGATACATGGGGGGACAAAATAAAATCTCCCAAAATTCAGAAAGTCAAGACAAATCTTGCCCTCTGCATTTGCTTTGGTTGCACTTTTTTTCATAACTTACTGTACATAAGCTGGGTGTGCAGTAAAGCTAGGCATACAGGAAATGAACAATATTTCATAAACTCTCATTCATCACCAAATGTAAGTGCAAGAATTCTTTACAGGTAAACCTGCTGAGGATGGATTGAACCGTTAGAGATTAGGGTTTGGGGGTGGGGAGTGCGCTGAATGATGAAATGTCATAATCGTGTAATGGCTCACTTTTGAACCCCGCAACACAGCGCAGGGAACGGCCTGGCCATTTATTTCAGCGGCGTGACAGATTGGAGTGTGTAGAATTTCCAGCCACTGCTCAGCTGTCACATCCTGGCATGGCCTGCTTTTGTACACGGATCTCTCTGGTTCCCCTCTCCCACGGCCAGTGTGCGAGCGTGTGCAGAACAAGACAAGCGCAAAGCGAAGAATAGCTTATCAGCAAAGAGGCTTGTAGCAGTCAGGGCCGTCCAGAAGCCTTTCACAATGGCTCTCCTCCAGCTCACAGTCCCTTCATGGCCACCAGCATGATCTCGAGAATACAAAATCACAATGCCATGCTTTTATCTGAATGCTCATATTCAGAGCTAATAAGAGCGTTTGAAATGTAGGCTAGTTTTGTAGCATGCTAACCTGCAGCCTTTGTTCCTGTGTGCCATTTCTGTGCCGATTGATTTATGGCAAGGTCATACCAGATGAGTCACTAGTACATATTCTTCACCAATGAGGCATCATTCACTCAATAAGGCAATAGGTCTATCACAAAGCTGCCAAATGTTTGAGGAATGATAGTTGATTACCAATATTGTTCTTAATAGTGATCTGGTTATTGTGTTATATGATCAGTTTGCTTTAGTTTGGAGTATTTACCATTTTTGATCTTAGTGTGCAATATTGGGACAGTTTCCCAGACCCAGAAAAAGCCCTTAAAATCCCAGGCTTTTTACATACTAGGGGTAGGAATCTCTAGGCACCTCACGTTTCGATTCGATTGCGATTCAGAGGGCTGTGATATAATTATAAAACGATTATTGATGAATCTTGATGCATCTTTTTTTTTCTATATAGAATGTCTTTTTCTCACTGTGTGAAGACCTGGTACTTTTAAAGCAAAGTATTTGTAATGATCCATAATGAAGTTACTTCCAATATCATTTACTAATAAATCAAATGGAAGTGATGTGGTACCTGAACTAGAAGGTTCATTCACTGCTCTTGCTTGGAGCACAAGACACTGGCTGCCACTCATCTGTGATAAAATGCGTTGTTACAGTGAAATAAGATCCAGTGGCAATGAATGTCCACGCAGTAAGTTACAGTTGTTCTACTCGTTTTCTTTAGTGATTTTATAACTTCGGTTTTGGTCTCATTGTAGAGAGAGGGGGGGGTCGTGTCAGTAAAATATCTTTGAGACGGGACACTGTATCTCGGCTCCAAAGTGTGCAACACAGCACGAAAGCCCTGGTTCTCAACGACTGAGGACTGGCTTGCAGACTGCAGGTCACATAGCACCGCAGTCTTGCCTAGCTAATAGCTAACAAAGAGACAAAGATAGAGATTTAAGACGAAAATCTGGAGATGAATGGACTTATTCGCATTTATAAGCACTACAGTTGGTTTCCTGGAATGTTAAACCGGCAACGAGAGACTGTCAAACAGTAAAAAGTTGCGAAGATGAAGTCATCTTCTCTTTCGAATTTTCCCGTTCCACCTTAAATGGTGCCACATTTACATTCGGCATCTCAGTCAGAATTTAAGGTGGAACGGGAAAATTCGAACAAGAAGCTGGCAAATAAGAAGCGACTTCAGCTTTGTAAAACAGTCGAACGCTGAGAGACATTTTACAAGAAACTATTCAACTGTTGAAGAAAAAGTTTTCTGGCAGAGATGGGAGGAAAGCAGCTATATCTATACGAGGACATCAGCACATACTGAGACATATGAACATGAAATGTTGTGGCTCCCAAGGTGGTTAGTTTTTTGTTGAAAGGACAAAATGGCTCTTCTTAACATTTGGGTTGTGACTCCTGACATAACCTGGCTTTTAATGCAGAGGGTGCTAGTCGTATTTCTCACTCATCCAGTTGTGTTTTTGTTTTGTGCCGTCACAGACTGTCTGGGCACTGCACTTCCGCACTTCCAAGTTCCGCCTTTTGTGTTCAACAACATTACGTTATAAATTAAAATTTAGAAAATCGATTTTTGACATTTGTGAATCGATTCGGAATCATTCACATCTGCATCGCGATGCATCTAAGAATCGATTTTCCCCCCACCCCTATTACATACTAAGGCTTATTATTCACTAGCTATAGGGACTTCAATGCAAATTGGTTGAGTTATTCTAAGGTTATAGAAGTGTCTAATAAAACTTTAGACCTATAGCGGGCTCTGGTGATGTAAGGGGTTATGTCTTAACCTAGATTGTGACATCATAGGACATCATACATAAAAGAATAAACATCTTGGGAATGCTGCATGCTACAGACTTACTTTCATATTATCCCAGAAGGCTAGCATTTTGCACTTTCAATGACGGCTCCATTGTGATCATATCCCTTTCAGAAGCTTTGTAATCCAAACTTGAACTGCCCTGTCTTTTTGGAGGCTTTGTAAAAGAAATCCAGATCCAACACTGAATGTCTTCTGTGATTATTTATCTGTTTCTCTGTCTTGAAAAGAGTTATTGTTGTCATTAGCAGGGCAGTTAGCCATCCAAAGATGCCTTGAGTTGAGTCTATTGACCAATTCCTGACTCGTTGACCAATCAGAGGCTGTGTTCTTGACTAGTCGCAGGAAAAATGTTATCTTTATGGGCAAAATGTACATAAAGTACATCTCTAGCATGCAGCATTAACTTTTTCTTCCATCAATGACATCCTTTGATGGTGCATACAACATCGTCGACCAGAGAGGGCTAAACAGTGGGGAACCCTCATGGCTTCCTAGGCTTCCAGAGAATTTATGTTTAAAAGAGTCATCAAATTAGCTGTATTTAAATACAGCTGTCTGTAAAGTTAAAACACTAAAACACAAGGAAGGTTCTAACCAGTCTATCCAGCTGTCAGACAACAGATAAATAGACAACAGTGGCAGCAGCAGCTCAAAACCAGGCCTTTTTACTGAAAGACTGACTGTAAAACACTACAAATAAAAAAATATATATATTAATATCTGTTACAAGCTTTAAATAAAACATGTGCAATGACTGTGACAAGCTTCAAATCTGTGTTTCACCTAAAACACCCATAATGTTTATGTACTCCTGTGTTAGCTCGACGCTAACATACTATTAGAAATAACATTAGAGTGCTACCAAAAAGTAGCATTATTGTAGAGGTGTTTTGATATTTATGGCCCAAAATGAAGGCCTACATCTTATAGTCAAGGTTATAGTCAAGTCAACAGATTTTGACTGCATTGCAGTTTAGTCCATGGCTAAGCCTAATTTAAGTCCACAAAACTGTTTTTAAAGTGGCTGGAATGTGTTAGAAGAACAATTTAGCTCCAGATGTGACCTCAACGCCCCCAGACAATGTATGGATTTGTTCAAATCAATCACCAGCACACTTGATTTAATGTAATGAGTAATTGATTAGCCCTTCCAGGCACTGGATGACAACTACAAATAATACTAGGGTTCCCAGTACTCTTAAGTATTCTAACATTAATGTTTTTCTGGTTCTAACCAGTCTACCCAGGTTTCACTCAGTTGTTAGAAATATAAAACAGTGGTGGCAGCAGCTCAATGCAAGGACTCTTTATTGAAAGAGTGACTGTAAAACTGCCACATAAAATATATATATATATATATATATATATATATATATATATATATATATATTAATATCTGTTACAAGCTTCAAATGTCTGTCTCATCTAGAACACCCACAATGTTCATACACACCTGTGTTAGCTTAGCACTAACATACTATTACAAATCCCATTAGAGTGGTAGCAAAAAGTAGCATTATTGTAGAGTTGTTTTGATATTTATGGCCCAAAATGAAGGCCTATATCTTATAATCATGATTCACCACTGAGGCTAGAGCCTAAACAGATTTTGAATGGTGACACACCACTGGCATTGCAGTTTAGTCCATGGCTAAGCTTAATTTAAGTCCACAGTACTGTTTTAAAGTAGTTGATTAGTTGATATGTGTTAGAAAAACAGTGTGGTTCCTGATTTGTCCTCAATACCCCCAGCCATTGTATGGATTTGTTCAGATCAATCACCAGCACACCTGATTTAATTTAATGAGTAATTGATTAGCCCTATCAGCCACTGGATGACAACTGTACCCCTGTTGTGTTTTAATATTGTAACATTAATGTTTTTTCTAACTCAATAAACACTAACTACTCATTTTCAAACCTTCTCAAGTGCCTTAGATTTTGCACAGTATGTCTGGAAGAATGACAATATGACTGCAATATTTTTCCATCTCGCCTTTTGCGTTCATTATTCACAAAACGATATGTTTTTGGACCATCTCATTATTTCAAACCATTATTCAAACCATGCTCACGCAGCACATCTCATTCCTTTTATTTCTTTAAGTGCTGATAGGTAGTGTCCTTTTGGTATTCCTGCTATGAGCTGAAATACACAAATATATTATTGATGCTGCACAGATATTTTTACTGCATGTGATAGTGGGGGAGAAGTTGCAGTAAACTATTTTCTGATACGCTGTCATGGATCTTTTATGCTTTTCCCTTCATGGCATGGACTTTGCACTTCCACTGCCTGCCTTGCCTGACACTTACTTACTTTCTGTCTCTCGCTCTGCCTTTCTTTTTTTCCCTCTCTTTCTGCCCTGAAAACGTTGAAAAAATATGAGAACATTGTGAGCACATTTTTAACACCCCATATGCTTTTCATGAGACGATAGTGCATTGTGAAGTACAACATGAGATTCAATTGCTTCTCAAACACAGACAGCGTCACGTGAAACCATCTGTTTTTCATGCCAAGTTAATCACTGCGTCACGCTGACTGAAAAAGTTGAGTTGAAAGCATCAAAAATAGACACTGTTAGCAAAAAGGGCTCTATGTAGTACTGAAAGTTCCATGGATTAGTGGAATAATTCTTGGTGCTACAGACATATGCCAATGTTTGAACACCCCTGGTGAAAGTGCAAATGAGTCTGTGCTAAGTTTAACCTATTTAAACTGGTATATATAAGTGGGTCTCCTATTCTCCACAGAAAGCATTTGACAATATTTAACACTAATTTTTCAATTTGAGGGTATTTTCTTTTTATTGTAAATCAATGTAAGGAGATTTTATTTTTGAGCGATTTTGGATTATTTCTATTAGTTCAATCATCATAAAATTGTCAAACAATGTAAAAGACAGCTGTTGTACTCAAAGGAAGTAGAAACAAATGGAGTTACGTGTTTTTCTTTGAACAGCAACAATATGTAAATTTACAGTACATTACTGTTTACTGAGTTTACAGAATAAAGCTATATCACAGTAATCTGGCCCAGGTAACTGAGGGGTCACAGTATACCGTTGCTATTTTACTGTAATGTACTGTCAATAAAGTACAGAATATTACTGTAAAATTAACACAAATAGTAGCCAGCAATTTACCATAATTTTACAGCATGGTAACACTTTCTATGAATATTGTGTTTATAAAAAAACTATAAATGCATTCAGAACACATGCATTCATGCCTTATGAATATGGGTATAAATATTTATAAAGCATTTGGCCGTCTTTACTGTGCATTTTGAATTGTTAATATAAGGTATTGTAAGTTAAGTTCATAACATGCTATACTGCCAGTACCAGAGAAAACTACTTGAAAGACATGTCATAATACAAATTAAATTACATAATTTAAATTACAAGCTATTTTTTTTTTCAGATAGGCTTTTTTGGCATAATAAACATGGCTATAAATTGTGATAGATTTTTGATTAAATTTATACATACAGGTATATGTTCATAATGCCTTATGAATGCATTATGACATGTTATGAATGTTTAATGAACACTGTATTCATAGAAAATGTTACCATTGATATTTAAAGGAAATTTAATGCCATGGCGTCACGGTATGCCCAGGCAGGTGGGCAGCCTGGCAGGGGCATATGGTGGCCTTGCTTCACCATCTGCGCCACGCGGGCGTCCCTGATGATGGAGGGCATGTATTCTTGGCAGATCTTCCAGAATGATGTGTGGGGCTGCGGAGAATAAACTCATTCCCTCTCTTTTGTAGCCTGTCCTTTGTTGTTGTAAATAACCCTCCATCCATCACTCTGATGCATCGCTGAGCACAGCTCAAATGCCAACCTTGCCAAAGCAGCAACAGTTGGAAACCCTCGCTGTTACTCAGCAACGGACCCTAAGAGAAGACAAATGCGCTCTGTTTCCCCGATTCAGCCCCAGATCATGAATAGCACAACGTTGGGCCTGCCAGGGTTGGCTGGGTTATGCTTGTGTCTGCCTTTGAAATCTCCAACAGAAGGCAAGTGTTGACAGAAATGGTGGCTTTTCCATTTCAAGAAGGCAGAAAGCAAAGAAAGGGCAATGGTTCTCTCTAATGTTTGCAAATGGTGTTGACTAAATGTCTTGTGTGCTGCTAAATACGCTGACCACTAGGGCTGGGTATTGAAATTCATTGCATTTATGGTGATGAATTACTTCAATACTAAAGAGCTTCGAAAAAAGTCCATCTCAAATTTCAAAACCTAAGCTATCAGTCTTATTAGCATCAGTGAGCCAATAGGCATGCTTGTTCTAAAATCTAGATGACGGGTTGGCTGTTTAAATTGTATTTCATAAGTATGCTATTCATTTCAGCACTTCTTAATTAGTCTGCAATCTATGGCGGTCAGTAATTATACCAACTTCCAGCACCTCACACTCATTTGTATTTTACAGGGGCATCTCTCAATACAGCACCCAGCATGCATTTCTCAAATACATCTTATGACTTTTTGGAGGCCCTCTTTATGGTCATAAAGAAATCCTGACTGCTAGCATAGCCCCTTATGAAGAGGCTAAGAATAACAGATGTGATAGTAAACTTCTGAGCATTACCATTTGCTAAATGCTTCTCAATTTCCTTCTCAATTAGCAAAAAAACAGAAAACAAACAAACATAAAAGAGTCCAAAGTGCTTATACTTTTTGAAACATTCTTCCCACCTCCAAGCCACACCATCAGAGTTTTTTTTCTACCATTGACCCTGGAAAAACTTGCTCGAGAAGCTACTGCGACACATCTACTTTCAGTTTGTAATTTATAAAGAAGGTATTGGACAAAGTGTTGTTCATCAATCATTATCAAAGTCAGTGTTTCAGTATTATTTATTTATTTATTTATTTATTTATTTATTTATTTTTTAACAGTACAGTAGTTGTGACCACCAGATCACATGTACAGTTTGTGTACATGTACATGTACAAAGTTTTTATTTTAGTTAAAGCACAGTTACTTTTTTTTAAATGATTAATTAAAATATATATATATATATATATATATATATATATATATATATATATATAAAAAATAGAAAAAAAAATAGAAATAGTAATGGTGGCATGTAAATGTGACACCTTTCCAACTTAATCAGCTTATTAGGCTTTAATTGACTTGTTAGGCAGGTCAACAGTTGTCATTAGATTGATGTGTAAAGTGTAATAAATTCTTTGACTCTTCAAAAACTCAACAACACTCAATTTGACACTCATTAACTGTGGGCTCCTCTCCTCTATCTGAAAATAGTTCCTACAAAGCAGAAAGAAGCTATAAAAAGATAACACACTGTTTCCAGCTCACAATTGCAACTATCTGAAATGTCAATAAGAAATGGCAGTTAAGGTGAAAGACCAAGAAAACTCTCAGATATGTAGTGCCCACTGTTGGTACTCCTGCTAATCATGAGCAAAATGAGCTGGAAAAATATTCTTAATCACTTATTCTTTTGATCTTTCATTCAAACTGTTAGCAAAATTGTAGCCTTTATGTCAGATATAATCATTGAACAAAAATGACATTAAAAATGTTTTCTTAAATCTGTGTGGCACAATTAATAGCACCCCTAGAAATTCTTAAGAGTGAAATGTTACTGAAGTATATTCCTATTCCTATATGGTTTTAGGTTCACCTGAGTGATTAGGAACACTTAAATGGTCAGCTATGACTTCCTGATTCACTAGGGAATATAAATGAGATGAAACAAATTTCCTCAGTCAACCATCATTCTGAGAAAGACCAGAGAAAGCAGCAATAATGTGTGACAAAAGGCTGTTGAGCTGCACAAATCAGGAAATAGCTGCAAGAAAATAGCTAAAGAGTTGAAAATGTCCTTTTCTACTATCAGTTCAATAAATAAGAAGCGTAATACAACTGGAGATGTTAAGAATCTGATGGGAAGAGGACTTATGTCTATAGTGGTCACCCACAGTGAGGAGGATGGTTCGAGTAGACAAAGAATCTCCAGAGATCACAGATGGACAATTGCAGAAATTAGTTACATATTGGGGTCAGATTGTCTCCCAAACTACAAACAAACACCACCTATATAACCACAAGTTGTTTAATGGGGTTGCCAGAAAAGCCTCTGTTGTAAAGGACCAACAAACTCAAGCGCCTACAATTTGCCGTACGTTTTTGGAACTTTCAGTGGGATCAAGTTCTGTGGTGACCAAAATAGAGGTTTTTGGCAACAAACACCAGAGGTGAGTTTGGCACAAAGATGTGGCCATGCAGAAAAGTACTGCATCCCCACTGTGAAGTGTGGTGGTGGATCTGTGATGCTGTGGGGCTATTTTTCTTCCAAAGGACTCAGACAATTTAATCAGATACATGGTTCCCCAGACTCCACTAAAACCTGACTGCCTCTGTGGTGAGTTAAAATAGTGGGACTTTATTTAACATAGAGTAATACTTCAGTTGTACGTTTCGTTGCCCACTAGCTTATAAATAGAAAAATTAATTGGTGGTGAACTCATAACTCTGGAGCCATTTAAGATTTTGTGTGTAAAAAAAAATAGGAAAAATGATGGTTAATCCGTGATGTAGAGTATTGAAAGACATAAAGCTTAGCTGTTCTTTAAGATAGGAAATCTACCAATAGTCCTTACTATGGTGATCTGCAATTGATTGGCTATGCCTCGATCCAGACAGTAGGGGGCGACCACGGGTTTTTCCTCATTCAAGATAAAGCCATCTATGAGGAAACTGCACTTCTGTTTCATCCATGGTCTTTTACTCCCTCTATTTAGGTAGGAATAAAAGAAAATACAGTTCAATATTGAAATTGTTATAGTAAAAACATCTTAAGCTAAAAATAGTTATATGTTGTTTGTGAAAATAAGCTAATGCAGTAATGGTGTTTCTAGGAATGCCTAGTGAGGATATTAAGCTAACTTAAATGGAAAAACCAGAGCTAATGGTGGTAAACAACCACTCAGGAGTTACCGTTAACTATGAATGATGTATGTTTTTGTCATATTCGTTTATTCTAATGGGTTGTAAGTTCTCTAGTAGTTTGAATGTGCATATGATGGAAATCGTTAGTTAAGGTCAGCGCCACCATTTCACGATATTACTATACGCATGGAATGTGTGTGGCAGACTAGATAACGATAATGGCGGATAGATATAGTCCATGAAACTAATTTCTTTCAGGAGCTGTTTATTTACTTGATGTAGTTAGAAATTCTTAAGTATATTTTTTTTGTGTATTTTAGTAATGTTATCAGAGTTACAAAATATGTGAGATGTAATTGGATGGCTTTATTCTGCACGTTATAAGTTTTTTTGTTTTAAAAGGAAGTGTGGATTGTGCAACATAGAGATTGAACAGTTAAGTAATTGTCTCAAGCTAATTGTAATGGTATAAGAAGAAATTACTTAGACTGTATTTAAAACTCTTTTTTTTATTGTCAATGGACTGAACCGAGAAGCATGTAAACAAGCCTTGTTTTGTGTTATATATCATTACTCATTCAAGATAAAGCCATCTATGAGGAAACTGCACTTCTGTTTCGTCCATGGTCTTTTACTCCCTCTATTTAGGGTGGTAACACCTCAACTAGGAAGCTTAAACTGGGCCCTAGTTTGATCTTCCAGCAGGACAATGATCCAAAGCACACCTCAAAATCAACAAAAAATGTTCACTAACCACATAATCAAGGTTTTGCCATGGCTGCCCCAGTGCCCTGACATAAACCCCATAGAAATCTGAAGGATCTGAAGAGGTTCTGTATGGAGAAATGGTCTCAGATTCTTTGCCATGTGTTCTCCAGTCTCATTAAGCATTATAAGAAAAGACTCAGGGCTGTTATCTTTGCAAAGGGTGGCTGGACAAAGTATTAAATGAAGGGGTGGCAATAATTATGGCACACACAGATTTGAGGAAATATCTATTTTCCTACAAGATTTTATTTTTTTTTTTTGGCAATCATTGTACTTCAAAAAGGTTTTTGTTAATATTTTGAATTAAGATTCCAAAGACCAGAATAAAGAATGTTTTTACAGCCTGTTTTGCTCATGTTTACCATGGGTACCGATATTTGTGGAGGGTGCAGTAACTACTTTTATGTTGGCCAGAAAGGCAAAGCAAAACCCCCATATGGCAGCAAAGGACCTTCAGGAAGGTTTAGCTCACAGAGTGGTGCTGCACCACTCTACTGTGCAGGGTTGCTTGCACAAACATAATCTCCTCAGAAGGCTTACCTGCAACCTCACCTCAAAAGACAATGTCTAAAATACACAAAACAATCTCAAGTTAGTCCAGAGGCATTTTGGAAACAAGTGGCTTTAACCGATAAAGTAAAAAATGGAATTATTTGGCCAAAATCACCAAAGGTGATGGAATAAAATGAGCTGCAATTCTGCTGTACTGTGGCTGAATTGAGTTCTGATCTGGTCACTAGCTGGCTTTAGGATACGACTCACTGAGGAACTTTTGGCAAGGTCATATGTTCCTGTGTTCCACTGACCTGCTGCAACGTATCTAATGCCATCGTCTCATATAGTCCCCCCAGCGGATAATCACCTCCATCATAGTTTTAAAGCCCAGCCGTTTCACAGCATGACATCCTAACTTCTCGCTCATCCCTCCTTCCTTCTTTCATTAAAGCTAATTCTTCCCAGTGGAGTGAACAGACCCATTTTATCACCAATGTTGATCATTTTTACCCCCTCTCTCCTTTCCAAACCTAATCATGTTTTAATTTTGTGGATTTGCTCGGCTAGCCTCGGCTCTAATAGCGCTCGCCTCTAACCTGTCTTCTCTTGCATGATAAATCTAATAAGCACCCCAGGGGGTTCTCCTCCCCTCTCCCAACACTGACTAATCAAAATTATTTATGAGTTACCGAGAGCTATTACTTAAACAGTAGGTTGCTCCAAGATGATGTCACGTCAGGCTAATGCCGGTATCAATCTCACAGTAATGTAGTCATTAGGATAAAGAGCAAGTTACGACTGAGCCTCAAAGTAGCTCAACAAGTGTGAGCAAGCTCAAGACTTAGCAGGCGTGGTAGTAAATTACTCTTAATTTGTTCAGACTCTTGTCCTGATTGATTCTCGAACGTCTTCTGCACCGGAGAATCAATGAAGTAGCTGCCATTCTGTTGAGTAAGGAGAGTCTTTTAAATGAGCAGTAATATGTTACATTTCAGATCAACAGGAATTAGAAAAACACTGATAGTCTGATAAACTGACCAACTTTATGGTCATTTCCAGAGGCAAACTGTGTAAAAGTGGACTAGGATTGGAAATACTGTAATGCCTTGTGTGAAACACACGATCCTTCCAACATATTTAGTAACCATGTTTTAAAAGGATGTATCTGGATCATCTTGATGATATTGGTACTAGGTTTTCAGGCTTGCTATAAAAAGGTAACATAAGCAATAAGATAAGTAAGTGGGTACTAGAACGTCATTTAAGAGATTTGAAGTGAACCCTTGCAAATTATTGAAATGGTTAAATAAAAAATTGTGTATTCATTGCCATCCGCTTTAGAAACTTCCACGCACTGACCACTTAAATAGAAATACCTACCTTCTTTACCTACTCACTTGTCACTATATTATAATCATCCTTTCCGTTACTGGTCACTTTATTAGAAACACCTCTTGTAGTTCCACTCACTGGACCCTTTACTGGAAACACCTACCTTGTACTTCTGCTCACTGGCTGCTTTATCAGAAACACCTGTCTTGTACTTCCGCTCACTGGCCATTTTATTAGAAACACTTTTGCTGCAGCTCATTGGCCACTTTATTAGAAACACCTTTCTTGTAGTTCCACTTACTGGACACTTTAATAGAAACACCTACATTGTACTTCCACTCACTGGCTGCTTTAGTAGAAACTACCTTGTACTTCCACTCACTGGCTGCCTTATTAGAAATGCCTGCTATGACCTTCTACTTCTACGCACTGGCCACTTTATTAAAAACATCTTTCTTGTAGTTCCACTTACTGGCCACTATATTAGAAACACATTTATTGTAGTTCAATTTTATTTATAGTTTATATTTATTATAGTCAGTTTATTAGAAACACCTGTCTTGTACTTCCTCTCACTGGCTATTTTATTAGAAACACTTCTAATTCAACTCATTAGCCACTTTATTAGAAACACCTTTCCTGTAGTTCTGCTCACAGTACACCTTAATAAATACTTACCTTTTTCACCTACTCACTGGCCACTTTATTAGGAACACTTATCTTCTACTTCAGGTCACTGGCCACTTTATTAGAAACTCCTTCCTTGTAGTTCCACTCCCTGGACACTTTAATAGAAACACCTACATTGTACTTCCACTCACCGGCTGCCTTAGAAATGCCTGCTATGACCTTCTACTTCTACCTGCCACTTCATTGGAAATACCTTTCTTGTAGTTCCACTCACTGGCCACTTTAACAGAAATGCCTACCTTCTTCACCTACTGGCTGCTTTATTAGAAATACCTTCCTTGTATTTCCACCCACTCCCTCATTAGGGGTATCACCACACCTCCAAAAGTGTCAGGGCAAAACTTTTAGTTTCAATAGCTGGCCAAGTGACAAAACGCAACTAGGCCACTGATTGACTAACTACCTTTCATGTCATGCTAATAACATATCTAATAACTCATTCATGAACAGTGTCATTGTTTGTTTGGATCTTGCACTTCACTCGATTCAGCCTCAAATACAATCTGTGCAGGTAATATCACTGAAGAACATCGGGCTGTTTTCATACCCAGTTCATTTCTAATATTAGCAGCACAGTTTTTGAGAATTTTTTTTTGTTTTGTTTTGTTTTTTTGTTTTTTTTGTGGTTTGGTTTGCAGGGATATAAATGCTTTGTTACATCTGACATTTGCCACCATGAAAATAACAAAAATAGAAAATAGAGATGTTCATCTTCTACAATCAACAATATTTAAACAATATTTAATATATATGATATTTGACGTGCTGCTAGAAGAAAAGAAAAGCATGCTCATTTGATGCAGAATATTGTAAAAATGCATTCCTACCAGCAGCTCACTTATGTGCTCTCTGCAGTTTAATGAGAGGGGAGTTGTTTTTTTTTTTTCAGAAAGTGGAGGGTCATCATCCCACTACTTTGAAAAGTGGTGGGTTAAATGCCCATTTGCCCCTGTGGTTCTGTCAGCCCTCATTGTAGATCCACTCCTCAGCCACTTTATTAGAAATTCTTTTTTTGAAGTTTGACTCTCTGGTGATCTCCTCTATTAATAGCTTGGTAATGGAAAGCATACAATTGTAAAGTGAATCTACTGTTGCTGCTATACTTCGTGCATTTTACAGTGCAGGGCACAGGCTTTAAGTATAAGTCACATCAGTCTTCTGCTGCTGTCAACATCATGCTACACCAGCAATGCTCATTACTGTCAAACTCAGTGTGACTGTCAAAGTCCAGCTAATACTTAAGTAGTTTCTTCAACAAGTTCTTGGCTTCAGAAACTTTGAAAAACAAACTGCGAACGTCAGTGCTGCGTTTCTACTTTTTTAATTTATTATGCAAGCAAGTAAAGATGATAAAAAGCAAAACTTTTGATTGTATCTATGGCTGCTGAAGGGGCTGTTTTTGCAGAATACAAACTCCTGTCCTGCAGTTAGCCGCCTGTGGCTGGATTTACACACTGTTTAGATCATCCACTTTCTCTCTTTTTTATTTTAAATGCCGGTTGACCCAGAGAAGCTGATGTGCTCAGCCTCCTTTACCAAGCATTAATATTGAACCAAATTCAAACTCCCCACAGTGGGATTTTTAGGGCCTCCAAATATTGTGAGAGTGGCACTTTATCACGAGGCGCGGAGGCATTCGTCTTGCTGAGTTGGCACTTAATCTCCACTGAGACTTATATGAAGGAGAATAAACAGAACCAGATTTTAACTGCTGTGCACACTCTCCTAAAGCACTGTGATAGCCAGGTGTTATACATCTACTGCTGTCAGCAGACTATATTTCATAAAGCACTCCTAAATATATCTTGCGCGATAAGTGACACTGCAGTAATATAGAGGTAGAAAGGTTTTCTTTTCCAGTATCTAAACAATTCAAATCTAATTACAAATATTTGCAACATCTAATACTCAGACAGCTAAGATGTATTCCAAATTACACTCAGTACTTCTATATCTAAGATGGCAGGAATTGACTTATTTATGCCCAGCCTAAAAATTTGTTCCTTCATAGCTAGTGTTGCAACTTTGGTTGCGTGAAACATACATGAAACTCAACTGCACTAGAGGTGCATAATGTAGAGCGTCCTGCAACTCATTTGTAACCTACCCACAACAGTTGCAAGCATCTCAACATCATGGAATAAGTTTCATGAAACAGCCAATGAAAATGCCATCATGCGATCATATCAAAAGACTGATTTTACTGGATCCGTGGACAAGAAAATGAAACCGTAGGTGGTTTATTGGAAGGTTGAAAATCAGATACCCATTTGCTTTGTGTGAGGTTGGTAGTTTTTCATTTTGTCAGCTTTCTGAGTCATGATAATAAACAAACATAATGCTTCTCAAAGAGTGCAGATTCCTCTGGGATCCAAATGATAAAGAATATTATAGAAGAGCAGACTGAGACATGGAACTCGCAGTGCTTCTGACGGAATGTCTGAGACATTAAGTCCAACCACAATGGCTAATTAAACTTTCATTTTCAAAGACTTAGCACACAAAGAACATGTTTACAAGTCACATATATAGCAAAAAAAAGATAGATAAATAGATAACATGCTGATATACACCGATCAGGCATAACATTAACATTATATATCCTTGTTTCTACGCTCATTGTCCATTTTATCAGCTCCACTTACTATATAGGTGCACTTTGTAGTTCTACAGTTACAGACTGTAGTCCATCTGTTTCTCTGCATACTTTGTTAGCCCCCTTTTACCCTGTTCTTCAGTGGTCAGGACCCCCATGGACCCTCAGAGAGCAGGTACTATTTGGGTGGTGGATCATTCTCAGCACTGCAGTAACACTGATGTGGTGATGGTGTGTTAGTGTGTGTTGTGCTGGTCTGAGTGGATCAGACACGGCAGTGCTGCTTGACTTTTTAAACACCTCAGTGTCACTGCTGGACTGAGAATAGTCCACCAACCAAACATATCCAGCCAACAGCGTCCTGTGGGCAGCGTCCTCTGACCACTGATGAAGGCTTAGAGATGACCAACACAAACTGTGCAGCAGCAGATGAGCTATAATCTCTGATTTTACATCTACAAGGTGGACTGACAAGGTAGGAGCGTCTAATAGAGTGGACAGTGAGTGGACACAGTGTTTAAAATCTCCATCAGCACTGCTATGTCTGATCCACTCATACCAGCACAACACACACTAACACACCACCACCACCAGATCAGTGTTTTTTGCTTTCTTGCATTTTGGACAATCTATGATGGATAACTGTTTTATATGGTAATGAAGCATTTTAAAAAATGTCTGTGACAACAAAATGAATCCTCTACTGTCAGAAGTCATGCTTGGAACTATCTATATAGAACACTTTTTGCTAAGAAAGTTTTCTATTCTATTCTATTCTATTCTATTCTATTTTGTTCTATTCTATTCTATTCTGTTCTATTCTATTCTATTCTATTCTATATAGAGCAGTGACAACTCAGAGAAACAATGTTTTTTTTTTTTGTTTTTTGTTTTATTATTTATTTATTTATTTATTTTTTGCATGGTAAAATGATTTTTCTCTATGACGTAAAACTGTTGTATATGGTTTTAGGCTTTACATAGCACCAAGAAGGGTTTCACTATTGTATTTTTTTTCCTGAGAGGATAATCTATTCTATCATACTCTATTCTATTCTAGAATCTTAAAATGATTCGTCAAGGCATCTTTATATAGCAAAAGCTATATATAGAACCAAGACAACTCAAAGAACCATTTCAGTACATAAATCCTGATTTTGCATGGCGTAATGGTTCTCTGTGATGGAAAACCTGTTTTATATGGTTCTTTAAAGAACCTTTTAAAAGTGGCTATAGGACCAAAAAGGATTCCACTATTGTTATAAGCCATAGAACCTGTTTTGGTACTATATAGAACCCTTTTTTGCTAAAAAAAATCTATTCTAGAACCCTAAAATGGTTCTTAAAGACATCTTTAGTAAAGGCAAGAGCTACAAATAGAACCATGACAACTCAAAGAACCTTCTCAATGCATAAATGCTGATTTTGCATGACACAATCATTCTTCTCTATGAGGGAAAACCTGTTTTATATGATTCTTTAAAGAACCATTTAAATTGGCTCTAGCACCAAAAAAGGATTCCACTATTGTTACAAGTCATAGAACCTTTTTTGGTAATATTTAGAACATTTCTTGGTACTATATGAATCCCTTTTTTGCTAAAAAGGTATTCTATTCTATTGTACTCTATTCTATTCTAGAACCTTAAAATAGTCCTTAAAGGCATCTTTAGTAAAGGTGATAGCTATAAATAGAACCATGACAATTCAAAGAACCTTTTTAATACATAAATGCTGATTTTGCATGGCACAATCATTCTTCACTATAATGAAAAACCTGTTTTATACGATTCTTTAAAGAACCATTTAAAATGGCTCTAGCACCAAAAAGGATTCTACTATTGTTACTTTCTTGGTACTATATAGAACCCTTTTTGCTAAAATAGTATTCAAGTCTATTCTGACTAAAGTAGAAGCAATACAGCAGGAGATAACATTCACATCCACATAATATTTAATTATTCAGTAGACGTCATCTATTCTAGAACTTTCAGTACATTTTTACACATTCAAGGGAAAAAATAACATAAAAGGTGCACTTTTTCTGCATTTCTGTGTCTCCATTTGTCTCCTACACCATCTCTCTCACTCTCGCTTGTTCTTTCTTTCCCTCCTTTGTCACATATTTAGTGCCAGCTCCCTCTGGATGTCATTCATTTATTCAATAGCAAGTCGGTAGACGGCTGCGAGAGAGGCAGACAGCCTTGGAGTCGCGAGGCCAAGGCCAGTGTCACTCTTTCATGCCCCCAGATGAGTTTCAGCACCAGAGCAGATGCTCCGAACACAAGACAAGCTTCCAGGCCTTTAAAGAAATGTATTCAGCTGAATCTGGACAGCTTTCTGAAGGAGTTCCTCTGCATGCTCTTCACTGAAATTTAAAGCCTCCTTTATCAAATTGTCAAGTTCATTTTTCTGCTCGGTGCGTTCCATACGGCTGGTGGTTAACAGAGTGTTAAAAGCACTATGGTGGGCTACAATGGAAGATCAGATGTTATGTGGCATTGAGGGATGGGGAGGAAAAACACTCCAGACAGGGAATGAGATGTGGAATGCAAACAGCTTGAAGAAGATGGTCCACATCTGACACCTTTGGGGACATCACTGAAGTCTCCGTACTAGAGCAGACAAATGGCTCAAAAGGCCATATTCACCCATCAGCCACAGACTGTAAGTCAGAAAATGAGACTCTGTAGGGTTTTTTTTCTGATATCTGAGCTCGCCTTTATACTTTTCTGGTATAACAGGCTTTACTGGAACGCTACATTGCCCCCGTAAAGGTCAGGCAAGGTTCACTAACAATTTCCCCCTTGGAATAATGACATTTTGATTCCTCTGGATCCCTGTGGCAGTGGAAAAAAGTTTACTCTAATACAAAGAGCAGCATACACATTTAGGAGAGGGGGGCACCAGAGCCCTATGGCTATAATCTTGCCTCAAACGGAATCTATGCCATTTGCAAAGTCTTGATTTTCACCCTTTTAAAAGTGATTCTGATTAATGTTACTGGGCCTCATTTAGATTTTACATTTGTCATACATTTTTATCCAAGGCGACTTGCATTAGCCACCTACAGGCCCGGTTCCCGCTGGAGCAGCTTGGGGTTAAGTGCCTTGCTCAAGGCCACAACAGCAGCAGCCTTCAGTGGGGATTAGAGTAGCTGACCTCTTGAACTGCAGACATGGTCTCAGACTCCGCTGAGCTGAGCTACTGCCAGTCATTAAGGGTAATGATTCATCTAATGCTGCTTTTAATGGAGGTGTTTCAACACCAGGAACCTCATCAACACCTATGTCTGCATTTCCATGTCCCTGAATTCTCCAATTACAGTGAATAATGGGATGATTCAAGTATATAGGCACTTTGCAGAGAACAGAATCTCACCAGGAACTTGGATTTGGTTCTGATAAACTGGTTTTGCACAGTGATCATTGTTGCTCAAGGATTTGTACACTTTAATAGGTTTGGTAAACAAAGCCAGATGAAATGTTTAGCCATTAGAAGTCAAAGTTACTGCTGGATCTTGCAAAAGCATGGTGTAATTGGATGTTATGGATGTTAATCATTTCTCACCCAATATGTAGAGATATTCTGTTGAAAGTGTAGATTCCAGACATTCAACCCATACCACATTTGTGTTTTCATTGATAGAAGATATATTGGTAACACTTTCTATGAATGTCACATTTGTAAGCATCTATAAACACATTTATAATATGTTATAATGCCTTCATACGGCATTATAAACATAATTATAAATATTTATAAAAATGAATTACACTGGATTACACTTTATAGCCATGTTTATTATACATTATGAATATAATGCATTATAAGTAGTGTTAATAACACGTTATACTGTCAGTGTCAAAGAAGTCAGTCCCAGCTTGAAGCCTGTATTGTGCTTTATTGTGTATGTTTTAGTGTTTCAGTAAATCCTTCAGTAAATACTTCAACTTGTAGCCTCACTCTTAACACTGGAGGAGGCTTTAGTACAGTATGTTTCACTTTACTTAGAGCGGACAAATACAACTTATGAGCTCTTATAATTTGTTATGATCAGTACTTATAACGCATTATGTTAACAATTCATAATGTATAATAAGCATGGCTATAATGTATAATGCATTTTTATAAATATGTATAACTATGTTTATAATGTCTTATGAATGCATTATAACATGTTATGAAAGTGTTCATAGATGCTTACAAAGGTGACATTCATAGAAAGTGTTACCAATATATTTTATTAGTGAACATTTAGAAGCTGTCAAGAGTGGAAATCAACTATAAACAAAATTCATTGTGTACCTCACTATGCATGTTAGTATATAACTATGTAATTACAGTTTAATACCATAGCAAAACAAAAGTAATAACTCTCAACTTCCAAAGGTTAAGACAACAGTGTCATTTTTGATGATAAAAACGGCATCACTTTACCTTTCTGACTTCCATGAGCAAAAGTGACACCAAGAGTTCCCTCTGAGCGTCATTATTTATATTTATTATTTATTCTTGCTGCTTATTTATTGTCACTAAGCACTTTCAATTCAATGACATTCAATTTGCTCAAAGCTATTAACCATGAACATTTTCCCAATGAAGATTTCCAGGAATGAGGGGGCAGCATCCTAATTATCAAGCTGAGGGACAGTGTCAGAAAAAAACTCCCTAAAACATGAGAAGGAAAAACAATGGCAGGAACATAGATTCAAGAGCATGAGAAAGAGCCTCCAAGAGGAACCAAAATGCAAAAGAACAAACTGTCTAAAAACATGAGGAAGAACCTCTGAGATAACTCAACATTCAAAAGGAAATGCTCTCTAAGAGCATGAGGAAGTATCACTGAGAGGAACCAAAACTCAAAACGAGAAACATTTAAGAGCATGAGGAGGGGCCATTGAGAAGAACCAAGACTCAAAAGGAAAAATTTTTGAGGTAACTTAAGAGGAACCAGTGAGAAGAACCAGGACTCAAAAGGAAATACTTTCTAGCAGAACAAACAAGAACCTCTGGGAGGAACCAAAACTTAAAATGAGAAATATTTAAGAGCATGAGGAGGAACAAGTGAAAAGAACTGAGATTCAAAAGGAGAAATTCTTGAGGAGCATGAAAAAGAACCATTTAGATCAACCAAGACTCAAAAGGAAACCCTCTCTAAGAGTAGGAGGAAGAAAAACTGAGAGAAACCAAGACTCAAAAGGAGAAACACTTCAAGAGCATAAGTACGTACCACTGAAAGGAACCAAGGAACTCATTTCCCCCTGGGCTGCATCCAATAGCAGAATTTTTAGAATTCTCAATCTTTTAAATGTATCCAATCTATCAAAAATCACCAAAAGTCATCAGAAACAGAACTAGTGATTTAGTAATTGTGGACTAAAAGAATATAGAAAAGTAAACCAACACAGAGTCTTATGACTGAACGTCTGGAGCTGCTTGATATCACTCCATATTGCCTCTCTGCTCTCTGCTCTGAGCACTTGGGACATCTGCAACAAAACACAGTGTCACATTTGTCACACCTGCAGTGCAGCTGAGGTTTCTGAAATAGCACATTTACAAACAAGTAGATCAATTACATTTCCCTCTATTAATATTATTAGCTGACATTTCTGATAGCCAATGATTAATAGAAAACGAAATTACTTAACATAATAACAACATTATGAGGAATAACTCTACCCTCTTACTGCCACAAGAGTGAACAATTTGCAGCAGTCATTTCTGCATCCTGCCATTAGGCTTTATGATGCTCATAGAGTAGATGCTGAAGTAATAAGATGAAAGATATTATGAGCCCAACTTTTCAAGTTTTGCTGTTAATGATTGGCTTTAAATCTGACCAACTTTGACATTAGCTATGAATATTGTTAACTCTTGGTTGGTAAGACTTTACAGTGCAGTTTCTTAGTAACCTAAATGTCAAGGTCTAACCATGAACAAAACCAATAATAGTGTGTTTGAGAAACGTTCTGCATGTTTATTCTGGGTATTGTTCTCCAAGAGTTATTCTCTGAGTTTATTCTGACAAAGACTCTTAATGTGAAGGTGGGGCTAGTTTGCCTTTGCGGGGGTGGGGGGAGGGTCATGTGTCAGAGCAGACAGGAACTGGGGGTCAGTCAGAGCTAGAAATGAGAGAGTGCATATGTGACGAGTGTAGAGTGAGCTGTTAGCTATTGTAAGGAGTGGCTGTGGCCACTTACAGCCCTTAATAAAGCACAATGACTTGTGCATAAGCTGTGTGTCTCCTTTAATAGCAGCCTCATGACTGAATAACCAACATAAATTCTTTCAGTAGTTACAGTCAAAAAATTTTTAAGCACTGTTAATTCATGTAAATTTGGGGGAGTTCAGGTTTAAAAAAGTTAGGTGAGTTATTTGAACTTCAAGTAGTAAGTTGATGCAATAAAACACAGATTCTTGTTCTGTTAACTTACTATTTGAAATTCAATAAACTCAAACTTTTAAGGTGGTCTGAACACTTTTTTTTAATTAAAACAGCAATTTTTTTACAGTAAAAGAAAAACTGATATCTAAATCTAAATAAAAGAACTGCGATGAATAGTCACTGATTCAGGGGTGGTCTACAGTGATTCACTTAGCAATTACACAAAGGCATTACATTATTATCAACACTACAATCAAAGCTACAAATTTGAGAAAAAAACATAGTCATTTTTGGTTTGGGTGGGCATAAGCCCTGCTGACTTTACTCTGATACCTACACTGTAAAAAAAGGCTTGTTGTGGTAACAACAATTCGTTTTATTCAACATAAACAAATACTTCAAATGAATGATTCCTTCAGTCAGTGTAATTTTTTTGAGTTGAATAAAACGGTAACACTTTCTATGAATGTCACCTTTGTAAACATCTATAAACACATTCATAACATGTTATAATGCATTCATAAGACATTATAAACATAGCTATAAATATTTATAAAAATGCATTACACGTTATAGCCATGTTTATTATGCATTATGAATTGTTAACATAATACATTATAAGTACTGATCATAACAAATTATAAGAGCTCATAAGTTGTATCTGTCCGCTCTAAGTAAAGTGAAGCGTACTGTACTAAAGCCTCCTCCAGTGTTAAGAGTGAGGCTTCAAGTTGAAGTATTTATTGAAGGATTTACTGAAACAATAAAACATACACAATAAAGCACATTACAGGCTTCAAATGTCAGAGTTTAAACTAGTGCTGCCATCAGTGATTTACCCAATGTGGGAAAGGTAATGTACACCACCGTTAGCTTGGTATTTGTCTTTACTTTACGCTCTCCAAGCTGGGACTGACTTCTTTGGCACTGACAGTATAACATGTTATTAACACTACTTATAATGCATTATATTAACAATTCATAATGTATAATAAACATGGCTATAAAGTGTAATTTAGTGTAATTCTTTTTTATAAATATTTATAACCATGTTTATAATGCCTTATGAATACATTATAACATGTTATAAATGTGTTTATAGATGCTTACAAATGCAACATTCATAGAAAGTGTTACCAATGAAACTAATTCAGTTACTGTATGAAGTAGTTTTCGGTTGACCTGATGACACATTTTTTTACAAAGTAGATACCTAGTTTTAACATATTAACTTGTTTAAAATACAGTTTTTTTTTTATTTCTTGCTTTATTAATTTGTTCTTTATTGAAATCACTGCACTCTAAGTACAAGTCTATCCAGTGTAAATTCTACATTAGCTAAGATCACTAAAGCACATCTTTTCTGAAGTACTGCAAAGGTTATCACATCGTGGACTCATCTTGGACTTGGATCATTGTCATAAGCCTTGCAGCAGAGAAAACTGAATGTCCTTTAAATGTAACAGCATTTCAACCACATTCTGTACTACTACTGCAGTCTCAAAACAGAAGTGCTAAAAACTATTTTCTCTCCTTAACTCATTTTCACAGTAACCATTCAATGCAATTTGTACCTGTTTTGAATTGAACTATGCGTTCTTTTCTTTAATAACATTGGTGGAGTATATTCTGATGGAAATATTTCTGATTTACAAAAAGTGGAACAAACTGGATTTCCATCTTTGTAGGTGAGCTGCCTCCGCCACTTTTGACAGATGAGCTAATATACTTTGGATCATTTGCAGTTCCTTTCATTCTCCATACTTGTGTCCTCCCATCGTTCTGGTACAAGTTGATCTTCATCATATCTGTCCACAAGATGTTGGTCCAGAGCTGTAGAACTGGCAAATTCTAATCCAGTCTTCCTGTTTTTAAGGCTTGTCAATGGTTTACATCTTATGGCTAAACCCTCTATATTTACCCTGGTGAAGTCTTCGGTTGATTATTGACTTTGACACAGACACACCAACCTCCTGGAGGGTGTTCTTGATCTGGACAAATGTTGTGAAAGGGTTTTTCTTTACCAGAGCAAGAGGTCTTCTGTGGTCCACCACAGTTGTTTTCCATGGTCTTCTGAGCCTTTTGGTGTTTCTGAGCTCACCGGTGAGTTCTTTCTATTTAACAATGTACCAAATGGTCGATGTGGTCAAACCTAATGCGTTGTGATGGCTTGCTTCACTTGCAGTAAAGCTCTTTGAACATAATAGAAACATGTTCCAAATGCAAATGCAACACTCAAAATCAACTGTAGACCTTTTATCTGCTTATTGTAAGTGAAATAATGAGAGAATAACACAAATCTGGCCATGGAACAGCTAAGCAGGCAGTTGTCCAATTACTTTTGAACCCATAAAAATAGGAGGGCTAAGCATGGAAATGGCTGTAATTCCTACACTGTTCACCTGACTTGGATGTAAATAGCCTTCAGTTATAGCTGAAAGTCTGCACTTTGAGCTAATATTCACAATTTATTTCAACTCCAATCTTATATTGTAGACCTCTAAACTGTAAATTAATCTATGTTCAAAAATGTTTAAGGACATTTTGCTCTCTGCCCTTGGAATGGCCACTAGAGGGTCTGCAAGAAGAGGCCACCTAAACACCCAATATCTATATTAGTTAATGACGACACATTTTATGTTACTTTTCATCAGAAAATGTGTTGAAATATGATGCAAAATGTGCTAAAACTGAAAACATGAAAAGCGTTTTTCTTGTTCAATACATCCTTCCTGAGAGTGTGTATGTGTGTGTGTGTTAATACACTGCATACAAGCTTGTGTTTGTGTCTTGTAAGCTTGTCTTGTTATCTGCTGGAGCTGAAGTGCTCTTTTGCCTCGTGGAAAGAGTTGTACAGTGAGGGAGGGAGAGAGAGAAGGAGGGGATGGTGTGACCAAAATAGAAAGTGTGCAAACCTGGACAAGGGAAAGAAGGAAGAATACCCCAGGCATTCGGCCCTGAGTGCACAGCCAGGCCCAGTTTCTTCAGAACAGAGAGCTAAAACTTACAGGCTCTTACTTAATCCTACACTGAGTTCAGGGCAAGACAGAGTTTTACATAAACATCACTACTTTTAAATATGAGGCATTGTAAATGTTAATTTTCATTTAATTTAATTAATTTAATTTAGTAATTTAATCTTCAATCTCAGTATTATACAGTCATCACGGAAACATCATCAGCTTTGTTCATCCTTCTGAACACATAAAATTTCTTCATTTTTGAATCTTTTTTGATACATTTGATCACATTATTGAAAACAGTGGCACCTAATATATATATATATATATATATATATATATATATATATATATGCTGATGGTTGAAAACCTATCTTCAAAATGGTACACCTACATTACTTTTAATGTAAGTCAATGCAACCAGACTTTTTTCCATGTCATTTTGGGCCATTTCTTTTGATCCATACTTCATAATATTTAGGCAAAATTAGGGCATAAAAAGGGCAAAAGGCATTTTCAAATTAGGTCAAAAACTGAAAAATGACAAAAATGGAGATACAAAGTTTTATATGTTTATATGGTATATAATACCACATTTTTCCATCACCAATGACAGTATCAGTATACAGTTGTATGCAAACGTTTGTGGCTGAATTACATATTTTGTTGATTTGATGAAGTAAACATCTGTGGCAAACTATTTTTCAAAACATAACCTTTTCTGCAGATGTTAATGCATAGTTACTTTCAATTTGATGAACTTAAAAAGTAATAACAAAATTATAGAATGTGGAAAAGTTTGAACGCCCTTCCTCTTGTAAAGCCTCAGAACTCAGTTAACTTGTTAGGATGTAATTGACTCATAATGGCTGGTTAGACAGTCAAGAATTGGCATTAGGAACTCTCAGCTGATGAGAATTCCAGGTTGTAATGAATTTCCTGACTTTTCAAACCTTGTGCTAACACTCAACAACCATCAGCTCCTCTAAGCAGCTGCCTGAGGATCTGAAAATGAAGCTAATTGATGCCTGTGAAGCAGGAGAAAGGCTATAAAAAGATATCAAAGTGCTTCCAGCCTGCAATTTCCACTGTGCATTAACATTTGCAGATTTTTTTTTCTTTGCTGCAGAGGTTGCATTTACTTCTGTTCACTTCAAAATAAGTAGTATGGCTAGACATGTACACAACTGTAACCATTTGAGTGAAAAGTAGAATCTTTAAAAATATCACATGAATTTTAGAATTGCTTTGTATTTGGTACAGTTTGTCCCTTTTTGCTTTAATAACAGCACTTGCGCTGGCATGGAATCCAAGTTTGTGCAAAAGCCTGTAATGAGTAGAACAAATCTACCAGAGAGTCGTCTGAACAGGAGCTTCAGTGGATGAAAATAAGACTCCAAAACAATTTAACCTTTTTGGTCAAAGCTGTTAACATGGCTAATGTTACAAATCTGCTCAAAATTTAAACAAAGACTATAAATATAAATGTAATAAAGACTGTTTTTTTTATTTTACTTGATATAATTTTTGCTTGTTTTACACTGTTCAAAATGATAAAACTGTCTGATTGTTTTTGCATAAAAAAATAATAAATTAAAAAAAGAAAAAAAAGATTTTTTCCCAGTTGTAGTTTTAGACTTTGGGATCCACATTTTCAGTGATGATTCACCACTGGTAATGCCAGACTAGGCTCATTGTGGGTCTTGGAACCTGTTTTCAAAATCTCAGCTTGGTTAACATATTTATTTAAATAATTCAGCTTTTTAATTAAATTCCCAACAGTTAATAAACCCAATGAGAAACACTGTCAACAAATTCCCATCCAAAGCACAGTTATAACTGTTAGGCAGCAGCAGAAGTGAACTATTCCCAAATATTAATGCCAGAAATTCCATTCATGAGTTACATCTTATAAATGTTTTTAGTATTTCAGCTTTTTAATTAAATTCCCAACAGTTACTGTTCTTAAATTCTCTCCTACAAGAGAAGGAAAAGAACACATTCTGTCAGCAAATTCCATCTGTTTCCAGAATATTTATAAGGGTCAGGCAGCATCACAAGCCAACTAATCCCAAATACCAACACCCAAAATTTCATTCATGACTTCACTCCTGGGAGCCAGGAGTGGGGGGGATTCAGAGGACGTTTGCCGCGGAGGTTTAGCTGCATCCAACTTTAATTAACGTTGGGAAGCAGTGCGGAGAGGCAGTAGCAGACAGCAGCGGGCAGCAGGCTGAGCAGATAGCAGACCATTCCCAGCCACCATGCCAAGTGCCTTCAGGTTAGTGCCATGGTCCAGAGCGGGCAGCGTGCCATCCCTAAGCAGGAGCTCTATTCGTTGGCCTGAAGGCCGAGCACACAGGGACAGGAATCAGCCCCTGGCCTAAGAGGAGAGGAAAAATACTCCTGGCTTTATGAGTCCTTCAAGAGGGTTCAGATGTTCTTTCTCTGCCTGAGTGCACAGCAGCTATGAAGTATGCATAATGATGATTATCATTTAGTTAGGTATGGAAATAAATGTTAGAGTTAACATTTGCACTGTATTAGATTATCATTATTTTTTAACCAGCTACCAGATGGCATAAATCTGTCGTAATTTTGCCTCATGGATAATGTATGTACTGCACTACTATGCACAAAACATTTGTCATATTGTTAGTGTTGATATTAGTCTTTAGTGTGTATATATACACCGATCAGGCATAACATTATGACCTTGTTTCTACGCTCATTGTCCATTTTATCAGCTCCACTTACTATATAGGTGCACTTTGTAGTTCTACAATTACAGACTGTAGTCCATCTGTTTCTCTGCATACTTTGTTAGCCCCCTTTTACCCTGTTCTTCAGTGGTCAGGACACCCATGGACCCTCAGAGAGCAGGTACTATTTGGGTGGTGGATCATTCTCAGCGCTGCAGTAACACTGATGTGGTGGTGGTGTGTTAGTGTGTGTTGTGCTGGTACATGTGGATCAGACACAGCAGTGCTGCTTGAGTTTTTAAACACTGTGTCCACTCACTGTCCACTCTATTAGACACTCCTACCTTGTCAGTCCACCTTGTAGATGTAAAGTCAGAGACGATAGCTCATTTGGTGCTGCACAGTTTGTGTTGGCCACCCTCTAGTCCTTCATCAGTGGTCAGAGGACGCTGCCCACAGGACGCTGTTGGCTGGATATTTTTGGTTGGTGGACTATTCTCAGTCCAGCAGTGACACTGAGGTGTTTAAAAACTCCAGCAGCACTGCTGTGTCTGATCCACTCAGACCAGCACAACACACACTAACACACCACCACCATGTCAGTGTTACTGCAGTGCTGAGAATGATCCACCACCCAAATAGTACCTGCTCTCTGAGGGTCCATGGGTGTCCTGACCACTGAAGAACAGGGTAAAAGGGGGCTAACAAAGTATGCAGAGAAACAGATGGACTACAGTCTGTAACTGTAGAACTACAAAGTGCACCTATATAATAAGTGGAGCTGATAAAATGGACAATGAGCGTAGAAACAAGGAGGTGGTCATAATGTTATGCCTGATCGGTGTATGTACATACAGTAGTCATGGGTCAATCTATTTGTATATATACATTATATGAAATCAATAGGGATTTCATCCTCTTTTTGCTGGAGCAGGAGTCTACTCATCTGGGTAGGATTTACGCTAGGTGTTGGAACATTGCTGTGAGGATTTGGTTGCATTCAGCCACAAGAGCATTAGTGAGGTCAGGTGCTGATGTTGAATGATCAGTTCCAGTTCGCAACTCATCTTAAATATATTTATTGTAACTCCGTCACTCCAGAGAACACAGTTCCACTGCTCCACAGCTCAATGCTTGGGGGTTTTATACCCCTCTAGCTGATGCTAGGCACTGGTTATAGTGACCATGGGCTGATGTATGGCTGCTCCAGAGCACCTCATTGTAATTGCAGTGCATTTCTTTGGAGATTGTATAAGCTGAACGTACGCAAATGAATGCTTGTTTCAGCAACAATTGCACTTTAAAGCAGCATCAATCCAAAGGGATGTCTAAATACTTTTCAGCACAGTATGTAAATAATACACTAGACATGAAATGCTAATTTAGATATATCATGCAATATTTCAATTATTTTGGGAATAACAAGCTGTTATTATCATTAAAATGTATACTTTTAAAATACACTCACAACTTTTTGGTCTAGGTTATCTGCCATGAGATTGACCATAACTTAATTTTTGATAAAATCCAACTTTCTCAGTTATTTTAGAACCATCTACAGCTCTATTCATCACTTTGCACATATCTAACATATTGGTAACACTATACTTAAACCTTGCTACATAACATTGACATAACCATGCTAAAAACATGTCATGGCTGATGTGATATGCGGTCATGACAGATGTTGTTCAGTACTACAGCATGTTACCATAACATGTTATATTATATTTATACAACATGTCAGATTACCTTTACTGGTAAATGTCAGGACAGATGCCATAATGTTTGATGTCATGACAGCTTATGTCACATGCTAATCGTTTGCTGTGTGCTCCAGTTAGCCATCATAACACCACATATTATGGCATCTGTCATAAAAGCTACAGGCTGCTGTTATATTACTGGACATAATCTGTAATGACAACTCACAACAGCACATGACATCTGTCATAACATGTTCATGACATGGTTATGTCAATGTTATGTAGCATGTTTCAAGTCCTATTAGTAATCGCCATGTTGCTTCATTCCTTATTTGCATAAAGTTAGACTTCACTTAAATTTGCCATGTCGCCAACTCCGCCCACCTTCCGTTGCCAATGTTTGCACTGCCTCCTGTCACTGGAAACCATCAGCTCTCATTGAAAATAAATGATCTCCAGCCACCTTGTCGAGTCACGTCGCTGCTGGTGTAAATGCAGAGTAATGCTATACATTACCATTCTGCCTTCCTACCCTTTCTGAGAAATGCAATAATAAGATGATAATTAGATGATTACAAAAAAGATTACATTTCATAAAATTTTGAATCTTTTTATCAATTTATCTGCAATTAACACCTTAAATGGTCAGAACCCATCAGCTGGCCCAAGGTTTTATTACACACCTCTATAACTTAACCCTTAGAAACCTAAAATTTTGGGGATATTGGTATTTTTTTGGGTCAATTACAATTGCAATTATAAAGTATTTACATGTGACAGTCACACATGCCATATCTTGTTATTTTCAGGAGACCCTGAGCAACTCAGATATGCCATTGTTTGACATGTAAATGTTAACAGAAATTTGATATCTTTATGAATTTGGGTCATTTTTGATCAAAAATTGACCTAGCACCTGCTAAATTTTGTATTTTTTTTTTTAACGAAAGAGATCTTGAAAACAAGTGCAGTATTAGTTATCTTTTCAGAAATTGTCTGGAGTGTCTATGAGCTGAAAGTACAATAATGTTGATGGTGATTCAATCTATTGGTTGTTATTATTAACTTATTATTATTGGTTATCTATTGGTTATTATTAAAAAATAAACAATTAGCATAAGGCAGACATGTATTCTTATTGATTTTCTGTCCTCTTGGATTCATGCTCAGTGCTAAAACTCTAAAACACAGCAAGACAGGCTTTATTTTTAATTACAAATTGAGTTGCATATTTAATAGCAGATATTTTTAATACTCAAAATCAATGTAAACTGAAAGCCCTTTGTTTATAACATGAAGGCTAAAAAGCAGAGATATAGTGTAACAGTAGCGAGTGGGGTTTGGGTGATTTTGGAGCTGGATTGCTGGCTGATGGATGGTGACAGGTGGATGAAATCACTCTGGATTGTAAGGGCAGAGTCTGATGAGTTATCTGATGCATGAATCATGTTGCTCTTTTTATCCCTTTGTTAGAATATGAAAGCCAAACAGCAGAGCAATAATATCAGGAGATATTATAGGTGATTTCCCAAGCCGAATTACTAACTGATGCTGACATCACAGTTCGATGACATCATTCTTGCTAGTTAGGGGTGGGTCTGCTGAATGTCCTGATATGTGGATCATGTTTGTATCTTAAACCGTTCTGAAGCTATGAAGGCTAGAAGTGACCTACCCTGTAGTCCTGTAGTTACTGAATAATAAGCCATAATATGTAGTAATCCTGGGGTTTTAAGGGGTTAAATTGGATGTATATTATCGAAAACATTGAAAACATTAATTTCAAACTTTTGAAAGTTGATTCCAAACTTTTCAATAGTAGTGTGTGTTTTGAAGTTACATTTTTGAGGACCCTTCTCAGCCAGTGGTAGCATTTATCACCATTAGGCTAGTCTGAAACAGCCTTTATACAAGTATATTCAGGTCTATATGGATAGTGGGCCACTGTAATGTTTACCAGGATTTTTTTTTGCCGGTCTGACAGTGAGAGTGCCTCTTGTCTGCTTTTCCAAGGCCTATTGTGCCAGCTGCTCTCACCCTATCCTCTTTGTCATTCAACAAAAAAGGGCATGATTCATTGCAAATTGCAAGCAGTCTACAGAAACAAGAGAAATATGAGGAAAAATTCTACTGTAATGTTCGTATTTTTCATCCAAGTGGGGCACTGATGTATTCATAAAAGCCCACAATACAGACAGACAATCCTTATGTAGGCCACCGTGTTTTTCACATCAGATCCACAGTATATGGGCAAGGAGCTAACTGAGCAGGTGGGCTAAAGCAAAACAAGCACCTGAGACCCGAGTCTGTGGATCGTAACTGTACATTTGTGCGCTTAAACGTTACACATTGTCTCAGAGCAATTAAATGCTGCTCAGCTTCTGTGGTGGTGTTTCCCTGGGAACTCCCTCAAACTCTCTCGTTTATTAGCATCGCCAGCTGTGTGAAGAGATGGAGGGAGCGAATATGAAAATGAACGGAGGAGCAATGTGGGGATGGTTCCTCCCACTCACAGCATGTCTGAGCACAAATCTCCAGAGGTGCCATGAAATGAATGCACACCAATGTGCCAGGGGCAGGAAAGAAAACATGACAGCCTCGCTTCTTCTGGCCCCTACTGCCCAGGAGTAGAATTGCAGGGGCTTATCTTTTTACCTCCTGCAGTAGATAGAAACTCTTTTTCCCCCGTCTCCATTCATTGATCGTTTACCTAGGCAAAGAAACACAGATTTTATGTTGTTTTGATTAGCCATCATTTGTTTCTTTTCTGGCGACCTGGGATTTTGTGCCACAAATGGGCAATCTTTGAAATGGTAATGGCGAGAGAGGTTATTGCTCATGGTCGCTAGGAGGTGTGTAAGAAATAAGAGTGAGTAGGTGGTTGGGGAGCTGACACCTCGCAACACATCCCATTATATGTAGCCTTTAAAACACAGTTTTTGCCCTGTGGTCAAACCACAAAAGACTGCTTGTTATGCTAATGGTGCTAGCCTAGCTTGACTAGTGAGGAAAGCGTATCTAATGCGCTGCATGAAAACAGGTGATGGCACAGAAAGTGTGAAGGTCCAGGCACATCTGCCATTTAAATTGGCAGCATCCATGCTGTCGAGAAAAAGGACTGGGCGATCAATCACGAGCAAAGTCACGATGACTCTGAAGGATACCGTTCCTTGGTGAATCACTTTGACAAGTGGGCTATATAGTGATAACACACTAGGACTTTCAAAGCAGCCAGCCCAGTAGTCCAAGATTAATGAAGCTAAATATGTGTGCTTTCGGCCTACACAAGAGAGAAGCTCTCGACTCCCACAGAGAAAGAGAGACTGGAGGATGAAAAGCTCACTCAGACGCATGAAAAGGAATCGAACTCACTAACTGTGGGAGATCTCGTCTTTGGTGGCTTTCTACAGTAGCCCTAGTATTGTATAATATGACTCTGAAGAATTTTGACGTGTCAAAAATTCCGTTTAGAGCCGTTCTCTTTGGAGGACGGCAGAGACACATCTGTGCGTACACACATTCATCGGATGGCTGCCCCAAGGGGCTGACACTGTCCAAAGCCCAGCATGAAATGTGCGGTTTGTGTTTGCTTGTTTTTGTTGTTTTCCAAGTCAATTTTCATCATTTGTTGTCAAACTTTTGGGAAAGTTCTCGGAAAGCTCTAGCGGAGCTTTTGATGCATGTTTTATGACTGGAAAAAGGGCCTCTTTTTTCCACAAATACTTTAACTGTTACTATGTTTTGCTGCCTTTAACAATACAACTTTTTTGCTCACTTTGATAGATAAGACTTGAAGTACAGTGGATCTGGTGTCAAAATTCTGATGGTTATTATTGCTGTCAGACACTCATGAGTAGTTGGTGCTTCACACAGGGGGGACATGGCTGGAGTCCAGGTTTGAATCCCAGCTATCCTAGGTGCTATCCAGGCATCCTCAACAACATAGGACTTATTAGGAGGGAAGGATGGCAGGGTCATACCTCTTCCTGTTGCTAAGCAACAAGAAATGGATCAGTCAGTTGGGCATCTGTATGGCTTGCATGGATGACTGCTTAGCCTTCTCCTCCAAACATGTTGAAGTGTTTGTCAGTCCTGCGTAGTAACAAGCACTTCAAAAAGTTGTGGTGTCAGTGGCATTCACTGGAGGAAGCACCCTTCACCTTTCAAAAATGATAGTGCTAACATGTCATTTCCAGTACCTGCAAAGGATGCCACAAAGCTCAAACTGAGACAGCTCAGAGAAGGCATGGTCTCATATTTCATACTATGCATATCCCACTGGGGTCAACCGCTGCTGCTGCAGTGAAAAAGCTGCATCTTGTATTTATATTAATTGCACTTATTTAGTTATTTGCTAGAAAATCAAAGTTCTCTTTTTTGAGCAAAGGTATGCTGGGAAATGGAACATAAATGTACAAGAAATGGAAAAAAGGTAGAAAACAAAATCAGCCATAATTGGCTTATTCTCAGAGGGTAAATTGTTAAACAGTATGGTCACTTCAAAAGCAACAGGCCACTGCAAACACAAGTGGTGACCAGGGCTCCAGTCAGTGGTGTAATGGATTCAGGATAGATGGGTATATTGTGCCCATCTCCATCCCAACATGCATACAGCTGTGTACACACTTTAAACATACCCCCATATTTACCCATGAACTTCACAACTAAAGGACCTAAATCTGAACTAAAAGTCTTGGATGTCAATAGAAATTTAATAAAGTATAAAAGCCAGTATAATACTTTAAAAATTACATTTAGATATTTTAAATCAGAGCTTTCACTTACATAAGGGTGATTGTTGAAGACTTATGATCTGGGGGTTGATGGTCATAGAGTATTATGGTAAACTGGGAGTGTTGGTGCTGTCGTCCCGCTGCTCTCACGCGCTCGCTCAGGTTTGCTGACGGTGGAGCGGAAGGGTGCTGACATCTCAGGGAGCCCTCAAGCCTTTCTGGCTTTCCCTTTTAGTTAGGCTGTAATAACTAGACGTGGCGGAGTCTGTGCTGCACTCTGTTAACCCTGTAAACTGAGATCAGTCACTCTTTACAGAACTAACTCTCTGTGTGTTTCCTTTTCTTTGCTGAGTTGAACAGCTGCCCATCCTGTGTGGTCTGATGCTGTTGCTTCTTCTGCCTTGATCAGGTGCCCAATGCTCACCAGCCTTCTGGACCGGCTTGATCACCATGGAGCTTCTCGCTGTACAATGCTGTGCAAACCTCACCTGCATGAACTGACCTTTCTGATGATACTGCTGCTGCTGCTGCATAAACTCAAACTATTTAATTATAACTATTGCTTCACCTGTTTTTCCCCCATTTGTGTATTTTAATATTTTATACTAATGTTGTTTGCTATCCAGAGCACAATGGCAGCAAAATAAAACACAGCAACACATAAACGCTGCTGGTTTTATGTCTCATGATCTGACAAACGTAAAATCAAGTATAAAATACATAGACACATCTCTGGCTAAATCTTTTCTGAGGTATGCCATATACCTGCATATAAACACCACTATACTAGTGGCTACAGCCAATGCCAGAGCGGATAATCAGGAGAACTCCCAGTGGGCCGGTAAAGTTTTGAACTGGTTGCCATGGCCACATATCAATATCGGTATATATATAAATACAGGGACACACAGACAAAAGTTACAGCCAAGTCTGTATTTGTAGTAATTGCAGTTAAATCAGCAGTCCCCTCTCAAATGGTACAGCCCTGGTTTGCTGATTCTAGTTGGTCAGCTATTGAGTCTCAGAGTAGGTAGAGATTAGCCTGGTCAGATTCAGTGCAGTGGTACGAACCTGGTGCTGACTGACACCGTGTTATACAGACTGCATTACTTTCAATATATCAATGTAGCAATTTTCATCTGTGAATCATATTGATGGAAAACACTGGCAAAGAGCGAAAAAGTCATGATGACAGAAAAAGAATGGTCTGAAATATCAGGTATCACTAGACAGGTGGGCAGTGAGAAATTCTGACTGGAACTTAGCATTAGCCCTAGTTTGTAGCATATTAACTGTGATCATCATTTAACATTTAAGATAAAAGCTTTCTTCAGTTTTCATCAGGTTGCATGACTATTATTTGTTACTGTTAGACTAGTCATTCTCAGAAGTAGCTGACTAATCGACGAAATCGACTAAAAATGCAATTGTTCTGGGCATCACATGCCACATCTTTCAGAAACATACCTCGTACTGGACCTGGCTATCTGCATTTCCATGCACTGGCTTTATCAATCTGATAAGCAAAATGCTATAAACAACTAGTTGAATCTCTATGGAGAAGACTTTCAAAGCTGAATATAGCCACTGAACCCTGAAACATTCATGCTATCCTGTTTCAAGAATTACTGAATGTTGTTTGAAACCATAAGATGTAAGTTTGCTATTCATTTGCTGACCACTACTCCTTTTAATCTGATGCCAGTTTGTTTTTTATTGTGGTCACATTGTGCTAAACTCTCTGGGATTGGTCCATTTGCATGTCAGTCAAATAGCCTTTTGCGATTAGAGGTAGTTTTACTAGCCTGTATTACAGTGAAGTTTATGCATCTTGCAACAGAATCAACTTGTATAGCATTTCCACACTAATAAAGTACTTTGGGTAACACTTTCTATGAATGTCCCCTTTGTAAACATCTATAAACACATTCATAACATGTTATAATGCATTCATAAGACATTATAAACATAGCTATAAATATTTATAAAAATGCATTATACGTTATAGCCATGTTTATTATGCATTATGAATTGTTAACATAATACATTATAAGTACTGATCATAGCAAATTATAAGAGCTCATAAGTCGTATTTGTCCGCTCTAAGTAAAGTGAAGCATACTGTACTAAAGCCTCCTCCAGTGTTAAGGGTGAGGCTTCAAGTTGAAGTATTTACTGAAGGATTTACTGAAACACTAAAACATACACAGTAAAGCACATTACAGGCTTCAAATGTCAGAGTTTAAACTAGTGCTGCCATCAGTGTTTTACCCAATGTGGGAAAGGTAATGTACACCACCGTTAGCTTGGTGTTTGTCTTTACTTTGCAGTCTCCAAGCTGGGACTGACTTCTTTGTCACACATTATAAGATGTTATTAACACTATTTATAATGCATTATATTAACAATTCATAATGTATAATAAACATGGCTATAAAGTGTAATTCAGTGTAATTCTTTTTTATAAACATTTATAACCATGTTTATAATGCCTTATGAATACATTATAACATGTTATAAATGTGTTTATAGATGCTTACAAAGGTGACATTCATAGAAAGTGTTACCGTACTTTGCTTGTTCATAGCAGTTTTACCACTGCAATATTTCAGGAAGTGTCTTCAACTAGTCAACTGTTGCCTACAGTGCAGAACAGTAGATTTATTGGACTAGTCGACTAGTCTATGGAACCCCTAGAGAGAAATGGAAAAGATAAAACCACTGAGATTTTGCAAAAAGCTGTTAGCAAACCTAAACACAATGATTTACTAGCCTTTTTCTGCTAAGGTAGTAACAGCTAGTAAAATGTTAGCTATAGCTTTTTCAGAAATTAGTGATTTGCTGTGATTTGCTGTGAGAAGTACATGCAGGTTGTTAAACAATGGAGGAGGCAATGTGGAAAACAGTTACACACCAACCAAGAGGCCACAACACTGGCCTAAACCCCTGAGGTCTATCTGTGCTTGTGCCTGATAGCTTTGTTATAGCATCTCTGGTCTTTTGACTGCCATTATTACATAATACAAGGATCAACTGGAGTAAACTGAGCTGATTGTTTTCTCAACATAAACACCATAACCTTTTAAAGTTCATACAGATAACCTTTTAATGTTAATACAGATAACCAGGCCTGTTGTTTCTTGGCTTTATGACAGCATAAACTCTGCAAAACTTCTGGTAAATACTTTTACATCTTGGAGTAGCTCACTCATTCGCAAACAGTGGAATTCTATAGCCTTTATTTATGTAACCATGTCTTTATCAATGCTAACAAAACTACCCAATGTAATAACCTTTCCACTATTCAATTCTATTAGACTTACATGCAGCCAATGTAAAACAAAAGCAATCAACTGTTTTCTTCCATTTGTACTAACCAGTTTAGGAACATTATGCTGGGGTTGGAACGCATGAAAGAAAAAAGAAAAATATCAGTTCTGCTCAAAGAGAATTGATTTGTTTATCCTCCTTCTGAGCCCTTCATGTGATTCCACATGGCTCACCCAATATAGAGAATTTATAGCAATTTTAGGTTCTTTTAAATCTTTTTAAATTCTTTTTTTCAAGCTTTATGTTGTAGATCTGTAGCTATAATCCTCAAGCTGCAGCGTGACATTGCTCAGACCCAACTCAACACAAACCCGCTGGTGACCCATCTTCCTAATCCAGATTACCATTCACAATAAGGGCTAAATCAGGCAGTTGGCACCTGAAGCCCATCAGTTCTGTCCAGCAATGCAGCAGCACGCTAAACAGCATCCAGTCTGCTGTGCTCTGCTTATTCAGATTTTCACGAGTATCAAAAATTGTACCAAATCATAGCAGGAATGGCTGGATAGTTTCTCAAATTAAGGCATCTCACATTTAATATATGTTGCATTTGCGCTTTTGGCACTGAATTATTACACACTTTTGTCCTATTTAGCAACTGTTTCTTTGAAACATTGTTTTTACGGTCATTAATTACTGTGGGGACATATTATTTATGCAACTATTTCTTGCCTGTCTAATTTAGCTTTTAAAGTAATTTAGTGCAGCCACAGTTAGTTATTCACTCCTGTGTAACTAAACTTCCCAAGAAGACGTACAGTACCGTGAAAAAGTCAGAGATCATCCTTCATTTAGATAATGTCAAGTCAAAACCAAGTTATTCAATTTTAGGAGATATTTCTGAGGATATTAGATTTAAAATAATCCACTTACATAGAAAGTCAAAGGAAATTAAGATACAGAGAATATTGGACTCCTAGGAACCGTGCAAGACCTGGTAGACCACTTTTCATCTTTGAGAGAAAGGAGAAAATAAAGCTCTACTTTTGCTTCAGATCCAAAAGCCATCCTTCCACTGTGAGAAGACAATGCAGCACTAAAAGGGTGTATCTGCAGCAAATTGAACAAAGAAGTTGCTCAACACCATCAAATGTGTTTGGGATTATTTGGATTGCAAGAAGCAGAAAATTCAACCAACTTTTTTTCAAGGTTGAACTTTGGAACTTTGGAGGTGTTGAAAAGGGTTACATCTCAGTACCTTTAGTCAGGGAACATAACTGTACTGTAATCCATTGAAATTATATTTGTATTGACTCCACACACCCCATCTCATCTCCAGGCTTTTATTTTTTTGTTCTGTTTAAAACATTAGATTATGAAACGGTAAAAATATATACTTTTCACCTGAGAAGAATTTATTTAAGGTACACAATTGGACCTTAAAACCACTGTTGTACCTTTGAAGGTACATTTACATTGTTTGTACCTTGACAAATGGAAAATATACTGGCACAGAACCTTTATTTCTAGCAGTGTGCTTCAGTAACAGCACAATAGTTCATAACAACTTATTATTAAAGTCCGTAAGAATCAGAAATCGTAATGTACTGTAATGCACATTGTTGTGTTTAAAATTCAGAAGACATTTTAGAGGCAGGTAAAACTCATAACACTTCAGTCAAAGATTGCTTTAACTATATACTTCTATAATTTAGGCATAACTCAGCAGGTTTGCAATGTAATTTATATATGTACTGAATAAGAAGCCTGAGGATGTAATGATAATTGGATTTTAAGAGGATAAATGGTATCATATGATGAATTACGTGAACTAAAAATGGAAAAAAGGTGATTTTGGTTTCCAGTTGACTTCAAGTGAATATGTATCAACACAGAATACAGTTGATGCGTGTGGTCAAATGTGTGTTGGTAAGACTTGACAAAGATTGACAAAACCATGCTATAAATATGCCATATACAGGGGTGTAGCACCAAATTTTAGGCCCCTAGTACAGTAGTTTGCCCCCCACCTCAAAAAATAAATACATAAATAAACTCATGACAGCATCTGCCATTATGGCGTTATGTATTCAAGTGAAGTATGTAAAACCGCTTTGTTCATGTCTCAGCCAATCAGATTTAAGAACTGGTCTGTTTTAAAATGTTCATTTCTGATGGCCTAGTGCCACAAACCAGCATGCAGCACATGCTAAGACACTTCTACAGTCTTCTAGCCTTTATTCTCACTCAGTTTTGCCTTATTTAATATTTCATAAATGTTTTTATACTGTCTACATTGTCATCTGGCATTTGGCTGATAAGTCTGCATTCTGCAGCCTGGCTGATGTAAATCACATAACTGGCTCACTCGTAATGAATGAGCGTTTCCCCCTTGCTCCCTCCTAAGAGTGCGTAATCTAGGGCAGGACTATAGTTGTTTACCGCTGGTTGCTGAATAGGAGATTTGAGTGAGAGCTGCTGGAGTGTGGTGTCGGAGACTAGACCAGACGCTGCTGAAATATTCATAATAATTCAGTTCATACAGTTGCTGATTCATCTTTGCATCACTTGAACTTGCTTTTACCTTTACTTAGTGATGACTGACCCGTTCAGACAAACATGCTGTTTACCGTTAAGCGCAAACTCAGTTCCCTCACCTTCTTTACACAATGCTGCGTTTTGTTGAGACAGCATTGTGCATAAAAAAGAGAACAATCTTTTCTCTCTCTTTTTTAATAGGACTGCTGCAGGCCTAGGACTGCCCTACTTTAATTTTTCGGTTTTATTTTGTTCCCTTTTTCTTTTTTTATCCCCCTCTCCTGGTGATAAAGAAATGGCAGAGGCAAGTTTAAATATAGTATGGCGCAGATGTTTCTGTTTCTCTGGGGCCTGCAGGTGACACTTGCATGGATTCACACCGGGCTGTGTGTAATACCGGCGCTACAGAAGCAATAAGACGCTGCTGACTTGCGTGGTGCGCTAATACTGTAATCAAAAGTGACTGCTCCATCTCCCATATCAATCTACCTAGTCACGCTGCCCGCAATGCTCCAGCGTTGACTCAGGCTGTGAGGCTACAGCGGCAGACTGATATCAGTGTTAATATAAAAGGCAGCAGCTCTGGCGAAGTATAATGCTGATAGAAAGTAATAAACAGTATAAAGTGTAGCACTGCAGTATCTTAAAATCAGTTTAAGTATATGACAGCCCTCCTCAACAGAGATGATGAAAAAAAAGAAATATAAAAATAAAACAATAGAGCAGGAAAACAAGAAAGCACCAGCATCAACATGACCTGTTCACACTACACTGTAGTCTTACAGTCAAGTTTGCAACATTTACAATAAGCAGGTAGATCAGCAAAAAGCTGCAAATGAACTCAATGAGCAATGTTTTATTATTATTATTATTATTATTATTATTATTATTATTATTATTATTATTATTATTATTATTATTACTGGTGTCATTATTTTAACTTCATTCATACACTTTTAGCAAAAAGGGGTTCTATGTAGTACCAAAAAAGTGTTCTTTGGCTTGTAACAATAGTGGAACCCTTTCACATCACAAAGAACCCATTAATTATGCAAAGGGTTCTGTGAGTGTTTATGGTTCTTTACTAAAGAACACTTGAAGAACCCTCTTTTATAAGAGTGTATGTATTCTTGTTTCTGTATTTTTCATATTTACTGTTATTATTATTATTTTCTGTGTCATTATTTTAACTTCATTCATACACTCTTAGCAAAAAAGGGTTCTATGTAGTACCGAAAAAGGGTTCTTTGGCTTGTAACAATAGTGGAACCCTTTCACCTTGCAAAGAACCCATTATGCAAAGGGTTCTGAGTGTTCATTGTTCTTTACTAAAGAACCCTTGAAGAACCCTCTTTTTTAAGAGTGTATGTATTCTTGTTTCTGTATTTTTGGTACTATTATTATTATTATTATTATTATTATTATTATTATTATCGGTATCATTATTTTAACTTTATTCATACACTCTTGGCAAAAAGAGTTCTATGTTGTACCAAAAGGGTTCTTTGGCTTGTCACAATAGTGGAACCCTTTTTGGTGCTATATAGAAACTTTTTCAAAAAGGTTCTATATAGAACCATCTACAGCACATCTACAGTGGACCGTCCAAATAAAGTGATACCCACGTCTCACTACAGAGTTTAAACAGGAGAAGTCAGGGTGACCTTTGAAAACAGTGTTTGTGTACATGATTTATGACACAGATGAAGAGAGCAACTCATTCAGGTCTATCATGTGATACAGAGTGGCCAGGTACCAAACTCACACACACCTACACAACTCGATAGCTAACAAACTGGAATAAGTTGTAAGCAACACTCATTCATCATTCTGTAAACTGATGTTTGCCTCTAAACTGTGGCCAGTTTTCAATGTTCATTCCTGCCAGAATATTGACTTATTAACTTGTCAAAATAATTACTTATTTCAAGATACTAAGTCAATATTTCCACAAAAAATATTTGTGGAAAAATAAAATAAAAATCATTATTACAAGATGGTAATTTTAGAAAATGTCATTAGTTTGAGATCCTACATTAAGCTGTTGATAAATAAAGTAATTATTTTAAATTGTTAAATCAATATTTTGAGAAAATAAGTTATTACATTGAGATATTAAGTGGAAGTTTCTGGAAATTCATTGTTTCATGAAAATACGTCTTTTGTATACTAAGCCAATATTTTCAGGAAGTCATTATTTTGAGATACTAAGTCAAAATTTTTAACATACTGCTGCAACAAACACAAAAGAGAAAAACATTGGCAATTTTTCTTCCATAGTTTCCCTTCCATAGTATTTTGAGCTGTGCTAGCAGGAGGAGAGACACACCATCCTTCCACAGCAGAGCAACTGGGTTCAGGTTGGTTTCTGTTTTTAAATTTAGCAGTACCAGATGGGATTTGTCAGGTTGGGTCTCAAAGTTGTGGGTATGAGTCAGCTTCAGACTTATGTAACTTATATGTTACTTAAAAAAAATAAATAAATAACAAAAAAGGCATTTTAACTTTCACAGACTGAGACATAACTGTATAACAATTTTACTGTAATATAACTGTAATTCTTTGGTCAGCTACTTTTGTTTTTTGAGGACTGGTTTTCAGTTCATTTATAACGCAACATTTCTGACAAATACCCAAATTTAGACTTCGTTATTAATTTCTAATTATTATTTACTTTATATACTGTGAGGGTCACACTAGCCAAGTTTACATCCAGCCTAATAATCCATTAATAATATGACTAATAGCTCAATTGGAATAGAAGATGTCCATGTAAACACCTCAATTGGAACAGACTAGTCCAATCGAGGCTATTCAGAATACAATTTCTATCTGATTGGACGAGGTGAGTAATCCTGTAAATAATCCATTAAATAGAAGAATAATAACTATGTAAACACCTGTATCCGATTATATTCCCAATCGGGAAAGTTTAAGTATGTTCTGCGCATGTGTGTCGCGTCATAGTGAAACTTTATAACTTAATTCAACATGTTGGGAGCAGAAACTGGTCTGCAGAGGAGACGAAGTTTATGCTCTGATCTTTAAAAGATGACGGTGGGACGGACGTCCAGCTTATGTGTCTCAGAACACAACGTCTTCCTCTCATCCTTCTTTAATAAGGACATGTGAAGGACGTTTTCCTGAGTCTGACATCATTTTAAAGCAATTAAAAACACAAGCACTGCTCACTGCTGCTCATCTCACTCTGACTGGACTCATGTGATGCTCGTTGTCATGGTAACACCTATACTAAGTGGTACTCTATGCATGTATGTAATTTTGGACCAGATTACTTATAGTGTGCATGTAACTGGAGATTTTTGATAAGATTGTTAAGTAGAGTGAGCAAATAAACACCTCAGTCTTAATCTGTAATTGGAATGCATTCAATCTGATTGGCAAAATTCTTTGCATGTAAACACAGCTACTGACTCTATGACTCTATGTACAAAACCATAGACTAATTTGGTCATTTTAATCTGGTAATTCAATACAGTGTAATGCCTCTAAACAAAGACTGCTGTATTTTCTCTTTATGTTGAATGAGATTTTAAATTTTCTTTGCAGTGAAAGTGGCCATTTTTGGGTGAAGCATTGATAGATCAGTTTATTGAAAATGTTTACTTTCATCATGATTATGATTCTATTCCATGGCCAGGTACAATCAAAAAAGAAATGGATAACACTTTCTATGAATGTCACCTTTGTAAGCATCTATAAACACATTCATAACATGTTATAATGCATTCATAAGACATTATAAACATAGCAATACATATTTATAAAAATGCATTATAAGTTATAGCCATGTTTATTATGCATTATGAATTGTTAACATAATACGTTATAAGTACTGATCATAACAAATTATAAGAGCTCATAAGTTGTATTTGTCCACTCTAAGTAAAGTGAAGCGTACTGTACTAAAGCCTCCTCCAGTGTTAAGAGTGAGGCTTCAAGTTGAAGTATTTACTGAAGGATTTACAGAAACACTAAAACATACACAGTAAAGCACATTACAGGCTTCAAATGTCAGAGTTTAAACTAGAGCTGCCATCAGTGTTTTACCCAATGTGGGAAAGTCAATGTACACCACCGTTAGCTTGGTGTTTGTCTTTACTTTACGCTCTCCAAGCTTGGACTGACTTCTTTGACACTGACAGTATAACATGTTATTAACACTATTTATAATGCATTATATTAACAATTCATAATGTATAATAAACATGGCTATAAAGTGTAATTCAGTGTAGTTCTTTTTTATAAATATTTACAACCACGTTTATAATGCCTTATGAATACATTATAACATGTTATAAATGTGTTTATAGATGCTTACAAATGCGACATTCATAGAAAGTGTTACCAAGAAATGCTGTAGAAAGTGAAAGAAATATAATCCTTTTCCATTCCGAACCTTTGTGTTACATCATCCATTTCTCGCTTTAATTTGAAGGAGGCTCAACTGAATTTGTTTAAGCTGCTACTTGGCGGTTCCGAACAAGACCTAAACAACAGCTATTCAATCTAATCTCTGTAGAGAAAAGAGGCAAAGCTTACCAGAGGGCCCTATCAGCTCTGCACCAGCGTTTTAATGCTATCAACACTGAGGTGCCTAATTCAATTGTCATTCTCCATAGACCTTGAATGAGCAAAGCATTTAATTTGCCCAACAAAGATGTGATGTTAGTATGAATTGCTACTGCCGCCATCAGTGTCATTATCACGTCATTGTTCCAGCAGAAAACGAAGCAGTTAAGAAGGAAGGTTCTCCAGTGTTTCCCTCATATAAGTAAACACTGATTTGTCACGCACCCTGAGGCCATCATGCTGAACCTTTTCTGAGCATCAATGGAGTCATTCAGAGACCATTCAATCACTGCTCTAATTATTTTACCACAATCGTCAAGCTGTTAAACGACAGCCTGCCAAAAGCTCAAACCTTGCCTTGATGAAGAAATGCTAGTTCTTTTTCATTTAGAAGCTGCTTTTGTTGTTTTTGGGATTGGATTAGACCTGGCCACAGGTGTGGTGTGTACTACTTCGATAGGGTGGATCTCTCATTTGAACCGTTTCTGTAATTGCTCACTCATATGTGGATAGGCCATTAAAACCAGCAGATGCTTCAGTGCCCCTCGTGTCAGTGGAGAAATAAGCCGGCCCAAAGCAGGGCAGGATGTGGAAACAGTCATAGGCACCTCTGTCCCCAGCAGAGTATCCAAATCCTTTTGCCAAGAGGAGCTCAATTTCCAGCTTTCTGGTTTACTGCCAATTAATCATCATAGTAACAAGTAAATCCTTGAGTAAATTCAATTCAGTATTATTTGTATAGTCCTTTTTACACAATGTACCAAAGCAGCCTTGCAGAAAAGTGTGTCAATGTCAGGAGAAAGTCTCTTATAACTGGAATAAGAATCACTGAGAAGAGCCAAGACCCAAAAGGAAAAAACTCTCTACACATGTAAAAGGATTTCTTTTTAGGGGTTCTTTAGAAAAGGCCATGGTTGAACACTCAAAGAACCATTTGTATGCTTAAATAGTTTCGTACAGCATTAAAAATAGTTCCTCCAATGTTACAAGCTTGACAGTGTATATATAGGACCATATACAACACATTCTCCATAAAACTGAGGAACCATTTCACCATGCAAAGAACAATTCAAATATGCCAATGGTTCTATATATAACCCATGGTTCTAAATAGAACCATTGCTATTACTAAAGAACCCTTAAAGAACCATCTTTTCAAGTGTGTAAGAGCATGAGGAAGAACCAATGAGGGAAACCAAGGCTCAAAAGTAACAGCTCTCCAAGAGCATGAGGAGGAAATACTGAAAGGAACTCAAATGGAACTCAAAAGACTCAAATGGAAAAATCCCTAAGAGCAGGAAGAAGAACTGCTGCGAAGAAACAGTACTCAAATCTCTAAAGAGGATACCGTCTTCATCTGGGAAACACTGCATAGCACAGTTAGAATTCTATAAGGACTGATGATATAATAAAAATGGAACATTGAGATACTTAAAGGCATTTTTATGGTACACAGTATGCATTACAATATTGAGTTTGTGAACAAGATGGAATAGACAGAATGCAGCAATACAGCCTCTTTTAAAATCACTTAAAAAACTCAGTACATTGAATACATGATGCTTTCTGCTTAACGCTTAACAAGACTGAGGAACACTTGTTTGGGATCTTGGATCACTCTTCCATGCAGAACATTTCCAGTTCCTTGATATTCTTGGGTCTTTGCTTGTGGACTGCCCTCTTTTTTCATTTCTACCTTTTGTTTCTCATGATGGAGTTTTCACATCTTACCACATATCCATGTAATGAGAAATAAATATATATATTTTATTTATATAAATTTTAATTTTAGAAAAAAAGTTACTTTATATTATATAGCACTATTCATTTAGTTACACAATCTCAAATTGCTTTACACAGGAGTATAAGTTAAAACCGCTACAGATACCACTACAAAGATAAAAACACTACAGTCTAAATTAAAAATCACAGCACAATTACAGACCACAAGAGAATATGAGCCACAGTACTCTAGGCCCCATGTGTCAAGCACAAGGCCCATAGGCTAAGTCAGGCCCGTGGCACAATCCTATTTGGCCCACAAAGCTATTTTAATTTTCTATTATTATTAGCCTGTTTCATCCTGAAAGACACTACAGTCCCCAGCATGCACTGCAACATAATGTGAGGTCTGACCCTTCCCCCAACAATAATCAGCAGTTACACAAAAAGAAAAGATGCCTGGTGTCTAGTTCATGGCAGTATCAAAAACCTACTTAAACCAATTTATTTTTGTTTTGATTTATTTTTGAATAAGTATTCAAGACCCATTTTGCTATTCCAGTAAAAATGAAATAAAAACATGGCTGGCCCATTGATTTGCTGAGATTTTTTAATATGGCCTGTTTAGTGGTTGAGTTTGACACCTCTGCTCTAGACCACGTAAAATATTAAAACATATTTTTTTACTGTTTGTTTCACATCAAACCACTTGGAATCACTTTTTTTTTTTTACATCTTAGTGATTTAAATATACGTACATTTAGACAATTCAGTGGACCTCCCATTTAAGAGCTTAAAATGTCTTAAATAAAACATTGTAGTCTTGAATAACTTAACAATGCAAACTGAATAAGACAGCATTAATATGCTCACACTTTCTTTTCCTGGTGAGCACACATGTTGCTGCATTCCCAACTAGTTGGAGTTGATTTAGAGTGACAGCAGGGCAACCAGCCAGTAACATGTTACAGTAGTCTAATATAGTAGTTAAGAAAGCAAAAAACTATTTACTCAGAATCTTGTCGGAATGGCAGATGTCTTATTTTGGATATGTGTTTGCTAAGTGATAAAGTGCTCCAAGTCTTAGAGATATTACTGATTTAACAGAAGCATGTTATGAAAATAGTTAACACTGTCAAAAGCTGATGTGAGATTCTTGCTGTCTCGATGTCTCACCTGTAAAACTGTAAATATTAAAAGTTGATGCTGAAAAAAGTTGTCATTTTGCAAACATTTATTACACAGTGCTATGGTTGCATCTCAGTGTTCAGGCCTGGAAACTATTTAACTTAAATGTGCAGTATAGGATTCTGGAGAACCACTGTTGAAATTTGAACTTAACAGCAAAACAAATACACCCCTCCCTTCAGGGCTCCTTCAGAAGTTCACACCCACCCCTCACAAATTCATGGACGCGCGTTGCTAAGGCAAAAGTTACTGGGCTAGCACCCTTGTTTTAGGTCTTTGTGGCTAAACCCCCTTCGCTTGTACAGATAAATACCACGTTAGAGTGAACAACCATACAGCAAGTACTGTAACTAACGTTAGCTAGGTTTGATAACCAGTTGTTATCAAAAACATAGCAAATAGGACAAAATAATACTGACCTATTGGTTCTGTGAAGCAATGAAAATAAGTTAATATAACTCACTTGTCAAGCAGAAGCAACCCCCAGATCCCTCATTATGCCCTTCAAATCTCAATGAAGCTTAAGTCAGCTTCTTTTTGCGTGGAATGAGAAAATGCAAATAGGAAGCTGAGGAATCTGAATATAGACTAACTGCTGCACCATTTAAGGTGGAACGGGAAAATTTAAACAAGAAGCTGAGGACCTGAATATAGCTTAACTGCTGCACCTTTTAGGATGGAACAGGAAAATCCAAACAAGAAGCTGAAACACTTCATTCATGTTAACACAGCTCCTCACTCCTTGCCTTATCTAAGATTTTTTTTTCTCAGTCTTTGTTCTTCAGATTTTCTCCTCTTTGACCATTTCTCAACCATCTCTCCTTCTTTACACTGTGTGGAGTTCAGCACAGACCCCCTCCCCTTCTCCCTGTCCCGTGTTCGAGCACGATCACTTCCTGTTGCTGATTGGCTGGAATAGCGTTGAGTTTCTCATCCCAAATCACTTTGTTTGTTTCCCATTTATAGGACCATGGCTGTGCACAAACAGCAGATTTCTTTCTAGCACAGAATGGACAGCTAACAGACTGTGAGGTGTTATGAATTGAATTTGACCAAAAGTGTATTGGATTGAAATCAAATACTGCACCTTTAAGTCACCTTTAGTAGGTGCGTTCAGTAGCTCAGATGGCCATTGAGAGATATTTATATTATTTTACTCTGCTAAGGTTATATTGAACATTATTCTGCTAATGTTCAGTTAGAAAAGATATTCAGTGCTACATTGACAAGCCAGCATTCACATCACCCTTTGAGTAGAAAATAATTTACCTCATGTAGAAGATGATGATTGCCTCTCAGCTAATGTTGAGCTGACTGAGTTGTGATTTAATTCACAGTGGCTAAAAGATTTCCTCTTGCTTTTGAATATGGAGGCAGTTTGCTTAATGAAAAATCATGGATGACTGACCAGGTAATGTTATGGCAATTGTCAGACTGAAAATGATTCTCAGTGATCACCATTCAAAATGTGAGCAGTACCTAAAGAGTTAATGGAGTGGCCTGGTTTTGTTCCATGTGAGCTAGCGAAATTCTTTCAATAGAATAATGTCTAAATCTCCAGCCACAGCATGTTTAGTCACACTGCTACACAGGCGAGCATCAACTTTTTATGCAAGTTTAGTCGTACATACACTGTGCATGTGCAAACTTCTGTGCATGACAGTTTGAGCTCAATGCATCAACTTTTGGCAGTGTTAACTATTTTCTTTACACCCAGTAATGAGTTCTATCTCCAAGTCCTACATCTGCTAAAGGGGGTCTGGCCTTCTAGCCTAAGCAGACGTGGCCCATAACTCTCGCCCAACATCTTAGAGTTCCTGCAACTTACAGTCATGCAATCTCTTCTCATACTAGAACCATATGTTGGCACCATAGTCAGAGCTCCCAAAACAAATATCTTAAAAAAAGCACAAAAAGGCTCTTGTAAACTATAAAGTGTCTGTTGCTCTCAGATTACTTTCAAGAACTGATGGAGCTGAAGTACAAAGATAAAGTCATGTATCTCCTTTCTTACTGACATGCTGGAGAAAAGCATGATGAAATCACCCCATAAAAGTTGACTGCTTTTGGGCTGTAATGAAGGAGCCTTCTTTTTCCTTCTGTCCACGTCCAAAGACACAGTCCTTGATTAAATATTGACCTAAAGCCCCCTTTGTAGTTCTTTTTGTCTGATCAATAATTAATAGTAGGTAAAGGAGAACTGCCCAGGCCTCGTCTTGTTTAACAGCATCTTTTGGTGAGTTTATTATGCTCTCGTGACAAATTGATATGGATTACATCCTCGACCATCCATTACGTACTTTTATTCTTTCTTCTCAAGAAGGTATTTTTAGCTGCTTTATCCACACTTGATGCTGGTGAGTCTAAAATGAATTATCTGGATAGCCAGCCTCTGAAGAAGGTCTGACATTTAAAATAAAAAAAACAGTGCATTGTGAAAGAATAAGCAAAGAACAGCTTGTGTTTCATCATTGAACTATTTTGTTTTCAACATTTGCTGAAAACAAAATAAGAAACAAACCCAGTGAGGTCAATTCTCATTATTAAAACAATGTTTCTCACATGACTTTGTTAGAGCAACAGCTCAAGCATGGAGAAAGAAAAACATAATTTCATTGTATTGATTGGCCCAGCATATTCACATCTATTGAGAAAGATCGAGACATTATTATTAACCAATCAACCAGTCTGAATGAATGTTTTTCCAAGTGCTATTTTTTAGTTTTACCTGGCATTTTTAGTATGTTTAGACTGCCAGCCCAAATCTGATTTTTGGCATATCCAGATCTATCTAGACTGTTTTTGATAGCCTGGACAGCAAAAACCACATGAAATCTGAGATCCAAACTACATTTGGAGATGGTTTGAAATGCGATTCCAGTTGGATTTTCACAGATGCATCTCAGTCTGGATGCTCTCGCTGCCCAAATTGGATTTCAAAGTGTCTTTTGCATCACTCAAGTAAAAAACAATGACAATGTCAAATCTAGAGTGATGGAAGTGCTGGGATTCAAGAAGTGTGCCAAAGATTTATGCTTTTACCAGACAATTTTGAAGAGTTTGGAAGGCGAGATAATACACCTCCATCTCTCCTGAATCCGTGTTTGAAATCCATTTTACCAGAGTAGCTACATACTGACACCTATGTCGTTACCAGAGCAATGTACGCAGATAATTTGGTGATGTTTGGACACACAAATCCAATCTAATCACTTGCAAACAACAGTGCAGACAGTCATTTCAAAAGATCTGATTTGAGAAACAAATCTGATTTGCCTGCAGTCTGAACACAGCCTTAGCTGAGAGTGTTTAATGGCAACAAGTATACACCTCTTGGCTAGCCAGCAGTGACCAGCTCACAGGTTAAGGTACAACTGGCCACTAAACATTTACACTACTATTTGAAGTTTGGAATTGTTTGCCAAAAAACTGGCCAACCAATCAAGAACCATGAGCAAGTCATGCTCAGATCATTGCAAAAACTGTGCTGGTGTAATATGTTTTGTTCATTTGGATCAAAAGAATTCAATGCATTAATTTTTAAGTGTGCTGATATACTAATACAGTCAACTCCATTACTGGCACCCTAGGGTAAAGATGGATGAAATGACTTTGTGGGTAATTACTTAAAATTCTCACTGAAAATGTGAGGGAAATCTAGCCTCTCACAGAAGTAAATTTAGTCCAAGAAAACAAAAATCTTAATCAACAAATAAATATTTGAACCGAATCATGTATCACAATTATTGCCACCCCTACATTTAGTCATTGTGCAACGTCTCTTTGCCAACATAACAACAAAAATTCATCTCATGTGATGCTTGAAGAAGTTGGAGAACACAGAGCCAGCAATCTGAGACCACTCCTCAATACAAAATCTCATCAAACCCCTTCAGGGTCCTAGGTCTTTTCCTTTGTTGTCTCTTCTTCAGCTCACTTCACAAGTCTTCCAAGGGGTTTAGGTCAGAGGACTATGGCCATGTCAGAAGCTTGATTCTGTGGTCATTGAACCATATTTGTGCCAATTTCGATGTATGCTCCTGTTATTTCATAAAATCCGTGATGCTATGGATGCTAACATGGTTGCCAAAGCTTTGGGAGGAAAAACCACAGGTTCTCCACTATGCTTATCAGTAGGGATGAGGTGTTTTTATGTAAAACAATCTGAATGAAAGAAGGAGCTTTCTTCTGGCAAGCCTTCTGATTAGTTGTAGGCATGGAGGAGACTATGTCCAATTGTTGTTGTTGGTGACCCCAAAATAATACCATTTTCTGCAAATCTCCAACCTTGGAGATGTTGCTATTTAGAGAACTTTTTGCCAAACATCCTGCTCACTGTGCACAGGATGGGGAAGCATGGGTTTGAAGCAGGTTCACTACAGCTCTGGTTGTTTTAAACTTCTTAATTATTGTCTTCACGGTGAGTATGTATATTTTCAGAAGTATGGCTATTTTTTATAAGTTATATTACTTGATATTGCTGATAAGGACTTTTTGTTTTCTTAGAGTGAATTTACTTTGGATTAGGTGAGGTTTCTCCCACATTTTCAGTGTGTGGTATTTAACCACAGAAACATTTTTAATCCATTTTTACCAAGGCTGCCAATATTTGTGGGGCTGACTTTACATACAAAGCTATAAAGCTATAAAGAAAACAGTTGGTGGTTGTTGCTGTAAATGTGGAATATTCTTGTAAATGTGGCATATTGACAGCAACATTTACATTTTTTTTAATATAAGAATTTCTGTTATTCATATTCAGATCTTTTTTTTTTCCACATTAAACTAAATTATGTACAGCAGAGTACCATACTAGCACAGGACAACAAACATGTAAGCACGTCTAGTATTAGAACATTAAGAAGAATATCCATAGAATCCACAAAAAAGAAGTCACATTTACTTACAAGTTTAATTAAAATGTGTAGTGTTTGTTAGGTCTTCATTTACTTACTCCTAAAGTTCTTACTCTATGCTGACTAATGGATCTGGGCTCACAACAGCATCCACATGTTCCACTAGCCCAAGGGCTCAACCACTACAAATCCACATAAGTCATGTCAGTTGCGTAACTATTGGAATTACATCACTTTAAATCAGGCTTCAGAGGTTTTAGTCAAATGTAATCTGAACCAGTAATGATGTTATTGGTTGAAAAGCATGGTGCATATGACATTGCGTATGAATACGTGCCTATTCACAAGTGTCTGATTTTTGATTACACATTAATATGTGCTCCCCTAAGGTGACTGTATCCCACCTTAAAATGAAATAGAAGACATTTCCCATAAGCAAAGACTTTTTTTTCTCAACCTGTCTTCTCGTCTGATGGAATGCTTTAGACAATGATCCCCTGTGACACTTTTCTGTCAGGTTTTTGTACGTTTTAATAGCTTTTGTCAAAAACATATTCCCTCGTGAGGACCTCTGAAAACACAATACATTTTTTTGACACAGTCTTTCATTTTTTCCCCTCGTCACTGTTGACATTACAGGATATTTCAGTGTTGTTGTTACTCCCATTATGGAGATGCATTTGACTTTGTAATCATGAGATGTCATTCCTGTTACCCTGGGGTCTAGACACATATGGATTTGGCATCATTCTGAGAAGCTTTTATGCTCTTGTGTCATCTTTGTACTCAGAGTTGTTTATGGTCACAGTGCTGGTCTGTAGTTCAGCTGTCTGGCCGTATTGTTTGGTATCATACACAAGCAGAAAATTTGATGTGTAGTCATTGCCAGTTCCTGAAATTATATGTCTAGCTCCTATCGACTAAACCCACCACTGGTTTGGGAGGTTTGTCAGGCCACCTTTGAGAACTGAACCCTGCAACTTTCTCTACTGGCCATGCTGTTGTGTGCAGTAGTGCACTTGGAGGACAATGCTAAGTGCCTGACTCTTGAGTCTGGTTGGTGTGAAATGGAGCAATGGGGTAGGAATGTGATTTGACATTCAGCATTAATTTTGCTTTGCCTGCCTATGAGTTTAAACCCTTAAAATCCCAGACTTATTACATTCTAAGACTTAACTTCAGTAACTACTTTAATGCAAACTGGCTGGGCTATTCTTAGGTTATAGAAGTATGTAATGAAACTTTCGCCCTGTGGTTGGGCCCTTGACATTAAAGGGGTAAACATGAATAATAGTACTGGTGAGGAGTATACTGGTTCCTGGTTGTGGGCAAAGCTGTGCTACTTCTTCTCACACAGTCAGGCTCTGCAGGACTGTTTAGAATTCAGAGACCACCTTTTTGTTTATTCAATTTCCAATAAAAATGGGCATTTATTCATTTTTCAGTGTCATAAAAAGCTGGGAATATATATTTGACAGAAAATTACTCAGAAGCCCGAAGGACTAAATACAATCCTTATGAGCACCATGAATCCATAATATATCAAACTCCATAACCGGAGTAAAAAAATGTAGATAAAACGGGATTCCTGGAACACCACCAAAACTTTCATCATCAGATAAACTGCACTTAAAGCTTTCATCTTGGAGAGAGAGGAGAAATTCAAGCTCTACTCTTGCTTCAGATCTGAAAACATCCACAGCCATCCTTCCACTGTGAGAAGACAACTCAGCACTATGGGTCTGAAAGGATGTATAGCTGTCAAGAAGCACTCACTGAGAAAAAGAGACAAAAAAGAAGTACCCTCAAGGGTACATCTCAATACCTTTAGTCAGGGAGCATAACTGTACCATAATCCATTGAAATGTTGTATTGACTCCACACACCCCGTCTCGTCTCCAGCCTTTTTATTTTATTGTTCTGTTTTAAAACATTAGGCTATGATAACATACAAATATGTACTTTTCACCTGGGGAAAAAAAGGTACACCGTTGAACCTTAAAACCACTGTTGTACCTTTGAGGGTACATTTACTTTTTTGTACCTTGATGAACAAAAAAAATGTACCTGCACAGAATCTTTATTTCTAACAGTGTAGAATACCTGAACTGGATATCTGAGATGTAAAGTTTTACACACTGATAAATCTAAAATTTCTAATCTAAAAATCTAAAATCTAAAGCTTCTAAGACTGAACTTTGCAGGAGTGGAAAAATGTTCCAGCAGACCTCTTGGAAAATCTGAAAGCATGTCTTACAAAAAGAATAGAAGCTGTAATAGAAGCAAAGAGTAGACACAGAAAAAAATACTTATATATATATATATATATATGTATATATATATATATATATATATATATATATATATATATATATATATATATATATATATATATTGTTGGGCTGAAAAATGAATAACTTGTATTTAATGGTTGATTTGACAGGAAATTGACTTTTGCACAACACTGACATAATAGTTGACCATAGTAATGGCTGGTAAACAAAGTTCAGTATTGCACTAAGATTTACTGATAAGATTTCTACACTTCTTTCTTTAAAAGGCCTTGGATTACTGGAATGCTGTCATTTGTTATACAAGGCAGCTATATGTAAGGTAAGTACACACACACACACACACACACACACACACACACACACTATCTAAGCCGCTTATCCTTCTTGGTAAGGATAAAGGGTTGCTGGAGCCTATCCCTGCAGTCACTGGGCAGAAGGCAGGAAACACCCTGGACAGGTGGTGAAGTAAGTAATTTAATGTTATTTTTAAAATGTAAATGGCTAGTTGGTGGTTGTCATATTGACTCTTAACCATCCCTCTCTCTCCAGAAGAAATTCTAGCTATGCTACTGTCAAACCTGAATCCTAGCTATTCACTAGATATCTGCATTGCTAGGCAGGGCTACTGTTTGCGCCTGTGTTCTTCCACCTTAACACCGATTTGCAATGGAAAGTGTGCATCCTATGCTATGAAACAGTCTTTGTAGCAGTTTGTAGTGTGCACTCATACATGTGTAATGTCCTATGTGTATATGTGTGTATGTTTATGTGTGTGTTTTTGTTTGTGACAGTCCAACCCCATCCTCAATACCCATTTGGTATTCTGGCCCATTCTGTTATTGTCAGCCGAGGTAGTCTATTAGGGAGGGCTGTCCTCTGCAACTGTCACTTAGAGTGAGAAAACTTTAAACCTGTTAGTGCACAGGCTTCTATTTGTCTTCACCTCAAACACTTTGTGAGGAGCAGAATACAAGATGTCTCATCGTCTGCAATAGAAACGGGCGCCATGAAAGATGAATTATTTACACTGCTATCTTGTGCAGTGCCAGGGGAAAGAAACTGCAGTGGCTGAAAGGCAGGACCAGAAAACTCCCTAACCTGAACTAACTCCATCTGCAATACATATCTGAGTTCAACCGAACAGAAAATCCTTTACGTCTGAGGCCGATCTTATAGAAATTTACCACTTTTTGAAGCGTTTCACTTTGTGGAGGTGCCAAAATAAGAAAGTTAACTTTAAATCTGGTATAAATATTGAATCACAAGTAAATGTAGTCTTGCAAGTCAAGTCTGTGTTACTGATTTTTTGTTCCCTCAAAGTTTTTCATGCATATAAAATAGTGGAAAAGTAAACTTGGGCAGTAGTGAAGCTGAAAACTGACACATAAAATGAGGGTAACAATTTTTATGAACACTATGTCTATTAGATCTATAAACAGACTTAAAATATGCTATTATACATTAATAAGGTATTATAAACATGGCTATTAATATTTATAAAAATGAATTACGTTATAGCCATGCTAATTATGCAATAGGAATTGTTAATTAAAGCATTGCGAGTAGCATTGATGACGTTATATTGTCAGTGCCAAGTCAGTACCCAGCTTACTACACTTTGTAAGTAGCGTTTGTTTGTCAGATTATCATCACTACAGTATCATTTCTGCTAGCAGTTATTGGATATGCAGTGATAAGCTAGCATCAGGCTAACAGTGGTGTACACTAACAGTTTCCTGACAATAACAAAAAAATAAGGACTTTTATTTTAAAAAATGTCTCTCAGTAAAATAGGCCAAATTAATATCACGTAAAACATGTATACTTTATAAATGTTGATTTAAACATTCAATAACATTCAATAACATGTTAACATGTGTAGGATGTTATGAATGTGTTATGTAGCCACCCTTCAAACAAAGTGTTACCAAATTATTCAACATATTGTTTAATAAATATGGTATTCATTGCTTGTGCATGTGGTATGAAGTAGGTAGCCTTCAAATAACCTGCTACTGGTAATTTTATTGGGTCGAGCATTACCACATCTTGCTTACAAACAAATTATGCTAACCTAATGTCTGCAAATAGAATGATAACGCTCTGATTAAGAGACACAATGTTTTCAATATTTAATCAATCAATCATCATATCAAATTTTAACTCCACCATGGCAAATTAGACAGTGCTTTTCACCCACAATTAGGTCAGCTGACACCAAGATGGCCCAGAGGCTTTGTGGGCCAGCAAGCAGCCACAGGATTCTCACTCTTGCTCCTTCGCTTGCAGGTTTAACATGAACAATGACGCCGGTGAGGAGTTAACTCAAGCAGCACGACCCCAGATTCAAATGAGGATTTTGTAAACAAAGAGATGCGTTATTCCTGAAGGGTGTACAGTTCAGTTATTCAGAGATGATCTTGCATGTGTGCTTGTAGTTTGAATGTGTTTCCTTAGAGCAGGAGAGATTCCAGCTCTGACAAATATGACCCAATTTATAGGCACTTTGAAGTGCTTCACAGGCAGTAAGAAAATGCTAGGATCCAAAATTAGACTCTGTCAGGAAGCAATTATGTCTGTCCCACCAACGCAGTCTGTTGAGTATCTAATCAATGCATTAAATCCCAAAGGTTCTCATGGTGAGGGCAGGTACATGCTCCATCTAGGTATTGCCCACTTCCTACAATGTAACGTATAATAGGTCGCATTCTTAAGGACTGGTTAGGAATGACTCACGCCCCTTAGGACTGAACCAGCCAATTGAGTCGAAAAGGAGCCCCTCATTTGTACGCCTAGAAGGAGCCTTTCTCATCGTCTCCATATGGTGTTTCCTCACTCGCTTCTGTTCATATCAAAAGGAAGAAAAATTATTATTCCCACAGAGACTCTTCTAACCACATTCTTCATTTCAGCTTATTCAAAAGACGTGAAGCTGCTACTACCAACTACCAGGCAGCAGAACTGTGTAAAACCACCCTTCATCTGTTTAATTTTCAATCTTGAAGGCCATTAAATGCAAGTTATTCATTTTTTTCAGTATCAGGTAAAATAATAAAAAGGAAATTATACAGAAACCTAAATTATTATATATAATACCTTTTTTCAGCATTTACTGTGTCCATCCTTTGGCTATAAGAGAGATTCCAGGCTTTTTGAGAGACTTGATTTCAGTTTTTAAGAAGTTAGCAGGGTTTTTTTTTTCCATACCTCCAAAGTTCGGTCATGAAACGTTGGCTGCATTTTCTGTTTCTCACAATCCAAATAATCTCAAACATATTCAATGACACCAGCAGACTCTTTGTTTAATTTGCATATGCTCTTCTTTTTGTCTATTTCCTTTTCTCAGGCAGAGCTTCTTGACAGGTACACATCCTTTCAGACCCATAGTGCTGAGTTGTCTTCTCACAGTGGAAGGATGGCTGTGAATGTTTTCAGATCTGAAGCAAGAGTGGAGCTTGATTTTCTCCTCTCTCTCTCAAAGACTTAAATTACTGTTATCTGATAAGGACAGTTCTGGTATCTACCAGGTCTTGCAGGTGGTTGTTCGGAGTTCCATTTTCTCTGTAGCTTTTAATCCTTTTTTGGAAACTCTAGTTTTTTTTTTTTTTCCCCACTTAGTTTGCTTTGACATTCTCCATCCCTATGCTAGTGTATTATATTTTATCTAAGCTCAGAAATATCTCCAAATTATATGTAATGGCTATTTTTCCTGAAAATTAAATAAATGAAGGGTGGTCTCTGACTTTTGTCTACTACTCCAGTACTATTCTATTGTCTACTACTACTACTACTTTAGTGATTCTGGGGCTCCAGGCAAAACACATTAATGGGCCCCTGGATGAGTATATTTAAATTAATGGGCTTTCAAGTGGCACAACTGTCTACACTGTAAAAAAAGATATTATAATGTAATAAAATTACTAAATAATACTAAATTACTAAGTATTTATATACATTATAATATATATATATATATACAGAGAGAGAGAGAGAGAGAGAGAGAGAGAGCAAAGACCACCCCTCACATTACATATGCATAGACTGGTGTAAATAAGTTACATCTAGCAAATTTCTGTCACAAATTGAGAAGGTAATTGTTATTTCCATGTTAGCATAGCATTGAAAAACAAAAAATACCACAGAATGATCATTCAGGGTCTTTGCCTCTGGCAGTGTTTCATTACCAGGAACTCACTATTGTGATAGAATGCTGCCATTGCTCTTATACACAACACAAATTACATATATACAAAATACAGTTTATTCATTTTGCCCCCAAAACAGTTGTGAATTATTCAGCATCAAACGTCCCAGGTGCATTTACTGAAATATCTCCAGGCATGTGCGAATCTGCATAGTAAAGCGGAGCTCTATTAATGGCAATAAGAATCACAGCCTCCTGCGCGTCACTATATGCTTGTTGGCATTCTGCAGCACGGTCCGCTTAACAGGCCAGTCGGAATGTGAAAACATCTGCATGGGAACAGCAGACTGAAACCTAGCAAACAATCTAAAGCAACACAAAGCCTTCTTTCCAAACATAATTAACATATGTGGCATGTTTTAATTGCACAGCAGTAGAGCAGCACATATAGACTATGCTGTAATGGTTTACACTAAGCTTCCCTTAACAGTATTAATAAACCATTAGTGCTATAAGCAAAGTAATTAACACTTGTGTTGGTTAATTAAAAAATGCACCACTGCATTATGAAATGTATGTTCCAGCCATAAAAATAAGTCCAGCGTTATGAACTAATTCCTTAATTAACCCATTCTTGGTACTTCGTTTAGGAATTAGAATACTAATACTAATAATAATAATAATAATAATAATAATAATAATAATAATAATACATCTTTTAAAGAAATATTTTCTGACTCAAATAATGGAAAACCAACATCTAAACTGCAGCATATAGCAATTTAACCCCACATATTCACATTGACTTTCCAGTCTGGAATACTTTTTGAATACAATACAGTGCAGCCAATTAGAACGGTCATTTAGAGAGGTCATCTATCAGTCTTAATGGGATAATAATAATGATAGTAACACTTTATTTTGAGTGGTGCTTTTTGGATGAAATTAACACTCAACAGACTCTTAGTTACATTTCAACAATATATAAATAATATAGCAGCAGTGAGTACATTCAGTAGATTATCAAGAAACTTAGGGTTAGGGTTAGGATTAAGGTCAGGGCCAATGTTAGGATTATGTTTTGGGTTGAGGTTTAGGTTAGGGTTAGGTTTAAGGCCAGGGTCAAGGTTAGGATTAGGTCAAGGGTGAGGTTTAAGGTTAGGTTTTGGGTTGAGGTTAAGGTTAAAATAAGGGCTGGGTGAGGGTTAGGATTGGCTTTTGGCTTGAGGTTAAGGTCAGGTTTGGGATTTGAGCCAGGTCACCACGCCTACCAATTCTCCCACATCCAACACGTCGACTATACACATTGCTGTCCGCTTACTGTCTAATATGTCCCAGACCTTCTCATTATGAGGTAATCGATGTGATTCACTTCATCTGTGAGTGTTACCCTTTTTAGTAAGGCTGGGTAAGGTTAGGTTTTGCTCAATTGAAGTACCATATATAATCTGCTTCATGTAATATATCAACAATACATCTACTTAATGTATGGACTGTATCAATAGTACATCTTCAAGACATTTACTTCATTGTGTTCAGATTCTGCACTACTGCTTCTTTACTGTTATGTTTTTGATGTGTTACTGACACTCTATAAAGAGTTTATTAATCATCTACAAAGGACCACTCAAAATGAAGTGTTACCACAATAACAAAAATAGCTTTATTCTAAAGGATAAAGAGAGGTTAGAAAAGGGCATAATAATAATAAAAAAAACATAAATAGCATAACTAGGCCACATAAAAAAAGAGAAAATACAAGAAAAATGTAAAACATGGGCTTCTTAATTACTGAATTACCACTTTTTCTCAAGGTGATTGTGCTTTTAAGAACCTAGCTAAAAGAGAGGTCTGCAATACTGCTCTCCTCAACCGGCAGAGTATGGACGACATTGCATTTCACTTATTCAGAGAGACTTTTTTCTACACGCAGCCGTTTAAACAGTTCAGTGCTTCATACATATTGTGTTTGCAAACCTGTGTGGTTTTTCCCCACAGTATTAGAACCTGTGCCATAGGTCACTTACTGGATTCCTCTTTATTTCCTTACTGAATAGACTAAGATGAGGCAGAGTAGTGTGGGGTTTTAAAATGACTGACAGGAGGTCAGAGTAAACACTGCTCTTGTAGTCAAGACCACTAGAGTCAGGACTGAGACCAGGAGTGACCAAGACTGGATTCTTTTTAAAATATAAAATAAAAAGAAGAAACAAGAAAAAATCAAATGCGCAAACACACAATGTGAGTCGCTTATCTTCCTGGGTTGTAGGGGGAGCTGGAGCCTATCCCAGTGGTCACTGGGCAGAAGGCAGGAAACACCCTGGACAGGTTGCCAGCCTATCGAAGGCAGATACACAGACATACATCCACACACAGATTCACACCTGGGGCAATTTAGTGTCTCCAGTGTGCCTGACTGTGTTTTTTTGGACTGTGGGAGAAAACCAGAGCACAGAGAGGAAACCCATACAGACACGGGGAGAACATACAAACTCCACACTTAAAGGACGCTGGTCGCCCGGCAGGGGAACTGAACCCAGGCCCTTGTTGCTGTGAGGCAACAGCGCCACCATGCTGCCCCCATATTTCTTCTCTGTCTCTTCCATTCTAAAACTTATTCAGAAGCACCACCTAAGGTCAACAGAATATAAACCAAACAACATGCATCATTTTTTTTTGTATTAAATGAAAACATAGCAATAATAATAATCCACCCTCAGAGAATATGGAACCAATGAATGTCAACAAACAAATAATACCCAGATAAGTCATTTTGGAAGGGATCGATTAGATCCTCAAACAGCAGTGAATAGATTTTATTTAAACATATCGTTGCTGTCAGAAGAAAACCTCATATCTCCAAAATGGCAACTTTACAGGAGAAGGAAAAAATTTGCTTTACTTTTAATGTAAGTCAATGGAACCAGACTTTTTTCCAAGTCATTTTGGGTCATTTCTTTTGGTCCATTCATCATGAAATTTACATACAGTGTAAAGGACAACAGGCAGTTGCAAACTATGACAAAAACTGAAAAACGACAAAAATGGAGATATGAGGTTTTGCTCTGACAGCAGCAATATAGAGAAATAACTCTGTATGAGGTTTTTGATAACATTCAATAATGATATGAAAAATTACCTCCAACTACACTGATAACCACAGACAGGTGCAGTTTTCAAAACGAGATTTCTCAAGCACATAAATCAGTGTTGCTGATGCTACTGCTAATTTTATTTAATTTTTTTGTCCATGTTCTACATATTTTCTGCCCCGCAACCCAGATAGATAATGGTTTAGAAATGTGTGTCTGTGTGTGTGTGTGTGTGTGTGTGTGTGTGTGTGTACATATTTTCTAAGTAATTTTTGCTAACAAGAAAAGAAAAATCAAATTGTCTAATGCATCCTTATATTCTAGGCATTCATTCTAGTGGTCCATTTGTTAATCTTGTGTACCTTTTATCTTTCACTGTATTGCCCAAGGCGACCAGGGTCCTTTCTGTGTTTGCATGTCTCAGTGTGGGTTTCCTGCAGGTACTGTGGTTTTCTTCCCACAGTCTAAAGACATGCAGTCAGGCCAATTGGACACACTAAACTGCCCCTAGGTGTGAATGTATAACCCTGTGATAGACTCGAGACCTGTCCAGGGTGTTTCCTGCCCTCCGACCACTGGGATAGGCTCCAGCAGTGGTGACCATAAAGTACTTTTTTTTTTAAATACGTTTTTGCATGAAACTGTGTTATCATATGTTCATTGTTATACCACAAAAAGTACACATAAAATGACCACAATATACAGCGATGGGTGACCGAACGCTCTCCTCATTCAGCAGTTTATGGTTGCTTGGCAACGATACCATACTTTAAAGGAGCTACACATCTTAGCAGAATACTTGTTTATGTCAATTATTACAAATAATAATATAAATTATTTTCTGAAAGTTTGTGTATTTTATCATATTTTATGTTGGCTGCCATTTTATAAAAGCAACAAGCCACTTGAGGCCATGCATTACTGTGATTTTATGACAGGAAAGTGAGTTTTAGATGATAAAATCACCGTAACACATGGCCTCTTGTGGCTTATTGCCTTAGTAATGATACAGTTCTTGTTTAGTTAATATTAACTATTGTTGTAAATAATGGTAGAGAAGGGAACTTTAATGTAGTGCAAGTGACTTATATCGAGAAACTGACTTTTCACTGGTGTGTTAATGTGCACCTAGTGTAACATATGTTAGATTTTTCCAGAAGAAAACCTGCTCATTCTGCCAAACAATGTCCTGCGCTGGTTCATACATGTCAGCTCACAGAAGTCTGCTTCGTCCAGGAGAGAGGCCAGAGGGCTAAAGCGAAACATCTGTGCAGAACAGCACATCTTTTCCAGTACACTGATTCTTCTGTCCGAGTGTCCACTTGGTCACATCTGGACTGAGCTGATTGAGTCGACAAATGTCGGCAACTTTGAGATTTATGATTAAGCTAGCGCGTGCTTTTACACGTGCCTTTGCTCACACAGAGCCCAGATTCTTATGATCCTAAATGCTTTGGCAAAATTATGGTTATTCAGATGCTATTTTAAAAAAAAAGTCTTTAAAAGACCTCAAACCCATTTGCATTGGACCACAAACAGAGCTAAATGCTATTAAATTCTCAAATCACTCTAATGCCTAGACATTCATTTACAAGAGGTTTTTTTGACCATTTCAAATACTTCTAAAGAGCGGTCATAGAACATCAGCTTACATGATCTCCAACTTATGACTTAATAACTTACAAAAGAGCAACGTTATGTAAGAATCATCATAATCTGTAATAATGGGATGTGCCAGAGGCATTAAGACGTTTCGCTCCAGCTTGCTCGTTCTACCACGTCTGCTCCCTCACTCTCCACAACCCCGGCCTGTCACTAAGGCCAGTGTGGCAGAAATGACATGGGAAAGAACAAATGCATCCAAACCAGAAATACAATAGGAAAGAGAACACACTGCCACCTTAAAATACATTATAAATGTGACTCCATGAATAATTTGCACTGTATTAGGCTGAGAGAAAAGCCTGGAAACAGCTTTGACTGAGGTGACGTTACATTATATTTCCATCTCAGTCCCAACACACCACGTTTGGAAGATATATGAAGGCTGGCGTTATTGAATTGCATTGACTTTCTGCACGGTAAGGTAAAAATGTGTGCAATGTGTCCTTTTGACTTTCCATCCCTTCAGAATTCCTCAACGACTTCTTTGCTTTAAAGCTGCATTCACAAATCTGAATTACATGAGATGCACCACGTATGTCTCCCAGACAGAAACTGGTTCACAAATACACGTTCACACTAGGGATGGGCATTTCAGTTCAATTTAATTTGAAATTTATAAGGTAATAATCCAAAAAATATTCCAGTAATGTCTCCCCAGATGTTTAGTTTGCATTATACCCACCTCATTTACAAAAAAAGTTGGGACAGTGCATGTATTTACATGCATTTAAGAATCCAATAACTGCAGAAAGTCAAACTTTGTCTGTAATCTGATCAATGCATTTACATGCACTTGGGTAATTAGATAATAAGGAAACTTCAAGTCTGCATGCGACAAAACAAGCTTCATCAGTTCAAGGTTCTACATAGATTATATTACACAAAGGAAAGACTTCATAAGTTTTATCCTAGTGTTTCCCCATTTACCTGTGATAAATGGGATTCAACAGAAGTATCTTTTTTTTTTTCTCTTTGCCCTATATTGCAAGTATTCTGGGTGAGTTGTTGTGAATGTGGTTGTAAAACCAGGTCCTCTCAATAATCTTGAGAATGTCAGAGCAACACTTACATTTAAAGGACTCCCAGCAATTATTGTTCTATGCTTATACTGTATTTCCAATCTAGAAAATAAATAGTTAATCAGTGGCTTGGTGAACTGGTAAATTAGATGGAAAAGAAAAAGATTTACTTTAAAGAGTGAGTCAGTTTGGTGGAATTTGACAACCTGTACTTGATTATATGGATACATCCTAGCGGTATCACTGGTTTGAAGGGTTTCTGTGACATCTTAAGCAGTAGAAGGGGGTGGGAGGGGAGGGGTCAGATGGATGTTCTATGTGTTATGGGTTTATTTTATGTTTCTGTATATCAGAAAATGTTACTGGAGTTTTTGTGTACTGGTGGATTCGTTTGTATTTTTTGTCTCTAATAAAATGTATTTAAAATAGAATGAAGTTATTCATTCGGAATGTAGACTGTAGTTCAGAATCGAAATGTAGTTATTACTTCAAATAATGTAATAATGCATTCACATGATGACAATAATGTGAGTTCCCATCAAGCTGAATGTGAAAATCGCATGATTTCCATTATGTGAATGCAGTCCCAAATTTTCTTCACTGATGTCCAGCAAGAACAACCTGCTGCATGCTCTAACCAACGAGTGTTTATATATATATATATATATATATATATATATATATATATATATATATATATATGTTTTTTTCTGTTTTTACCATAATTGGAATTTCAATATGAAATTGAAGAATGAAGAAATGGCCCAAAATTACTTGGAAAAATGTCTGGTTCCATTGACTTACATTAAAAGTGAAGTATGTTTTTTCCTTCTCTTGTAAAGTTACCATTGTGGAGATGAGGTTTTGATCCAACAGCAGCAAAATATATGTTATAAACACTTAATTTTTTAGTGTGTGGTTCCAACTCCTCTGTGATTGTAGCCTTTCACTCTCATTCATACAGTTTGTGGATTCTTGTTCCAGTGGAGGTTCTTGAGGGAAACTGGAGCTCCACTTTATTGTTGCTTTTGTTACTTTGCTGCTGTTTACTTAATGCTCTCCCAGGGGCACTGTCCAGCATAGTGGTGCTGAAAGTACTGGAGGTATCACTTTAAAAGCCACTTAAAAGCTGTGTTGAACGAGAGAGCTACTACCATAGATTCTATCACAGCAACATAAAGCATGCTACAGTTTGGCTTCAGCCTGCACTACCACCAATAGCCTGAAGGGTCATCCTGAACAAATACATGAACAGTATTACAAAATGAGTGACATTAATAAAGTATTCGTTCACTTGTTATTAGTACATTATTAATGTATTAGTGACATATTATGTCCCACTCATTGTAGATAATACATTAATTCCATTGTTTTATACCTCATAAACTGCTCTTTAGTCTTCTGTTACATTTTCAATTGAAGGTGCAGTAATCTGCAATCTCCATTGTTTCTTTAAAGCCATGCAAGTGAGCTGAGACAGGAATATAAATGATGCGTATCTGGGCTGAGTGGGTATCCAGGTCAGACCGTCTGAATTTAGGCACATCAAGGCCACAGCCTGTCTCAAACAACTTTTTTGTAGCACCTTCAATGAATATATTAGGTTAATGAAACAGCGCATTGAAAGACGGAGGCAAATGGATAGAGGGGGAGAGAGAGACAGAGACAGAGAGAGAGAGAGAGAGAGAGAGAGATAGAGAGAGAGAGAGGTGATGAGTGGGCTTGCATCTGTGCTGCTCTGACGACCCACCTGGCCGGATGATAAAGTCACATGGTGAAGGTTGCACATAAAGAAAGATTCAGGCTCACGAAACTGACATCACCTTTTTCCATCCCTTCTATATGGCTACATGGATGATGTGGCTGTGGGGTGTAAATATCATGAGAAGGATTTCTTTATTTAGCTGAAAAAAAAATGTAGCTGACATCTATGGCACATATATGAGTCACACTGCGAAAGCCGTGAGGTTCTTAAATAGACCCATAGTACATGGCCTGGTTATGTCACAAGACGTTGTAACATTCAGTGAGCACCAGTTCCATTTAATTTGCCTAAATTGATTTCCTTTGTTTATACATATTTGTCACCCTAAATAATTTCAGATCCCCCTACAAAATACAAGACACTCCAAAACCTTCATTTTGTTTCCTTTGAGTCATTCAGAAGTAGACTTGCTGTTGTGCTTGTGCTTCAAATCATGAACTGATTACCTGACATTCTCCTTTTCTGATTGAGAGGAGATTTTGTGGTTCCATTCATCATGGCACGTTGCCCTGATGCAGCAAAGCATCCTTACAAAATCATACTGCCACCATCATGTTTCACTGTTGGAATGATGTTTGTAGATCTCTGTCTTCAAAAAAGTTTCACTTTTGACTTCTCGGTCCACAGAACATTATTCCAAAACACTTACATTATTCATTCAATGTTTTTGGCAAATGTTAGACGAGCCGTTACGTTTCTCTTAGTAGAGACTTTTGCATTTGTTAAATCTCCCATGGTTACATTTTTTTCTGTCTTCTAATGATGTGTTCATCAACATTGAACACATCTCGAGGGAACGTGGCCTCCAGCTCCTTAGATGTTCGTCTGGGTTCTTTTTTGATTTCCTGGATGCGTCACCACTGTACTCTTGAAGAAATTATGGTAGGTGGCCCACTTCTGGGAAGATTCAACACTGTTCTAAGTGTTTCCATTGGAAGATAATGGCTCTCGCTGTGGTTCGCTGGAGTCCTAGAGCCTTTGTAACCCTTTCCAGACTAAAATATTTCAATAACTTTCTTTCCTTCTTTCATAATGTCTTTTGATCACGGCATAGTGTGCTGCTTGTTGAGACCTTTTAGCCTCCTTCACATTGCTGGAAAGTTTCTATTTAAATGATGTTTAAATTTAACAAGGCTGGTAGTCATCAAGTCTGGTGTGCTTATTTGAATTGATCTCAGTTATTATATGAATTTGTTTAATTGGTTGATTGAGTAACTAAAAGGTAATTACTTTTTCAAAAAAGACTAATTGGTATTGGATTTGTTTTTTTTGTTTTTTTTGTTCAATAAATGACCATGACCATTTTATTTACTCAAGTTGTCTTTGTCTTATATTAAATTTGGTTGGAAGATCTGAAGCAATTAGCAGTGCTAAATATGCAGAAACAGAAAAAAATCAGGGTAACACTTTATTTTGAGTGGTCCTTTTTAGATTACATAAACACTCAGCAGACTCTCAGTAACATATCAGCAACATATGAAACATGTAGCAGCAGTGAATACATTCAGTAGATTATCAAGAGACTTATAATTAACTGTGTTAGCAAAATGTGTTCATAATCTGCTGAATTCAGTTGTTTTTCACTTTATATGGAGTGTCTCATTCATTCATATCTGTTTTTTAGTTAGGATTAGGGCTAGGGTGAGGGTTAGGATTAGGTTTTGGGTTGAGGTTAAGATTAGGGTTAGGTTTTGAGTAAGAATACAGTTAGTTTTACTTAATGTAATGTAAGTAATTTATCAACAGTACATCTTCAAGAAATTTACCTCAATGTACTCATATGCTTCACTACAGCTACTTCACTGATATGCTGTTGATGAGTTACTGATACTCTGTAAAGAGTTTATTAATCATCTTAAAATAAAATGTTACTGATATCAAAAAATTTCATGTCAAGAAAAAAAAATCTTTTTTCACGACATTGTATTTCTCTTTCTGTTTCACCTCCATTGCAGTTCATGCAAGTCAGCATGTACTTTGATATTCTAAGGAAGTGGGATTTCTTCAGGCTCCTTCCACACCATCTATGATCATAAAACTGTATATTGTATATTTCCAGTTTTTGAGTCTGACTGGTGGCATCACAGCCAAAGCTGTAGTAAAATACTTAGTGTACATACAGATGACTTCACATATCACCTGGAGTCTGTATTAATGCACCAAGGACGTTGTTCTGTTGATGGAATAATGCTTGATCATTATGTCACTTGGCAACATAACATCCATACTGTTGACATTATTATTATTGCGATTAATATTAATAATAAATTTGATGTTTATTGAACATTAGTCTACTATAAAATATTGTATTGTGTTGCTGTTTCCTAAAAGCAATAAGCCACAACAAGCAGTGCAATACAGTCATTTTACCGCAGGGACACTCCAACCAAAATGAAAAATTTAACCACTGCTACATCTGTTGTAAACATGCTTACTTGGATTCCACAGTAGTGCCACAGTAGTCTCTAGAGATTTTCCTGTTTAAGGACTAGAAAAAACCCTTCAAATGATGTACGGTTCCTTCCATGAATGTAGGCACCCCTGGTAAACATGAGCAAATTGGCTGTAAAAAACATTCTTTATTACTTTCATTTAAAACATGAATAAAAATCCAAATCTATCTGTGCCACAATAGTTGGCACTCCTAGAAATTCTTACAAGTGAAATCTTACTGAACTGCATTACATGTCATATTTTATGTTTTAAAATCCCCAGAGCAGTTAGGAACACTTAAATGGTCAGCCATGACTGTTTCACTAGGGTATAAATATGAGGTGACTCATCGGCCAAATTCTCAAGTCAACCATCACTTTGAGAAAGACCAGAGAATACAGCAGTTATGCATGAAAAAAAGGTTGTTGAGCTGCACAAATCAGGAAAGGGCTACACTCTTAAAAAGGATGGCTCTAAAAGGGTTCTTTAGTAAAGACAATGGTTCTATACAGAATCTCGAACACTCTAAGAGCTCAAAGAAATGATTAAATGGTTCTTTGCATGGTGAAATGATCTAGAGAGGTTCTGTATGGAAGAATGGTCTACAGTCTACACTGTAAGCCCGGATAAGTCGAATTTACTTAAAAAATTTGAGGAAACTGGTTGCCTTAAAAAAATTAAGTAATGTGTAATGAAAACTTGAGTTAGAATAATTATAATTTTTGAGTTAGGCTAACATAAACATACATTTGCGCAACTCGTAAATTCTAATTATTTTAATTTAACGTCTTAAAAATTGCAATTTAACTATATGTTTCATTAGGCAATTGAGAATTTTTTTTCTGTTTAAGTGATATTAACCACTTTACCAAACACCAAAGGGTTAACCTTTATTGTGAACACGGTCACCGACCAACACAAAGGCAGCTGAGTAAAGCATAGATAAAAACATTTGCCTGAGGAAAGGCAGCCTGGGTGGAATGAAAGCACTCTGATGGTGAGTAAAACAAAGGGAAAGAAACACTCAGTATGCAAACAGATGGAGCCAGGAGCCAATGAGAAAGAAATATACATTTAATCTAATAAAATCATGTTAACAAAACAAACATGTAATTGTATTTCACAACTTACTTAGCTTCACTCAGTTTCACACATTTGTTCAGCAACTGTAATGAGAAAGAAACAATTAAACCCAACAGAAATGTCGTCATTTTTTTGAATATGGGGTTTTAATGTTGCCATAGCAATAGACTAAACTAAATAGCAAAAAGTTAATTCAACTCAAACATGTCATTTGGGTGTACAAAATCATCAAAAACGTTCCCTTAACTTAAAATTGTTGAGCAATGTGTGGGATATACTGACTTTTATGTACAACTGACTTAATTTTTTTGAGTTCAAACAAAATGTGGGTTTACAGTGTAGAAGAAGACTCAGAGCTGTTATCTTTGCAAAGAGAGGCTGCCCAAAGTATTAAATAAAGAGGTGAAAACAGTTGTGGCAATTGTGAAAAATATTAATTTAATGATACAATTTAGTTGTTTTTTTTTTTTTTCAATCAATTTCCTTTAAACAAAGGTTAGATTTTTCTGAATATTTTGAATGACAGATCTAAAGGATAAACAATAAAGAATGTTTTTTACAGTCGATTTTGCTCAGGTTTACCAGGGTGCCAATATTTGTTTATCTTGTATCTTGAAGGTAGGAGGAATTTTTGAGAAACTACAACTGCTTTGGGGTAGATTTCTGGGGAGGGCAAGGATTTCTTAAAGATTAGAAATAGACTTATCAGATGAGAAGATAAAATCTAAAGTTAGCAAGGTAGTTACTAACCTACCAATCTAGATAACTTACTTCAGTTTGTCTTCTTTTCTCTGAATAAAGGGGTAAAAACTAGTCGTTGGTGCTCATTTTGCTGAATAAAGATAGAATTGCTGTTTTCTTTATCATTGATGACTGAGGTAATATTTACACTAATCCTAGATGGTTGTATTTATTAGCCTAAGGATCAGTGGCTAGACTAGCTTTCAGGATTGGTTGACACCACAGGGATTATCAATAGTTTTATGACATTTTTGCAAAATCCATGCTATAGTGAGACAACACTGGTTGGCCTTTCCCAACCTTAAAGATAAAGATACCTTAAATCTTTGACCAAAGGTTAATTATCACTCTGCTCAGCAACTAACAATGTCATTATCCAAAACAACTTATTTTGCAAAGCACAGTTCATTCTAACCACCCTGGACTTTTTCTGTTGCAAAGTGAGAGCAGAACAGGAGGCAGTCAATGACTGAGCAGCCATCGTTTACGGGTTCCGGTCTGTACAGTGGCAGCTAATTGCTGTAATGAGTTGGTTTATTAGAATTGCCCTGGATAATTAACTTGGCAGTCTGGAGGGGGTTATCTGCATATGTATTAAACCACCCCGTCAGTCCTATACCCCCGATTAGGTAGGGAATCTGGGAACAGAGATAAGAGCTATTATAATAGAGATTTAACAAAATGGAGATACACGTAATTTGCTACTGTCAATGAGATAGTTCAATATTTTCTACCCTCTCTGCCCTTTTTTTCTGCTTATCCACCTTCACTTGAGTGCATAAGTATCATTTTTCTCCTCTGGGTGCAAATGTTGGAACTGCTTTCTTTCATTTAGTGTAATGGACAGCAGTTAGCACCTCCCAAAATGCATAATAGACAATTTAGCATGAATGCTAATTCATTTTCTCATTCATTTACACATTTCTTCATTCATATAAACAATAAATGTTGGATTGCCAACCTTCAGTGATTGTACTTAAAACACAGGGGACTGGGAAAAGTCCACATGTAATCAGTTTGGCAATTTGTAATTAGCCTATGATTATGGTTATCCTGTGTTTGGTTAAGCTGTAATTGGTAGTTTTAGACTACGATTGGTTAGCCTAGACTATGATTGGTTAGCCTAAAATTGGTTAGATTATGACTGAATAGGCTATGGTTGGTTAGGCAATGATTGTTTACCCTATAATTGATCAGCCCATTCGTGGTTAGCATGTGATTGGTTATCTTATGTTTGATTAGCCTCAGATTAGTTCACCAATGTTTGGTTACTCTATGATTGGTTAGCTTGTGACTGGTTAACACACAAACACATTACATCACTTTCAGAGTTGTCAGATTGTACTGTTCACACTACACAACTTGTTGTCTTGTCTTGTAATCGGGAATCTTGAAGTCGTTGTCCTTTGCAGACCACATGACTGATACCAAAATGGAGCCTCGCATTATAAGATCTTTCACAAGGAGGAATCCCAGATTAGTCTGTCTGGTCTCCAAACTACATTTTGTCATGAAAACACATGAGAAGTTACATGAAGACTTTTTTCTTCTAAAAATTTATGTCAGCAAAAAAGCAAGTTATCCAAGTTGTTTGTGGTCTGATTTGCAGTGCAAAACAAGGAGGAAAAAGAACAGAATATGAGTGAGAGAACTTTTGTTGTAGCCATGCTTGTTAAAGTTGTTAAACTCCTTCCCTGTTTTCCCCTTAACCCGTGTCTTGTGCTCTCATTGGCTGTAGCTTGTCGCGACACTTACTGTCAGTCACAACCAGGTCACAACACTTTTCACACTACAGGATTTGGAGTCCCCAACAATTCCAGATATTTAGCCTTCTTGATATCTTTCAGTGTCTGCGAGTGAATGCTGAGTCTCTCGGATGGCATCTTTGAACACATCACACAGAAATCGTCAGCCGATTTGCCTCTGATCTGAGGTTTTTCCCAGCGATCTCCAAAACCTGTCAGCAAGTGCAAGATCAGGACTAAAATCATGTGGTCTGAACTCAGCATTAGCCTATCATCTGATACTTTTTGATTGGTCAGTCTGTAAATGGTTAGCTTATGATTGATTAGCCTATGATTGGTTAGATTATAATTGGTTAGCTTTTGATTCCTTGGCCTATAATTGGATAGCCTATGACTGGTTAGACTTTGATTGGTTAGCTTATGTTTGGTTAGCTTATAATTTGTTAGTTTATGATTGGCTATCCTATGATTGATTAGCCAATGATTGTTCAGCTCATTGCTAGTTAGCCTTTGATTGTTCAGCCTATGATTGACTCACCTGTTGGTTAGGTGCTAGTTTTTACTCTATGACCGGTTGTCCCTGATTGATTAGCTCACAATTGGTTAGCCTAGAATTGGTTAGCTGATTGATTATTTAGCTTATCATGGGTTAACCTATGATTGGCTAGCCTAAAATTGGTTAGCCTATGTTTGGTTAGATTATGATTTGTTATTTTTTGAGTGGTTAGCCTAAAATCAGTTAGCCTATGATTTGTTATTTCATGATTGGTTAGCCTATGATTGATTAGGCTATGATTGGTTAGCCTATGACTGACTCACCTGTTAGGTGCTAGTTGCTATTCTATGATTCATTGTCCATGATTGATTAGCCTATGATTATTTAGTTTAGCCTATAATTGATTAGCCTTTGATTGGTTAGCCTATGATTGACTCACCTGTTGGTTAGGTGCTAGTTGTTATTCTATGATTCATTGTCCATGATTGATTAGCTTATGATTGGGTAGCTTATGACTGATTAGCCTGTGACTGGTTAGACTGTGATTAATTGGCGTATGACTGGTCAGTTTGACGCATATATTACTGTGCTTATGATTGGTTAAGCTATACTTGGGTAGCCTATAATTGGTTACCCAGTGATTGAATAGCCTTTAATTGGCTGCCACTAACACTCTTACCTGCTCACTGCTCAGAACAATCAGTGCTTTGTGATACAGAGCGAACTGGCTAAACTAGCAAGCTAATTTCATTAGCTGCAAAAGAGATTGTGATGAGAAGATACAGAAGAGTCATGTAGAAAGAGGTGTTTCTATAAGTGCCAGATTAACAACACTATACATAGATACAATAAAAATCCTGATGGAGTTAACAACCCTAAGTAGACATGTCGTATTCACTGCTGGCTTTGTATGCAAGTAACACATCTACTCACAGATTGTATCTCAGCTCAGTGTTTCTGTGCTGATCTACGATCAACATCCATTTATTCGAGTTTATTAAATAACTGATCCTATATCAGGAATGTCATTCTAAGACGTTTATTGAATGCAACCCCAGCTGTGTGTGATTAGAGCATATGCAACATCCAGCACAGCTCTACGGGAGAACAGCAGGGCACCCAAGACCATGCTGGGAACTACAATCACATATAGAAAAGTGATAAACCCTAGAAAAATGAAATTGCGAAAATGATATTTCCCTAGGAAACCTCTGCAGGGTCTTTAGCTCAGAATGTAGCTTATCTTGGTTAGTGATTGACGGACATGGTCATGTCGTGAATACATTTTTTTTATCGCTTCCTCCGTGCGCAGCCTTGAGTAGTCAGCAGGGAGCCACCCTCTCGTTCCTCTTTCACACTATGCGTGTGTTCTTAATGATCTCCCAGAGGAGTGCACCAATGGCCATTGGCTCTATAGCTTCCTGCACAACGTGATCTGACATTAGACATTTCTTTCTCTTTTCCTTTGTGTTTTTCTGCTTCTTTGAAGACTCGATCAAGACTTGCTGGAACAGTGGTGAAACGGCCAGTCAAGAACTTGCTTTGCTTTGAGTTTGCTAGCAGAATATGGTTAACATGCATTAGGGTCCAAAAGTCTAAGAGCTCATTGAATTTTGGGAACTGAATAACAGAGTTTTAATCTTTTTTTTTTTTGTATTCTATATTCAAACATAAGGTTTAGAATGAAAAAAAAAAAATCTAACAGGTAAAAGATTCTGCACTATTTCTAGACCACTACTCAAGTTAATGCAAATTTATCACACTGACCATGTAGTTTTACGTTTGGCTTAAAAATTTGATCTGCTCAGCCGAGGCTTTCACATGAACATGAGGAGTCCATGCCAGCTTGTGCTCATTAAAGCAAAGAGAAGATATATCAAATAAAAAAAAATTCTACTTTTGACTCAAACTCTTGCACTGATAATATCATTTGGAACAGAAAAATGTTGTTTTCAATAAGAAAAGGATGCAAATTAGAAGAATTTGGTCCTGACTGTATATACTGTACATTCTAGAGGAGTACATGTTAGTAGCATTGGAAACTTCCATTGTTGCAGCAGTAAAACAATGATTGTTGTTTTTGTAATTTTGTAAATTTAAACACTATAACCCCTTGTTTGTATTTCATTTTTCTAAGGCAATCTGTGATGAATTAACCAATAGAAATTATCCAAATTACTTGGAATACAAGCTTGTTATATTACTCTTAAGAATGTTTATATCTTTCTGGTAACACTTTCTATGAATGTCACCTTTGTAAGCATCTATAAACACATTCATAACATGTTATAATGCATGCATAAGACATTATAAACATGGCTATAAATATTTATAAAAATGCATTATACATTATAGCCATGTTTATTATGCATTATGAATTGTTAACATAATACATTATAAGTACTGATCATAACAAATTATAAGAGCTCATAAGTTGTATTTGTCCGCTCTAAGTAAAGTGAAGCGTACTGTACTAAAGCCTCCTCCAGTGTTAAGAGTGAGGCTTCAAGTTGAAGTATTTACTGAAGGATTTACTGAAACACTAAAACATACACAATAAAGCACATTACAGGCTTCAAATGTCAGAGTTTAAACTAGTGCTGCCATCAGTGTTTTACCCAATGTGGGAAAGTCAATGTACACCACCGTTAGCTTGGTATTTGTCTTTACTTTACACTCTCCAAGCTGGGACTGACTTCTTTGGCACTGACATTATAACATGTTATTAACACTATTCATAATGCATTATATTAACAATTCATAATGTATAATAAACATGTCTATAAAGTGTAATTCAGTGTAATTCTTTTTTATAAATATTTATAACCACGTTTATAATGCCTTATGAATACATTATAACATGTTATAAATGTGTTTATAGATGCTTACAAAGGTAACATTCATAGAACGTGTTACCATCTTTCCTTACTTACTCCTTAAAAATACTAAAACTGAATGATTTGTATCTGTCCATATAGATTACCCTCAAGCATTTCAAAATGATTGGACCAATAGAAGTGACCCAGGCTTGTGAAGAGCATCAGGAGATCGTAAGTTCGATCCTTGGTGATGCTACAGCCATCCGTGTCCGTAACAGAACTGGCAGTTAGTGTTCTCCTTCAGGCACCAGTTCGATAAGATGCAGTGATGCTTCACATTTATCTGAGGAAACACATGCTAGCCTTCACCCTCCCAGCTTGATAGCATTGTGTAAATAGAGAGACCAAGCTAGTGTGTGGCTAGCAAGGGGATTGGTGACAACAAAATGAGGGAGATAATTGAGTATTTTTTTTAATTAAATAACCCAAATTCACTTCATTAACATACATATATAATCAGCTCAGATTCAGCCATATGCTTCAAAACCCATGGTGCTTCACAGTGCAAAGAGACAATGAGCCGAAGCATAGTTGATCACCTGACCTCAATCCAATGCACGTTGTTGACTTAACGAAGGCAAAATTGAAGGTAGAACTAGGGCTGGATCATTCCATGGATTTTATTGGCACATGACCAGGGCCCAAGCCACTAGGGGGCCCCCCACAACCAATTCTGATGAAACTTAAATATCTGTTTGACTCGCAGTGGGAACTTGCTAGCAGCACAGTGGAGACGAACGAAAAAAAATTAATTTCATCCCTATGGACGATCATAATGTTGACACTCTCAATGAGTGTTCATTTTCTCTTCCAGTCACTGCATAGCAACCATTCTACTGTCCACCATTACCTCAGTCAAGGTTCCAGTGTCTAAATAAAGATAAAACCATGCCAACTGTGGCATACTGATGTATATATGTATATATATATATATAATATATATAATATATAATATAAGTATTAATTAGGGTCAATTAACCTGTGGTAATATGATAATAATCTTCTTATAGTTTTGTTATTGCCACAATAGCATATTGTAATATGTAGGATGATGACTGCACTGTTGTCAGCAATAGACTATAGCCTCATAACTTGTCATAGTGGGACACAGCATGTTTGGAAAATGTACTGCTTGTCAACATGCTATTGTCTTTATTCAATCAGTAGCCTTCCTACTAAAGACTAATAAATTAATGACCAATAATTGAACTTTACATTGAGCTACCACATCTCATAGAATAATTAATTCAAGAGGTTAGTTTCTAAAACAACTTAGATAACAAAAAATAATAATAATAAATATGCATTTATATCAGTGAAGCACCCAGTTAGTGTGCTGCCATCGTGATGCTGAATAGCCCTCATGGAATGTGCTGTGATATCATAAAAAAAAACCTAGACCACGAAAAAGGACAGCCAGATAGGGGCCCACCAAGCATTTGTGCCCAGGGGCCTATAAAGTCATGATCCAGAGCTGTCAAGAACAAGCAGTATCCGAAGACAGCTGCAGTAAAGGCTGGGTAGAGCATCACCAGGGAAGAAACTCGGCAGCTGGTGATGTTCATGGATTCCAGACTTGGGCACTAATTGACTGCAAAGGATTTGTAATCAAATACTAAAATTCCATTTATGATTGTTCACTTGTTAGTTCCAACTTATAACCCATAAGCAGCCCTGCCCCTTATTTAACTGTACTACATCTGAGTGAGCCAGTCAGGGACTTGGAAAGAGGATAGCTGGAGCATGTGTGGTAAATTGTGGTTGGAGATAGGCTCTGCAGAAAGGTAGCTCTTCAGGACCAGCATTGGAGAGCACTGTCTTAAACTATTTACCTGATTTGGATGTAAATTCCCTGAAAGCTAAAAGTCTTCATTTTTAACTCATATCCATTATTTAATTTCAACTCTACAATATACTGTGTCCAATATGACTGTATTTTCCACCCAAGCAACGTGAAAGGTTGCTCATGATGTTACTTCCTGAGATAACTTCAAAATTCAAGACCTCTGAGTCACATCTTGGGTTTTTTGGGCTTTGCGTTCCTGTTTGAGCAGAAACAAACAGACACTGACTCCTCAGTCATGCTTTTTTACAGATGCCAAGAGAAGACTTTGCTGTTCAAACCCACCCAGGTCAAAACTAGAAGCTCTTGCTTACAGAACTGAGGCAACTGTAAAAATATATGCTGAAAATTCAGATGAGTTAATAATTTACCAGTATCATACAGTCCTATTTGTAGTCAGCAGATTCTGCATTTTTTTCCTGTTGTGCTAATTTTTCTTCCATTGTTCTGCTCAGTTCTCTGATGAATATTTTCTTCTGAATTCGGTTTCTTAAATCTGAAATGCTTTGTGTGCTTCTGAGGTATGACACATTTCAATAAGTTCATGGCTTTCTGGAAAAAAAATGTGTGTTTATTTTCAGTGATGTGTGATTCTTCATATAGTTCACCCTTGAGAAACCCTGAAAGTTTGCTCACGATTGTACTTCCTGAGATGAGTTCAAAATTCAAGACCCCGAGTCACATCTTGTTTTTTCAGCTTTGGCTCACCTATTTGAGCAGAAACATACATTGACTCTTCAGTCATGCTTTTTACGGATGCCAAGTGGGCTTTGGTCAAGGCTTTGCTGTTCAAAACCGCCCAGGTCAAAACCAGAGGCTCTTGCTTACCGAATTATGGCACACTCTTCTATTATGAATGTACTATACCTCTGCTAAAACACAGTAACCAGAGGGATGGTGAAAAGAAAGTGAAAGGTCAAGGTTTATATCTCTAAAGTGGATGTTTTTCTTCCTTTTTCTGATAGAGAGGTTGCCTCTTGGACCTTCAGCAAGGATTTTTGCAATATGACTCACTGAAACAACAACGGGAACAATCTTAGCATGATAAGAGTCTGAATTAGAAATCCTTAGTTGCTAAATTGTTGTTGATGTCTTTATTTTATAGATGACTTGAATGCAAAGAGGGGATTTCTAGGGTCATCAATTCTTCAACATTTTGATTCAATTTGAAGATGGAAAAGCTTATATTGTGTGATTATTCATATGCTATTATGGTGGTTTGATTATTTTTGTGCTAAAAACTTCAATAAGAATACTGAATGTGAAAGCATATATCACAACAAAAGAGAGTCTGTACACAGTCTATGCACATAATCTATACACTGTCATGGAGCTTAAGCCTTAGAGACACACTTTAAGCTGAAACCTATAGCAGAAGATACGTGAGATGTATGGATAGCAGTGCTATAGAGACAGACTGATGTGGGCTTTAAAGAACCAGGGCTCCCAAGGGTGGTTCAGCTAGTACATCATAGTCATCAGAGCCAGAAGACTGAGAAGGAGAGACTTCAGTCAAGTCCACTAAGCAATACATCTAAATTTCACCTGTGAAAGGACCATTAATCAATACTGGTTAGAATAGGATAAGTCACTAGGGGCCTAGACTGTTACACATGTAAGATAGCATAAGTGGGATATCAAGTAAAGTAGGATGAATAAGCATCGCGGTGCATTGCTGACAGCAGCCAATCAAATATTTTTACTTTGTTTGTCTTATTTTGTTCTATTAAACCATTCAAACCTGCCTCAAAAGTTTAAAGCAGTTCAGTTTACAGTTTTGAATCCCAATCTTATTAGTAAGGCTTATTATTAAGTAACTACATAGGCTACAATGCAAACTGAGTTGTTCTTATGTTGTAGGGGTGTATAACAGAAGTTTGGACCCATCAGCAGGTCCTGGACTGGGTTCGAAAAATTTAAGCATCCTAGTTTTGCAATTTAATTTATATTTACTTTAGACTTTTTTGTGACTGACATAAAATTTGAGTTGATTGAACATCATACACACTGTAAAATGGCAGTGTATATGTCTGCCATGTTACTCACTTTTTAAAACAAGCCAATCTTAGAACATTAAACATTTTTGGACTTGGAAATTTAGGTGATTTCAGAGGCTCCTGGTGTTTATCCTATCATGCAGAGATGAGTTCAATCGCTGGGCATGTTTGCCTGGGAAAACATTCTATAATGTTAACCCATAGGTGCAGTAGTAAAAAATTAAGAGATCTTCTGACCAATCTACACTGTAAAAAGTGACTCATCAGATCTTAAAAAAAGAATTACTTCATGTGGTAACAAGCAATTGAACTAGTTTTATTCAGCTTAAAAACTACATTGATTGAAAGAATCGTTCATTCAAAGTATTTATTTAGGTTGAATTAAACTAGTTAATTTACTTGTTACCACATTAAGTACATTTTAGATCTGACCAGCCCCTTTTTACATTGTATGAAGTTTAAGAAGGGCGCTGTCAAGTTGAGTAAACAAAAAAAGCTGTGCAGTAAGTAAGTAGTTTTATTTATTTATTTATTTATTTATTTATTTCTCAGATGGATATTTTCTCCTGGAATTCTTTTTCTTACTCCTGGAATCCAGTCCTTACTTCTGAGGTTTGACATATTGTTACCGCTTGGAGGGTCTCAAAAAAAAAGCCTGTACATAAATATTTATTGGTCAACTGGAATTCAGAGCGACAAGTCCCTCTGACCCTCAGCCACATCCTCTGTGAGCTGTTGAATGCAGAAAAGGACATTTGAATGGACAAAATAAATGTCAAAGTTTATAAAACATGTCTGGAAACAGCATGAATAAATCAGGCCTCCACCATGTATAAATAAATGTTTATTTTGTGTGATCAGTTACAAAATGATTTGGCTGGCAGGACAGCAATAACAATTTTGCCAAGATCATTAGGTAGCATGTTGTTCACTGATGACTACTAGACAGCTAATCGTCCTCATGAAAACTGTCTATGCTTGTAAGTAACTATATGTAATAACAATATGACTGTAGATGATGCCTGTGGGATTACCATTAGATCTTCTTGCCAATGAAGATCCCTTAGGGCCTTCTTGGCCTAATCATTTCCAGGAATTATGTCTGTAATTATTTGTTCATTTTTGTTTGACAGTATTATCTTTGTTGCATTTAAACTCCGCAAATATTGTAGTAATACTTTGTGAAGTTGTGTTTGTACATGAAAGCATGATCTTGAAATGTCCAATGTAAGATATAGCTAACCTACTTCTTTCATTGATCAGGACTTCAGGAGCTGGACTGAAGGCCTTACATGTTAGATTAACTATCAACATAGACACTGTAGGAAGGGGCAGAGGAATCAACCTATATGAGCCATTGTTTAATCAGATTTTGATCAGTTGTTAATAATAGAAAATTCCTCTCATCATCTCTGTCCATTGTGTTGCTGGCTGTCCTCTTCTTCTTTTACCTTCAACTCTTCTAAGCCTAATTGTTTTTTCTGATAATGTCCAAAATAAGAGAGCTTCAAGAATCTGTTTATTTTCTTTGCCATCCAATGTAGTCTCAAAAGTCTGCTTTATATTGTCAAGCTTTCACTTTCATATAGAACCACAGCCTGGACAGTTCTGATCTTTGTTTATGTGAACACATGATTATATTTGAAGATCTTTTCAAGCTCCTTGATCATCATTCTGTCAATCTATGTCTTATTTCTTGACTGATGAATCTTTGTTGTTAATAATTGACCCAAGTAGGCAAAACCCATCCACCACTTCTACAATTCTACCATCACTGGTAAAGTTAGTGGTCTTTCCCATCGTCCAAACTGTTGCTTTCTTTATATTAAGCTGAAGCCTCGAAGCCTATTCTGTAGGTTTATGTGTTTGATACAGTCGAAGGCTTTGGTGTGGTGAATGAAACAAATGGCTTGAATTCTTTGGCTTTTTCAATTTTCCAGCATACCATAACAATGATATCTCTTGTTCTGTGTGTGTAATATCTTAACAATAATTTTCTTTAATTTTATGAACATGGAGCCTATTAAAGGACCCTTGTTAACAGTTTCTTTTAGTAAAGATTTTTTTTAAAATATCTTTTTTCTTTTTTAACCATGGACAGTTCAGCTCTGTCCTGCATCAACAAAAACATCTCCTGAGGTGATCAGAGGACTCATTATTATTTTCTTGATATGTATGTTCATTTCCAAGCCCCCCTGCTGTCCCTATGTCAGAAATTAGCATATATTTGCGTTTTATACCAGCAAAAATCTCTGTTGATGCCTTCCTGATTGTTCTGGTCAATCTCTGAAGTCCAAAGATCACATGTATTAACCTGCTATGGAGCCACTGGGTGCTGCTTTGATGTGAAGCCTGTTTTAAATGAACTGTGGAACTACAGGGGGCAGCAGCAGCGTCCACACACACCTGCAGATAATCAGGACTTTGTTCACTCCCCATTCAGATAAGTGAATTAATGAACGGACGAGAGTAATCATCACAAGGAAGCAGACTGGGCATCGCCTGCTGGGCAGTAGCTGTAAGGCAGACACAACCCAGCAGGTGATGCTCGGCCTGGTTCCAGGTTAGATGAGTCAGGCCTGTGAGTGGATCACAGCACCATCTATTACTGGTCATGCACTTTCACATAATCTAAACAACTGCAAACCACAACAGTTTGAGAATGGTTAAACTGTAAAATTCAGTAACATGAGCTGTTGAACAGACTGTTGAACTGTGAAATGTAATTCAAACACAACTCCAGGGCTGTTCAAATAGAAACAGTACTACACATTTAGCTGTTATGGAGCTGGATTAGATGTGTCTTGGGAGGTTCATGAGATTCAGTATTTACACAGTAACAGCAGTCGTCTGTTTATCTTTAAAAGATTTGTCTTTACGTACTGTGAAATTACAGATTGGTATTAATCACCATGATTTGATCAGGTTACAGTGCTACAATTTCATCAAATCAAGTCAGGTCTTAGATGCATAGCCCCCTTGTAGTACTTAAATACAAATAAATATATGAGAAAAAAACATAATAGTATATATAACTAACTAGTGTCTAATTAGACTCTAAATATATATATACTCATATACACAATGATATACACCAGTATTGGACCATTCCAATAGATCATACAAGATATGAATTAGAAGATCTATAAGATGTAATTTTTTAGTAACTATGTATTTTTTTTAAACAAAGTAGACGCTTCCTGTGTAATTGTTGTGTAGGTACAGTGAAATTACAGACATTGCTAAAAATAACAAAGATAAATGGACATCTGCTGTTGCTGTGTAATCGCCATCATTTTGCAGAGTGGTTTAAAGCCAGAATGTTGTGAAGGTTTACATGTCACAACATTAGCATACTACCACAGCCAGCACAATGTCATGAAAGATGTCCTTTTGTATGCAGATATAGTGTAATTACACACCTTCTGCTACATTCAGTAAAGTCTTTTTGGAAAAACTGCAGTCAACTCTGTTACACATGTGTAATTACATGAGAGAAAAATGTGTTGTTGCTAAAATACACTTGTGTAATTGCCTAAGTAAAAACTAAAGGTGATTCACATTGATACCATTAAACAAGCAGGACAACATCCCGGTAGTATGGGGGGGTGGGGGTGGGGGTGGGGGGGGTGCTGTGATATTGTCAATATTATTTTTCCCATGGTGCACACTGATATAATCAAACTTCAGAAGACATTTAGAGGTGTGCATGGTGTGGTGAATTATGCTTAATGTGCAGTGGTGAACTGTGACTATTAGAGCTCAGCCATGTATGTTAAAACATGAGGAAAAATCCCACCTCACCAATAACGCTAAATTCTGTTAGCAAATACATAAATAAATAAATAAACATGTATCTCCATTTTTGTGGATTTTTGAATTCAACATCATTTAAACACAGTGGCTGTGCTTTACGTCATGTTAAAACTGTATGATGAATGGATTGATACACGTGATAAATTCACTTCTCATTAAACCTCTTTAAATTAACTTACATTAAAAGCTAAGAAGGTTCTTGCCTTCTCCTGCAAAGTTACTGTTTTGAAGATATATGTTTTTCTTTGGAGAGTGACAGTATATTTTACTGTGTAGCAGGTTTACATTACTTTCAACACAATTTAAATCACTGGCAGTCATGTGCAATTATAAAAGAGAAAATATACTGTTAATGTATACTGTTTATCAAAATAAACCTGTGTAAGTATGTAAGTAAAACTGAAGTACTGTATCATTGTAGTCCATCTGTAACAGTTTAGTTCATCACATGCACCAATATTTACATTGCTGTTGCATATATTGTTAATGTGTAACTACACAGTTATTAGTGAAACATAATATAAAGTGAGACCTTATTTCCCAGCTGAATGATTTTCAGTTCAGACTTTATGAACATATATTGCCACATACATGCTACAAGCAATCTAACAATGTTGCACCCTAAATGGACATTATAAGGCTGAGAAACTCACCAAAACACCCCAGACAAACTTTCAAGCTTTGCCGAATGTAGTTGAGAGGGTTTGGCCAGTGTTTTGCTATATGAACACTTCTGTCCATTCAAAAGCTATTTTCTCAAAACAATTAACACACAATGCCAAACAGAGCTCTTCTGACCAAAATAACAGTTTGAAAAATAGAATGGTCCACACAAAACCCTTAACACACACCTTGAAAGCAAACAATCAGGAAAGTAAATTCATCCACTAAACAACAATCAAATACACACAAAAACAGGTTTTAATTACAACATATTCAGCCCTCATTAGTGCTGTATGTTGGCACTATACTATGCATCATAGTATGCATTACTGTAAATAACTCTAGAATGTAAATATCACATAGTGGAAAATATTTGTTTCTCCTAGGCAGCTTTACCAGAAATACTTTGCATGATTTAAGACAAACATGGATCATTTGGAGACAAATGGACTTATTTGCATTCATAAGCACTCAGCTGGAGTCCTGATACATTTAATCTGAAATGAGAAACTGCCAAACACTAAAGAGTCATGAGGCTGAAGTCAGATTCTTATTCACCAGCTTCTTGTTGAAATTTTTCCATTTCACCTTAAATGGTGCAGCAGTTACATTCTGGCACCTCAGCCACCGTTTAAGGTGGAACAAGAAAATTAGAACTAGAAGTTGGCGAATGAGAATCTGACTTCAGCCTCATAAAAAATCAAACGTCAAGCAACATTTTACAAGAAACTGTTCAACTTTTGGAAAAGTTTTCTGCCTTAGATACGAGAAAAGTGGCTACAGCTAAGTTAAAGCGTAAAGCAGAGCAAAGTAAGTCTGTGTTTTTATTTATATTATATTTGTTAGCCTGTACTAGCACATTCACACACACTGAGACATATTTACAATGAAGATGGTAAAATTGACATAAAATATTGTGGCTCCCGAGGTGGTTTGATTTTTGCTGAAAGGACAATATGGTTCTTCTTAACATTTGGGTTCTGATCCCTTGTCTAAATTGTAGTTTCCAGTGTATTTTTTTAAAAAATCTAAATAAGTCTACAATTGTGTAAATCAGCTTTACAGTAGAACAGACTTTACACATCCCTCTACTGACAAATAAAGTTCCCATCTGGAGCAATTCTGCTTACTAATATTCTCACCTTTTTTAAAATGATATATGCCAAAAAGCAGAAACAAATGTTTCTGAACATCTCACTGAAAGATGGTGTGCAGTAAATTGATTGTAGTGTCAGCTCTAATCCAGTAGTAGAATCCACTGTCTGAATGATTTACATTTTCCCTAGGTAAGTCTGTCATTGTGGAAATCAGGTTTTTATATAATGATATGATGACAGCCTCACCTGTTAACTCAACCTCATCTGATAAAAACTTGTGTACAGTCCTTTATCCTTGCTTACGGTCACAAACTAATGACAGCTGATTGTGGAGTCAACAATTAGTAATGTAAATATAACTATAGTAGTATTTTCTATCAGCTGTCACTGCATGGTTTCCTGGTTTATATATACTTTTGTGTTTTTCTGTGAAATTTTAAATGGCACATCGAAAATAAGTGAAAGCAATGACAAAGTGAGAACTATACATGTAAATGGCCACTTCTGCTTTGCCAAAAGAATGAGAGTGAAGATTGAGTAACCCCAGTTTCTTTTAATGTGCTTTAGCACTGTAATAGTGCTGTAGTAGTGAGGTTATTTTTATGCCTTATCAATTAAACAGGAATGTTAGCTCATGTTGGAGGGTTAGTTGTATGTAGTAATATTCAAATTAGTGATATTATAATTCTATATGTATAATTATATTATATTCAGAGTGAGGTTTTAGGGGACATAGTTTCAGTTTTGGAACACATGGTGTGATAGCAGCCAATTTTCAAAAACATATATATATATATATTTTTCTTTTTTTCTTTTTTTTTCCCACAGACAAAAATAGCTGAGACCTAGTGCTCTTTACTTGGCCGTGTCACTGACTATAATATGACGCACAAGCTCAGAGGTCTATTAACACCTCAACTTATAGTGTCAAATTCCAGGGCTAAATGTAAGAGCTGCTGCAATCCAGATAAAACCAGCCAAACGCTAAACTAATCCACGTAACATAACGTTCGCTTCCCCTGGTTCTTCTACCCTAAGGGCAGAGGCAAAGTATTTACCCCCCTGCTATTCTGATTTGCTGCCGTTCCGAGATCCCATGCAAGTGAATGCACAAGATGTGAGATTTCTCAAGTGGCCCATCCAAGACTGTGTCAGAGTGTCAGCCCACCCTGGGAGCTCTACAGGAGACGCGCAGTCAGAGTTTCTGTCATAACACATCTTCATACAGCCAGGCCTCTGCCGCAGGGTGTTATTAAAGAATAAAGAATAAAAGTACCAAAAGATATTGAATTTGTGCTCGAATGCATGAATATTACTCCTGAAGCATGCAGAGAGCAAAGTTTAATATGTTCCCTAAGTGTGAAGATGCTTAGAAGTGTGGAGGAATTTAAGCAGCGTTAGCCTGAGACATGGAATATAGGACAGATTTCCCCCCTTTAAAAGCATTGAAAAAAAATCTGCACAGGAGAAAAAATAAATAGACATAAAAACTGTGACAATTATCATTCTTAGCACTACATAATGACTTAATAATACTTTCCATGTCTGAATCCTTTTAAAAAGAATAATTCACTGTGGAATATTATTGTGGAATACCTTCACTTGTGACTATAGAGCATACGTCAAAATAAAAGTCCCTGTTTAGAACCACAGAAACAGGAGTTCTATAGATATCTGACTTTAATCTGTCCATTTCAACTAAATGAGGGACATTAAGATGCTAAAATACACTCATTTTTTAATGATACACACTTTATTATTATTCCAGGACATATCTCTGTACATTTAAAGTGCCTTGCAAAAGCAAAAGTATTCCAACACCTAGAAAGATATCAACAATTTCTGATACCCCTGATACTTCTACACTTAGTATTTTATTGTGAATTCATATGCTCTCGAATAGAAAATATCAAATGATCTAATAGTGCAATAAGGTATTTTAAGACAATGAAACATGCTGTATGCATTTGTTCAGTCCCCTGAAAAAGCCTACACATGAAAAAACCTCTAAAAGGAAACAATTGCCTCTTAAATGGATGTAATTAGACATAATTGTTTTCTACCTGAGAACCAATAAAGTAACTGTCAAGAGATCACACTGCCTGTGTCACGACTCAGTAACTGCATTTCAGTGTGACTTTTATAGATCATCACTCAGGCTGTGAGTCTTGGGAAATGAGCGAAAGAAGATTAAAGTATATACAGATGTAAATTACACTAAAATAGATAACACATGATTTGGACTCTGCTACATAACATTGACATAGCAATACCATAAATATGTCATGGCAGATGTCATTTCCTGTCGTAAATTGCCATGACAAATTATGTTTAGTATCATAACAGTGTTATGTTACCATTATCGATAATTGTCATGACAACTGCCATAATGTTTACTGTCAAGGTGGCTCACTAGAATACATTTGGAAAAACATCTGGCATGACAATTTCATGAAAATTTCATACAATTTGAACATACACTGTTAGAAATAAAGGTTCTGTGCAGGTACATTTTTCATTTATCAAGGTAAAAACAATGTCAATGATCCCTGAATGGTACAACAGTGGTTTTAAGGCCCAATTGTGCACGTTAAATATGTTTTTCCAGGTGAAAAGTATGGATTTGTATCTTTTTTATAATCTAATGTTTTAAAACAGAACAATAAAATAAAAAGTCTAGAGATGAGACAGAGTATGTGGAGTCCATTAATCTTAGAAAATATAATTTCAATGGATTTTGGTACAATTATTTTCAATGACTAAAGGTACTGAGATGTACCCTTGATGGTACCACCCCAGTGAAAAGAGGGGTACTGCCCCAATGATAGTTTCGTCCCTTTATTTCTGAGAGTTTATTTGACAAAAATTAAAACATAAAATATAAAATACACCAATGCTTTTGCATAAGCTTTATTTTAGATTTTATTTTTTCTGATATAAAAATATAAAAATATAAAAAATTATAAAAATAAACATTTGTGCATTAAAATGTACAAAAATAAGTTCTCCGTAGAGGACATGTTAATTTATTTTCACTTAGAAAATCAACAAAACAAATAATTTTACCAATGATGCCCAAACAATTGCATACAACTGTATTACTGAACAAAATGTGTCATGACATGTTTATGACATATTTATGTCACTGTTATACAGCAAGGTTCAAGCAAACTGTAACTAAATAAGGAAAAGGGTGAAAATTAGCATGCAAGGTTGGTTCTACCAGTGAACACTGCTGGATCAAATTCAGTAAGTGAAAACATGAAAAACCACCATTAAAAATGAAAGCCTGGATTTAAGCCTGAACTATCTTAAAACATAGCTAACTAGCAAGATATTGTGATTGGCTCTGCCTTTTTTATTACTTTTTTCTTTAATTGTTTTTCATTGTAAAAAAAAATAAAAGATACAGACAAAATGAGGCTTCTAATCATTGTGCAAGACCTGTTAGACCACAAAAACTGTCCCCATCACTAAAACAGAACTGAAATCTTCATCTTTGAGAGATGTTAGAAAATCAAGCTCCACTCTGGCTTCAGATCTGTGCATTAAAAAATCCACAGGTGTTTCTGTCCATCCTTCCACTGTGCCCTCGCTGAGGAAACTTGCAAATCAAACAAAGAAGCTGCTGGTGTTCTCCAGGGTCGTCACAGAGCCTGGCCTTCTGAGACTATAGCCCAGAATATTTTTAACCAGCCCTGAACCTTATAACATCAGCATGTCACACATTTCACCCCAGCTCGTTTGCACATCCTTCTCATCATTCATAGTTTCATTCAAGGGCACATTCACCCATCTCTCAAAGTCCAGAACTATTGCATCTATAGACTATACAGGTACAAAACAGAGAGAGAGAGAGAGAGAGAGAGAGAGAGAGAGAGAGAGAGCAAAAGAAAAAAGTCACAAGAACATGAAAAATCTGTAAAAAAATTAATAAATAAATCAACTACATGAAAATCATCACTCATTAGATAACAAATCTATCTCAAGCCCTCTGTTGTACATGCTTAAAATGATTGTTCTTCAATGGTTATTATATATATGTATGTATATATACATATATATATATATATATATATACATACATATATATATATATATATATATATATATATATATATATATATATATATATATATATATAAGAAAACCTTGTATCTCCATTTTACATTGTGTGTAAATTTCATGAAGAATGGACTACAAGAAACGGCCCAAAATTACTTGGAAAAAAGTCTGGTTCCTTTGACTTACATTAAAAGTAAAGCAGGTTTTTTCCTTCTCTTGTAAAATTACTATTTTGGAGATACAAGCAATACATATATCTCATTCAAATGTTGAGGCTTCTGTGTAAATTTCAGTTAAATATCTGATTTCTGCTCTACTGAAAACTCAATAACTGATACTTAATGGATGTTTTGACTAGAAAAATAAATAAATGAAGGGTAATCTCTGCACAGTACTGGCATGCTTTTGCATTGGCATGTTTTTGACTGATTGTACATGTGTCACTTCCCTTCATGTGAGTGCTAGCAAAACTGGACTCATTCCAAAGCAAAACATTGCCTTTAATAATCGTTGCATATTTACCACATGGACTTGCTCATTTCAAGCTTGTTGACCTACGTGACCACTTTGAAATGCTTCTCAGCGAAACTGTTTGTGGATAATTACTGGCAAATATGTAAAAGTGGAACAGCTACTACAACAGTTTTAGCAATATCAGTAGCCCTTGGTATAATATTGCTGTCATGGTGTCTGATGCTATGAGCAACCATGTCATTGCTTCCTGCTGTGCTCTTCCTTTGAATGATGATATTTGGCTACAGCGCTCTGTCCCACATAGAAATTTCCCAAGACAATATGATCACATGCATGCTTGGCTTTACTCCTAATCAAACTTCAGCAAACACATGGATGCCTGTGGAGTTTCTTCTGCTGAGAGATCATCTATTAGGTTTGACTAAAGGAGTCAGAGCGAGTACAGTTTTCGATATCAGACTCGCTGAGACACTCAGTGTGACCAATATGCTTGAAATTCAATAAAAAATGATTACTCATTTGTAAAGGAGACGTCTGGCCCATTAAATATATTCCATTCATGCTGTAATTATTTCTCATTTTCTCCTTGATCCTTCCTTCTCCAATGAAAACCCAATGAGAGGGTGCAAGGAGACACTGAACTTTGCATTTATGAGTCAACAACCTGGAGCTAGCTTTAAAGTGGCTGTGCAAATGTAAAATGTGATTTCAAACCTCAAATCACATTCAGTCACATATTAAGCATGCAGTGTTGACTCACACTTTCCACTGATGGGTAGGCCGGCAAGCTTTTAGGAAAATGAGATTTGAACAAGCCTCTTTCTGAAGCTACGGCTGAATCGAGTGAATCAGACTGTCCAAGATATCAAGATCTCCTGAAGTTCATGGAGTTCATAGGGAAGGGTATTGGCTGCTTACCTATTTCTAAGCCTCAGTCATGACTCAACAGCACTATTTGGCATATGATGATATTCATTACACAAAAAGCATTCTATATAGTATTCTATAAAGGGTTCTGTGACTGATAGCAACAGCAAAATCCTTTTTTCACAATGAGGCCATGTTCATACTCGCTTTTAACATCCATCTCGAGTGATTTTGTCACAAGAGGACAGTGAGACATATAGCCATTTACACCTGGAATTACCATGGGTCTTGAAAGCACCTCCAGTGATCACTTATGATTGGATTTCGTGACTGGAGGAAAGTTACCCCATACATTTACTATGTCATTCTCTTGATGGTTTTGTGGGCAGACAAAAATGTCCCACAAGTTCTTTTTCGTGTAGCTGTACAAGTGGTTATAAAGATTCAGGTCATATGACCTACTAATGCAAATGGAAGAGCAGAGGGAAAAAAAAGCACCACAGCTGCTTTTGTCTCTGCTGCACTGTAAAAAAAAAAATAAATAAAAAAAAATAAAAAAAAACTGGTACATTTTCTGTAAAATCAACTGACAATTTTGTAACTAATTTAATAAAAATTCTGTTAAATTACAGTACATAATCTGTGCATTTACAGGTCTATTTCTTCATGTAAAATGTAGAATATTCTATAAGTGTGCAATTTTATCCATAAAAGATCATATATTTTTCCTTTTTATCAAAAAAGAAAAAAAGGCTTGGTAACACTTTCTATGAATGTCACCTTTGTAAGCATCTATAAAAACATTCATAACATGTTATAATGCATTGATAAGACATTATAATCATAGCTATAAATATTTATAAAAATGAATTACACTTTATAGCCATGTTTATTATGCATTATGAATTGTTAACATAATACATTATAAGTACTGATCATAACAAATTATAAGAGCTCATAAGTGGTATTTGTCCGCTCTAAGTAAAGTGAAGCATTCTGTACTAAAGCCTCCTCCAGTGTTAAGAGTGAGGCTTCAAGTTGAAGTTTTTACTGAGGAATTTACTGAAACAGTAAAACATACACAATAAAGCACATTACAGGCTTCAAATGTCAGAGTTTAAACTAGTGCTGCCATCAGTGTTTTACCCAATGTGGGAAAGTCAATGTACACCACCGTTAGCTTGGTATTTGTCTTTACGCTCTCCAAGCTGGGACTGACTTCTTTGGCACTGAAATTATAACATGTTATTAACACTATGTATAATGCATTATATTAACAATTCATAATGTATAATAAACATGGCTATAAAGTGTAATTCAGTGTAATTCTTTTTTTTTAGAAATATATATAACCACATTTATAATGCCTTATGAATACATTATAACATGATATAAATGTGTTTATAGATGCTTACAAATGTGACATTCATAGAAAGTGTTACCAAAGTCTTTTATATCCTCCACTAGAAGCCAATCAATATATGAGCTGGCTGGCATCAGCCATTACTGACAACCTGCAGATTTAATGATATCAACAAAGGTATTGTTTTGATTCGAACACAAGCACCATCACAGTGAACAAAACAAAAACATGTTAAAAGCATCCAGTCTCATGCTTTATTTTGTAACACAAATAAATAAGCAAATAAATAACACTTACTATGAAGAGAACTGATGAAAAAAGTGGTAATTAAGAGAAACTAAAACCTCAAAGAGTTCTGGTTAACCCTGTCCATACATACCATGTTTTGTTAAACAATCTTCTTCTTTAACAGGAAATATTTAGTGTTTACCAGCCACTGGTAACTAGCCACTGTTAATTAACATTAACTAACTTGGCTAGCTGGCTTTCATACAATGGAACTCCTTCCATGCTTAGTTTATGGGCAAAACATTGACAGTTCTGGGAAATTATAGTGGATGTTGACTGATTTAAGTAGTTAACATTACTGTAAAATGTCACAGGATAAGAATCCAAGAAATATGGCTATGCTAGCTTGTTCGCTAACTTAGCAGCTACTTTAATTATTCTAACTTCAGTTCAATATTGTAGCCACGTGTCTAAGTTAATACCTTCCGTCATTTTCGTAGAAATAATCTTACTAACAACACATTTGAATTTATCACCATGGTTAAAATGTAGCCAGATCCTCTCAGGGAAAGGAAGCAGCAGTTTTCACCTCTTATCTCACTCTCTGCTAACCAGTGGAGCAACAGGTAAACTACCCAGCTTGCAACGCATGCCTGAAAATACAGAAAAGTGACAGTGAAATGCTAAAATGGACAAAATAGAGGAATAACCTGTTAACAATGTATGTTTTTTTACAGTGTGAGATGGTACTTGCTTAGATGGATGGATGCTTAGATGGTCCTTGTTTGCTTGTGGTTCATTGCTTTATCACAGTTCAGTACCTTGAAAGGTGCTCATGAAAAATATTCTATTAATATTATTAGGAATAGGGATGCACTAAAATTTTGGCCATCAAAATTTTGACCAAAAAAATAAAATTAATGGATTCAATATGCCTACAATGAAGTCACCAAATACAAGACTTTCCAAGTAATTTGAATGCAATTAAAAACATTGTTTCCTTTGTTTTTCTAAGCTGTAGGAATGTCAGCTGTGTGGAAATATTTCATCTGATTTTTTTATGAAGGACATTAGACAAGTGACTTATGATCTCTGTCTATGTCAAATGTCAAGATGGTGTAAAACACCCAATCTCCATTACAGGTTTTAGACCACTTGAAAAAACTACATCCAGCTAGATATGCAGAATATAGCAAAATAACAGAAGCAGAAAGGAAAGTCCCTGGCAGCACAATGACACCATATGTAGCCTCGGTTTTCCAAATGACACAGCTGCAACTTTAGCAGTTTGGCAGTGCACAAAGAATTCAGACATTTAATCACCTGCCTAGACAGCTCCATGATCAATAACCATTGCCCCAACAAAAATAATGAACCATTTATGTAATCCAATGTTGAAATGAATGTTAGTCATATTGATGTTGATTATAAACAGCCAAGTGCCTTTGGTGTTAACTATTGAAAGGTGAGCCTTAATTGAGTCAAGAGTTGAAGCTGATTAGGAGCAGATCACTGACTATAGTTTCAGTTGTCAGTGTGGATGTCAATCAAAACAAGCCTATTGAAATTCATGAGGGAAAAGCCACAGTTATCAAGCCTGGGGCAAGTAGACATTTACAAAAACGTGGATTATAGAATTACAAAGTGACAACTATATGCATGTCATATTTGACATTTAACATCAGTCTGTTCTTATTAAAATTACTAGCATTTCATTACATCAATCCTACATTTTAAGAGAACATATAAGCAGATATGGGTGTCTTTCAGACACTTTCTCTCTTCAGTCCAAGAGTAACACCTGACAAGATTGCAAAATCTTTAAATAATTTAAGAATCATGTCTTATATCTCAAGCTTTTTTTTTTTCTTAATTAATCAAAGTCATATTAATGAATTGTTAGGTCTACTGTTAAGAAATCAACACCGGTTTGATGTAAATGCTTCACTGAAATAACATCAACAAAAGATCTAGTTACCTAAACAACTACTTACGTGACAAAAGAAAGAAAAATGCAAAACTTAAAGTAATTAATTTTCAAGATTTAAAAAGTTTTATCAAGATAAACATATGATTTGTCAGGTTTATTTCAACTTTATTTCGTAATAATATCCTGCAATGCTGATCTAAAATTACTGATGCTCAGATACTCATAGCTGCCTATCAAAGAAGAATAACATTCAGTTTATAAATGAACCTAATTGAACGGCTAATGGTAGAAACTAAAGCTTAAATTGGTAGTTAAGGTACACACTTAAAAAATGGTTCTTCAAGGGTTCTTTAGTAAAAGTGATTGACCTGTTTAGAACCATGAGTTCAACATAGAACCATGTCATAGTTAAATGTTTCTTTGAATGGTGAAATGGTTCTTCAGATTGATGAAGAATGTGTTGTATATGGTTCTATGTAAAGCCCTTTTGAAAAGGGCACTATGTAGCACCAAAAATGGTTCCTTTATTGTTATGATATCAACGTTGTAACATTATAAGACCCCTTTTTGGTGCTATGTAGTACCATTTTCAAGAAGGTTCTATACAGATCCTGTTCTTCTTTCCATTACTTGTGCACTAGTTCTTTTAAGCAAAATTTGGACACAAATAATGTCATGGCTGGTTAACTAAATTTGGGGTAAAGGGGAAATTGAAAACATTTATTTTTTGTCAGACGATAGACCAAATCAGAATGTTTGTAAATATGAATGTTGGCCATACTTTTGGGTGGGTAAAGCATCCAGTCAGTGGTAGAAGCTCATTTTAAGTAGCAGTAAATGCAAACAGGACAGACTTAACCAAAATGTGGTCAATAATGATAAATTATTGTTGTATTTCAGGCTGGAATATCAAATATTTTGGGGGGGATATAAGGTCCACATGCTTTTAGGAAGTGCAAAGGTGCCCCATGCTTTAATGCTACTGCAGAGAAAGACAGAGTAAGAGATTGAATTAAAAAGTCTGCTGAGAAAAATTCCTTCCCAGGGCTCCCCTAATTCTCCTTATTTGTGTTAAGTTTAATTTCAGTGCATTAAACCTCGATAAATGCCGCCCTGCTTTGGAGCTCACTGTGCTTCAGTGTGATTTTTCTCCAGTGAAAAGCATGCTAAAGTGACTGGGTATCACCTCAGAGCAGCTAGACCTGACCCTGAGACTTTTCACATTAAAAAATTTCCACTCATCCCCATCTGTGGTCAGGAAATCAGAGAACAAGGAAACATGTATAACCAACAACATACTAGTTCAGTTTTAAGTTTTTCACATTTTTCAGCTTTTAAAAGTTGGTAGAGCTGCTAAATGTAACATGAAACCCACTGAATGCATTGTTAGCTTGCCATTAAAGTAAGAGCTGTTAGCATTATCATAGCAGATAAAATAAGATACTTATAAAGTCAATATTTTTCATTAAACACTGCACTGAAAATGAACTACTAGTGCATGCTCATGATTAAATGACAAAAAATGAACACTACGCAGTCCAGTTAAGCCCTTAAATGGACAGGGCCCACCGGCAGGCCCAACGTTGATTACACACTTCTTTAGTCTAGGAATAGCTCAGCCAGATTACATTGAAGTCCCTGTAGTTACTGAATAATAAGCCTTAGTCTATAATAAGCCTGGGATTTTAAGGGGTTAATGGTTATTGGAGTGGAAGATCCATCTAAGCTAGAATTTAACAGCACCAGAACAGCACACAAGTTTGCCAATATCAACAGTGATGACATTAGGAGCATATAATTTGCCAGGATTTAATAACAAATATGTATAGGCACACATTAACTCACTATTTAGATGTTTCATCACAAGATCCTTGAAAAAGTTTTTTTTTTTTTTTTTTCCAATAACTTGTGGGGACTCTGAAGTAGGGATCAGCATTGGCAGAAAATCCTGTCAGCCAGTGCAGCACTATCAGCGCCATCCACCCAGAAGTAAGGTCTTTGTTTTTGTGATGTAACACTGATTTGTCCTATTTCTTTAAGCTAGAAAATGCTATTCTGTAATAGCTACAATCCTTAATAAGAGTTATCATGGTTACTAAAGAGATAAGATAAGATCAGAGTTGAAATTTTTCTGGAAGACTGCCCTTGGTCAGGTTTAGTGACCATAGCTTTGCTTATGCCTTCGTCTGTAGATAGTAAAACACACACACACTGATGCTTTTTCATGTACTAATTTTAACCAGAAATGACAAGCAAGTCTCAGATTCAAATTTTCACAGTAGAGCACAATTTTCTCCCAACACCTGCAGTGAGACTAGTGAAGATCTACCCAGCGGTGCTGAGAAAAAAACCCTACAGCTACAACCTGCATTAAGCTTGCTGGAGAACCACAGGCCTTACCTACTGATCTTTGTCTCCACTGGCCCTCATTCGATTTGACTCTATTAAAGTCGGACAATTAAAGTCAGGCCAATTAAAACCCTATTCCAGCAGAGAACAGCGTGAGGTCTTGCCTAATGGCTATGGAGTAATTAGCTCCGGAGAGAACGAGCTTCAGGGCCACCATTTCTTATCCAATATACAGAGGAGTTCAAAACATATCCTGGTCAGGTGTTGAGAAGTCAGCTGGACCTACTGGAAGCTCTATTAAAGCTGTGTGATATGTCCATTATCCAACATTTCTACATGTTCACATTTCTTGCTGTTTTTTTTTTTTTATTTCTGACATCAAAACAAACCCAAGAACAAAGCAGAACCTATGAGTCAAGTGTAAACTGAATTTATTTAGTTACAAATGTGTAATTATGAGGTAATTACATAGTAACATGTAAATTTTATCACAAATAGTAACAACCCTAGACATAGAAATAAAGATTCATAAATGGTTCTTGGCTGGAAACTTTTTTAATGTCTCGTTTATAAATGTTTCTTTAAATAACCAGCCACTTAAAAGTTCTGTAAGGAACCAAAACAACCTTTTTCAATAGTAATGCTCCCAAAAAACTTTTTCACCACTTTTATTTTTAAGAGTATAGATCTATCAGTGATGATACCAATTATCAGTCTGTTCTACTTTCATACCATTATTTCATGTGTATGGCATCAGAGTCAGACTGCCTTCCTTAGAGGCCTTTAAATTCAGTAATTATGGCAATTACAGATAAGCATCATTGCAAACAACACATACATCATCATTTCCCAAATGTACGACAGCAGCTTGTGGGCCAGCGGCGCTATTTTGGCTCGGCTGGCAAATAAGATTTATTGATTGTTCTCCTTCATTCCAACACGATTGGACTTTTATTGCTTATACATGCAGGGAAATGATTTCCTCCTCTCAAAAGGCAAATGAAAAATCTTGACGCCGTAGATGAAAAGACTCCTGTTGTCCCCACGAGTTTGCACAGTGAGATACGGAGAAATGAGCAGAGAGAGATTGTATTGACTGTCCTTGCTCCAGCGTAAAGTATGTCAATAGTAAAACACAAACTAAGCCCCCCTTGCCCCCTTCTCTCTTTACCTCACAGCTACTTTGGATTCTGCACTTATTCATGAGCACAGAGAGGAGATGGAAAAAGAGCTCGAGCACAAACAAATCTTGATTGCATTTTCGAATACAAACTCTGCTCGGCAAGCGAGGAAGCCAGTTTGCTTGCTTGAAAGTTTCACATCAGTGTAAATGATGCTTTATATTAAAGAAATAACCCACAAGAAGCAGTTTGTTACACTGATTTTACCACCATTAAAGGATGCCAGACATGAATTCTTCCACTAAGCAAGATAGTTCCTTAACAGTAGGCTATGGGTGCCAAGCTACGTCACAGTCAGGTCAAGATTATTTCATAAACAGCCCAAATATTTTAACTTAGCACATTAAAACTGAATTTGTATTATATGCAGTTACATTGTACTAGCGTTGTGCATATTGGCAATAAGTGGGTAATTATAGGTTAGTATTATGGTAACAAGTTGTATTCTTCTATAGTGACAACACAAAAAGAACAAGAACAGAAGAACCTACAAGAGTAGAAGAACCCTTTTTGGTGATATATAGAACCCTTTTCAAACAGGTTCTATAAAGAACCATCTACAACACATTTATCATGAACCTGAAGAATCCTTTCACAATGCCAAGAAACCTTTACTCAAGGGTTCTTTGAGTGTTCATGGTTCCATAGAGAACTATTTTCTTTCTAGAGCTGTACAGTAAAATGCTTAATGTGGGAAAATGAATGGACTCCATGTTAGCTAGGTGCTAACATAACACTGCAGATCCCACAGCTGAAATTAGCATTACCAGATAAGGGGTAGCCAGATACTTACAAAGAAAAAAGGTACTTACAACATTTCTATATTAAAGTCTGCTTAATAAATGACATATATGACTGAAAACAAAGTCTTATTTTTTATTTTGTCTCAATATTTTACTGTGGCTTCAGATGTGGCTCGGCCAATTAGCTTTTAGAACCGCACAACCCATTTTATGAATCCCTTTTTAGTGTTCAGTTGTGGAGGGACATTGGCAAGCTGAGCTCACAGTGAATGTCTCAATAGCATGCAGTAAAAAGGTCAGAGAAAGATAAATGCCCAGGCGAGCGATAGGTTAAGGGCAGACTGCAGGGCTGTTTGGAAGGTTTGTTAACACCAACAGTCAGAAGTCGGGGTGGCTTTTCAAAGCTCTCTCTGTATGTTTAAAAAGAATCAGACTGATTCTCCAAAAGGACAACGGCTCAGTGTTCAGCAGCCTCAGTACTGCTGTTCTTACAAGAGAGGAGTGGGCAGAATCCTCTATGGGCAAGTGAGAGATAGAGAGATGGAGAGAGTGAGAGAGAGAGAGAGAGAGAAAGAGAGAGAGAGAGGGAAGAGAGGGAGCATTGAGGGTGAGCTGGTGAGAGAGGCCAGCAGAATGCTAAAAGGACGAGAGACCTCACATCGCTGAAGGAGAACTGCAGGAAACACAAGCAGAGCAGACAGGAAGTAGAGACAGGGGAGAACTGACAGAACAAACACAGCTCAGGGCAGAGAGAGAGAGAGAGAGAAAGAGTAAGGAAGACAGAGTTAGGAGAGAGAGAGGCAGGCAAACAGACAGATAGAAAGACAATATAGTGAAAGGAAAGAGAGAGAGAGAGAGAGAGAGAGAGAGAGAGAGAATGAGAGAGAGAGACAGAGAGAATGAGAGAGAGTAAAGAAGACAGAGTTAGGAGAGAGAGAGAGAGGCAGGCAAACAGACAGATAGAAAGAAGATACAGTGAAAGGAAAGACAGAGAGAGAGAGAGAGAGAGAGGGGGGAGAGAGAGAGATCAAAAATAAAGAAGACAGAGTGGGGACACAGAGCCAGACAGACAAAGTAAAGAAGATAGAGTGAAGAGAGAGACAAAGAGAGAGAGAGAGAGAGAGAGAGAGAGAGAGACAGAGAGAGAGAGAGAGAGAGAGAGAGAGAGAGAGAGAGAGAGATAGAGAGAGAAAGAGAGAGAGAGTAGACAGGACAAAGACAGGTAGACAGACAGAAAGAAAAGATGATATAGTGAAAGGAGAGAGAGAGAAAAAGAGAGACAAGTAGACACAAACTAAAGAAGATATAGGGAGGAGGAGAGACAGAGAGAAAGAGAGAGAGAGAGAGAGAGAGAGAGAGAGAGAGGGCAGGAGAGAGAGGAAAGAGAGAGATAGAAAGTAAAGAAATTAGAGTGAAGAGAAAGAGAGAGACAGACAGCACGCAAAGAAGATTGAGAGACAGGGAGAGACAGACAGATGAAATAAAGAAGATAGAATGATTAGAGTGATAGAGAGATGGGCAGGCAGAGAGAGAGAATACAGAGTTAGGAGAGAGACAGACAGACAGAGACAGAAAATAGAGAAACAGAGTGAGTACAGAGAGAGATAGACAAACAGAGTAAAGAGTCGAGAGAGAGAGACAGAGAGACAGAGTGAGAGAGAGAGAGAGACAAACAGATAGAAAGTAAAGATAGAGTGAGGTGAAAGAAAGAGGAACAGTGAGACAGACAGAAAGAAAAGGGAAAAGTGAGGAGAGAGACGACAGACAGTCAGTCTCTCTCTCTCTCTCTCTCTCTCTCTCTCTCTCTCTCTCTCTCTGACTGAAAGAAATTAATAAAAGCCAGAGTGTGGACAAAGAGAGATAACAAGTAAGCATTGGAGGGAGAAAGAAATAGAATGAAAGAGAGTGAGAGGGAGAAAAGGAGACAACAGAAAGAAAGAAGAAGAAACAGAAATATAGAATACATAAAGAGTTTCATTACAAATCATTATATTTCATTTGTAACCATTTTGAATACAATGATTTTTTAAAAGAATAACAGTCGATGTGCAAGAAAAACACACTTTTATTTCTTTAATAAAGGTGATATTAATCATAATATAGCAAATATGTGTAACAAAAATAAATAAAAAAATAAAATCATGACAGTGGTCTATGACTATAATGTGTTTTGGAACTAAAATAAACCATTCATTTAATAAAAAAGAGGGAGCGAGAGAGAGAGAGAGAGGGAGAGAGAGAGAGAGAGAGAGAGAGAGAGAGAGAGAGAGAGAGAGAGAGAGAGAGAGAGAGAGAGAGAGTCCTGTGCTGGTAGCCATCTGGCCTCTGCACTGATCTGGAACGTGATGCTGGCAGCTGAGGGAGAAAAGTGAAGGAAGCGAGGGAGGAGAGGAGAGGGAGAGGAGAGGCCAGTCTGAGAGAGAGCAGCACCACTTTACTTATTCATTTAGATGGCTACCTTTGATCCACACTTTTTAATGAATTCATGAGAACCACATCTCTTTGGCCAGTGCAGTGAATTTTGTTCTGTGGATGTGGCACTGCAGGACAGTCCCGCTCCTGCGGAGTCACATCATACATCAAAATTTATTTTATCAGCTCCACTTACTATATAGGTGCACTTTGTAGTTCTACAGTTACAGACTGTAGTCCATCTGTTTCTCTGATACTTTGTTAACCTGTTCTTCAGTGGTCAGGACCCCCATGGACCCTCACAGAGCAGGTACTATTTGGGTAGTGGATCATTCTCAGCACTGCAGTAACACTGACGTGGTGGTGGTGTGTTAGTGTGTGTTGCGCTGGTCTGAGTGGATCAGACACAGCAGTGCTGCTGGAGTTTTTAAACACCTCAGTGTCGCTGCTGGACTGAGAATAGTCCACCAACCAAAAATATCCAGCCAACAGCGTCCTGTGGGCAGCGTCCTGTGACCACTGATGAAGGACTAGAGGATGACCAACACAAACTGTGCAGCAGCAGATGAGCTATCGTCTCTGACTTTACATCTACAAGGTGGACTGACAAGGTAGGAGTGTCTAATGGACAGTGAGTGGACACAGTGTTTAAAAACTCCAGCAGCACTGTTGTGTCTGATCCACTCAGACCAGCACAGCACACACCACCACCACCACCACGTCAGTGTTACTGCAGTGCTGAGAATGATCCACCACACAAATAGTACCTCACAGAGAGGGTCCATGGGGGTCCTGACCACTGAAGAACAGGGTAAAAGGGGGCTAACAAAGTATGCAGAGAAACAGATGGACTACAGTCTGTAACTGTAGAACTACAAAGTGCACCTGTATAGTAAGTGGAGCTGATAAAATGGACAATGAGCGTAGAAACAAGGAGGTGGTCATAATGTTATGCCTGATCGGTGTATGTTGCCAATACAAATAGTACCTTGATGTAGTTTTAATAAATTATTGTTTGGGATGGTTGGTTTTTAAGCTATTATATAGAAATAAATATAGCATTATATTAAATTTTCTGAGCTTGTGTTCTTTGACTGGCAAATAAAATGTAGAATGGGTTGGGGGCTGAGAAAATTAAAATGACTTAAAGGTACAATAAGTGAAAAAAATCCATTAAAACTTAATGGACTCATGTTGCAGACACAGATTCCCCACAGACAGTGTCATTTAATCTGGGACTGGTTTTGAAACGTGTCCAGAAGCAAAGCCCAACACTGCATAAATGAAAAGCCCTGCTGAGTGGTGGCAGCAAGCAAGGGCTGTTGCATAGTAATGAGAAGTTAAAGGTCCCTTATCCTACATTAGCCTTGTGTTTTATTCATCCTAAGGTCCACTTGAGATGTTTATGTGGTTTTATAATCAAAAATAGTCATATTTCAAATTTACATGTCTATTTTCTAACCTCTCTTTATACCAAAAATGAAAAAGGCTGTTTTTGTTACTGTACTCTGTAAGATTTTTATATGTAAATGACCACTGTTCTGATTGCCTGCTCTGGATTTTGCATTATTCAAAAAGCTAAACTAAGCTTCTCTAGGTTGAATAAGCAAATACACACTAAATGGCCAAAAGTATGTGGACAACCCTCCTAATTAGTGAGAACAGGTGTTTTGGCCATGTCCATTGCTAACATGTACAAAATCAAGCACATAGCCATGCAATCACTATAGACAAATATCAGCAGTAGAAAGGTTTGTACTGAGGAACTTTAAAGTGACTTTAAATGTGGTGCTGTCATAGGATGCCACTTTTACCATAAGTTAGTTTGTGGAATTTCTGTCCTGTAAGATCATTGTAAAATGTAAGAGTCTAGGAGCAACAACAGCTCAGCCACAAAGCGGTACACCACACAAACTGCCAAGTGCAGCATTTAAAAATCGACTCTCCTCTGTTGCTTTACTCGCTAGAGAACTCCAATCTGCCTCTAAAGGCAACATCAGCACAAGACTTATGTGCCAGGAGCTTCATGAATTGGGTTTCATTTCTGAGCAGCTGCACACAAGTCTAAGATCGCTATGTGCAATGCCAAGCTCTGGACTCTGGACTCTGGAGCAGTGTTCTCTAGAGTGAGGTATCAGGTGTCTGGTGGTCTGATGAATGATTTTGGTTTTGGTGGATGCCAGGAGAACACTTCCTACTGCAATGTAAAGAGCCAACAGGGAAGTTTGGTAGAGGAGGAATAATGGTCTGGGGCTGTTTTTCAGGGTTTGGGCCCCTTAGTTCCAGTGAAGGGTGATGTTAATGCCATAGCATACAAAGACACTTTAGACAATTATGTGCTTCCAAATTTATGGCAACAGGTTTTTTGTGTACAAAGCCATAAAGTCCATAAAGACATGGTTTGTCAACCCCATTTAACACCTTTGGGATCAACTGTAATATCTAATGTGAGCTAGGCCTTCTCTCCAACATCAGTGCCTGACCTCACAAATGCTCTCTTGACTGAAAAGGCACAAATCCCCATAGACACACTCCAACATCTTGTGGAAAGCCTTCCCAGAAGAGTGGAGGCTGTCATAGCCTCAAAGGGGTCCAGCTACAACTGTGACGAGCCATGTGACCAGCTATGACTATGACTTTGGAGCTAAAAGTGCTAGAAATGTTTTGTTGTACCTTTAAACGAATGACCACTAGCTCTAAGGATACTTTGTGTCCAGGGATATACCTCCACAGCTCACTTCATCACACTGTCTGCATCTGAGTTTCATAACTGATGTAAGCTTGGCAAAGATTTGGCCTAAATCGCCACTGAAGCCCAGTATAACCCAGATAGGTCTATTTAGTTGAACCTGCAGCTTTAGAGCCAGCACTGTAAAAAATAGCTCATCAGGTCAACATCAAAAATTATTTCATGTAGTAACAAGTAAATGAACAAGTTTTATTCAACCTAAATAAATTCTCTTAATGAATGATTCTTTTAATCACATTATTTTTTGAGTGGAACAAAACTAGTTCAATTGCTTGCTACTACATGAAGACATTTTTTGAGGTTGATCTGAAGAGCCATATTTTACAGCAGGTGGACATAGTCTATGCTGATCAAGGACAGAACATTTTAAACATTGATGAGCCTCTCATAAGCTAGCACACACACGTACAGTTGCACAATACATAGCCTAGGGCAGGGGTTCCCAACAGTTTGCAGCTTGCAGCCCACAAGACTGATTGCAAATGTTCGATTGTTTAAAATACAAACAAATCATGTCTATCTAATGAAAACACGTATCTCCATTTTTTTCCATTTTTATTTTTCTACTATCTTTTGAAAAGTCTTTTTTTATATTACATGGAAATTTCATGATAAATGGACCAATAGAAATGCTAAAAAAAACTTAGATATATGATCTCTTTACATTAATTTGCATTAAAGGTTATTAATGTTTTTGCCTTCTCCTGAAAAGTTTCTGTTTTGAAAAAAACGTTTGTTTTGGAGAGCGAAAAAATGTAACCTAATAATAAATGTAGCCTATCACAACAAAACAAACACCAAAAAATATCCAAACATTTTCTGACTCATCTAAGGAGATTGAGGTCTGACTCAATTTGATGCAGTTTAGATGCATCCTCACTGTTTAGCCTCAAAACAAGAGCAAAATTTGTTCAGCTTCAAAGCTTCGATGTGATTGAAAAGAGAAGCATTTTACATTGACTTGCACTAAAAATAGTTAAACATACCTGGTTAGCACTGTTCTAAACCAATGAACAAGTTTAGCTTAACTATGACGTTTTAATTTAGCAAAAAATTGCAACAACATTTGTCATATTTAAAAGTATATTTGGTTATACTTCTATGTATTACAACAAATTTTTGTGGTAAAGAAAAAAGAGACTGGCACAGCTAGGGGGTCGTAGCATCCATGTCAGTGGCCCTTTGGGGGGCCGCAGTGGGGGGAACAAAAAAACCTTAGATGCTGTATCTTAAGTTTACAAATGGTCAGTTTGTTAAATCTGCTTCTGCCATTTCCCATATAAAAAGGAATACTTATTTACAAATGGTAGGTGTTATCAAACTTCATTAAAATGAAATATGTGCCAACCAATCACAATTCACAGCTCACTTTAACATCTGTGATGTCACTCAGGATGACAGTGCCTTGTCTGTTGTATGCGCAGGTCAGGGATAGCTGCAGAGGAAGCCAGCGAGGCTCTGATAAGACATGATTCTTGTTCTTTAAGTGCAATTAATGGCTAAAAAATTGCTGCTATAATGTATTTGCAAAAGCAATACCATGCATCCACTGACCAAACTGTACACCATTTTTATTTTTATACATGCACAACTAAAACAAGTAGCATATTGGAAACATAGTATTACATTCCATTTTTGAAATACATCGACAACACCGTATTTTAGTGTGTTCCATTTTCATATGAAATGCATTGAACTAGCTGAACTATTTAGTGTTAAAAATGAGAGGTTAGCTCAACTCAAATTGATGATACAGTAACTGATTACACAGCTTTTCTTGAGAAGACTCAATTTGAGGACACAAGAGTTCACACAACTCAAACTACTTAGTAGAGTCAAAAGTTTTCTTAATGTTTTAGTTCTGCATCTCAGGTAAATAAAACAAACTTTTTATATACGTATTTTTCCCACTAGCCTGGACTCTTTCCATCACACTATCCTGCTAGTTCCTCAAGGGAACACACTTCTGGGAATTGCTGGGCATCAAACTCACAACCTCCTGTTGGGATGACGGCTTAGTCCACTGCACCACTCAGGAACACATGAAACAACTCAGATGTTTGTTACATTAGAGAAAATATTTGTTGAAGTGTGGCATGGTCTCATGTGGTGCAACTGTTTAATAATTCATCCCAACATCAGAAGGTTGTGAGTTTGAATACCAGTAATACTACAGCTGTCCATATCCAGAAGCCCAAAAGGTAAATATGCCAGATGGGGCTGTGTAATAGAAGGAATGCCAGCTAGAGGGGAGATTTGAGTAAAAAAATGCAAACTCAGTTTTTTGTTTTTTTTTGTTTTTTTTTGTTTTTTTTTATCTAACAGAGCAGAACAGAGCTAGAAACAGAAGCTGGGAGAACTTTTGACTCAAATAAGAAGTTTGAGTTGGGTGAACTCTGGTGTCCTGAAGTTAAACTCAAGATAAGCCATGTAATCAGTTCCTAGATCAAGTTAAGCAGACTTCTAATTTTTTTACAGTGTTGTTGAAAAGACTTGTTGTTTGACTGAATTTTAAGTTTGACCTTAGTAGACTAGACTGAAGGATACTGTCAGGACCAAGGGCTATCCCCTTCAACACCTGGCCTCCAACATAATATTTTGAGTAAAAAAAGAAATCTTTTAAATCTGGCTACACACTTTCACTAATAACTGTTTTAAGTCTAAGTTCTCAAAAGATGTCAAAAAGTAAAGAGTCTTCAGACGCTGAGTTTGTGGAAGAGGGAAAAAGGCTTCTTCTTTATTTCAGCATCAAGTGGCACAGGGTCTCGAGAGACCCACTTGCGCAAATACAGTGTTCCAAACAACCGTTTACATACAATTTATCTGGGGTAATTTGATATCCCTCCACCTTCCTTCTCAAATTTTGATATTAAAGGCTCCCGAGTGGCGCAACCGTCTAAGCGTTGGCCCACTCATCAGGAGATCGCGAGTTCAATCCCTGGTGATGCTACAGCCATCCATAGCCGGGAGTCCGAGAGAGCACAATTGGCCTCGCTCTCTCTGGGTGGGTAGGATGGCCCCTCCTTCTCCCCCCATCACTCAGCGTGATGCTAGTCAGCGCAGGCATCTGTTAGCTGACGTAACAGATCTGGCGGTTGGCGCTTTCCTCCGAGCGCGTTCGGCTGTCCAGTGACGTTGCGTGAGCGGCAGCTCGAAAAGAAGCGGTGGTTGGCTTCACAGGTCTCGGAGGAAGCCTGTGCTAGCCTTCACCCTCCTAGCGTTGATAGTATCATGTGATTGGGGGAGTCCTAACTAGCAGGTGGAATTTGAGACGACTAAATTGGGGAGAAAATTGGGTAAAAAAATAAATAAATAAAAAAATATTTGATATTAGCTCATTCTCTAATAGGTGCATCTCTTCGTCCATTAAATTTGTCCATCGCATGACGAGATCACTTCTAAAAACTGGTTTCACCCATTTTTTACGAGTCTTCTTTACCTTTCAAGGTCAACTTTCCCCTCTCTTCACTGGGTCAGTAGGTACACACAGGCCTTTCTGTGAACCGAGGGGCTTTCCAGTGTCTGTAATCTCCTATGCAGACAGACTCAGGCTTTCCCTTTGTGAGAGAATTAATATTCTCTGTTAGGCAATACTTCCTATTTGGTTATTGATCACAATATCTAATCTATTTGATTACTGATTAAGGGAATATATATTCAAAATGTCTATCAATATGTAATCTATTTGATTACTGATTAAGGGACTATTCATTCAAAATCTGTCAATACGTACATAAAAGAAACATAACAAGTGTAGAAACTTCCAGAATGGCTTACTGCATGATAAAAATGCAGCCTTTGTTGGCCTTGATTTTGGATTGAGATGGCAGGAAGGGGAGGTCTTGGAAAGAGGATTTATTATTGGGCATGGATGGCAGGAGCTTCAGTCCCAGTCTGACTGTCCAGTGTTTGAATAGGAAGAGTGATTAAAGTGACATCTGCATTTAGAATATATGGAAAAGATGTCAGTAAACATGATTGGAAATTGTGGTTGAAAGTGTACATTCAATGACCATGATGTTCGTGCATTAGTGTGGTATGTAAAAAAAGGAGAGCATCTGTTCCTCAGGTGACTGAGAATGTGCACTGTGTTAGCAAGAACAGTTCATCCACAACTACATAGAGAGGAATATAATAGTGGGGCTGCAGTGCTTGAACCCCTCATTACAAAGATGAATGAACATTTGAGAGTTAATTGGTGTAAAAACCATCTGAACTGCTCTACAGAGAAGTGGAAAAAAGGTTTCATGGTCAGAAAACCATACGCTCCAAAAGCAGGAGAGTGCTTGTGTGGCATACACCAAAAGAACAGTACAGGCCTAAATGCTTGACCCCTACAGAGGTGGTCCAGTGGCTTTGTTACACTGTGGGGAGTGCAGTGCTGGCACCGTGAGTCCATTCATCTTTTTAGAAGGAAGGGTCTCTGCAAATCAGTACATAGTTATTCTGACTGATCACCTTTATTCCACGATGAAACATATTTCTATCCTGATGTGTCTGTTCCAGGATGACCGTGCCCCCTCCACAGGGCACAAGGGCTCCATGAAAGATTTGATGAGTATGAAAATGATGAAAAATACATGTTGTGACCTTCACAGCCACCAGATCTAAACCCAGCTGAACACCTGTGGAACATTTTGTAATGAGGGGTCTCAACCACCATTATCAAAATACCAATATAAGGAATATATTTTGGAAGAACAGTGTTCCATCCCTCTAGTACAGGGGTGCTCAATCCTGGTCCTGGAGATCCACCACCTTGGAGGGTTCAGATCCAACACACCTGGCTTAGATGGCCCTGAAGGCCTTGAATACTTGGATCAGGTGTGATACATCAGGGTTGGAGCTAAACTCTGCAGGGTGGTAGATCTCCAGGACCAGGATTGGGCAACCCTGGTCTAGTAGTTACAGAGACTTGTAGAATTTATGCCAAAGCACAATTAAGCTGTTTTACTGGTTTGTGGTGGCCCGACACCTTACAAAGGCAATTTGTGTTGTCCTTTAATTTGTCTTCTTTGTTTCTTTTTAAATTATTAGCTGTCTAACATTGCACTAATATATCATTGGCCATTCAGCCATATCAATTTTGGAATGTTGACTAACACAACTCAATATCAGCAAAATCCTGACACTTGACAGGTTGGCTGAAGTTAGTCTTAATGACAACTGCAACTGAGTGGAATAAGCATTTATAAATGTTTGTGTAGGTTAATGTCAGCTGTCATGTAAGGCTTACATAATTGTCAAGTAGCCTTATGAACATGACCTAGAGTAAAGTGTTACACATTTGTTTAAGGGCCTTTATGTCAATGCAACATTACTTGCTTCATAAAACATCTGAGGTTATATTGCAAATGCTGAAATAAACTATTTATAAATGTTCAAGTACTGCTTTATAAATGCATTATTTAGTGCCTATACAGGTATAAGAAGTCCATTTGTAGGTAGCTTTTAAAAAATATTGTGTGTGAAAGTCTCATGATGAATAGACCACTTGATATGTTTTTTTTTTGTTTTGTTTTTTTTTTTACAAAGAACAAACAGGGGACTCAGTTTTACACCTCTCTTTTTCTCTTAGACTTTAAAAGGACTGTTTTTGTTACTGTACTTTTATAGCTTATATATATAAATGAGCTCCATTCTAATTGGCAGCCCTGTATTGTGCCTCATTCAAAAATCCAGGTCCAGGTTGAAATACTAATCATAAGTATAAATGGGTGGGGCTAATCTACTGTTGGCTACCATTATATGCAAATGCAATCATTTTTGGTGTCACAAAAACAGTGAAGCTTTTTGCAGCTTAGTAGCTTAAAGACCATATTGGGTGGAGTGAATTGTGTGTTTTAAAATATTCACATACTATATCAAACTCTTATTTCAAAAAAGTTAAGAAAATTCAGTTTTCCACACTTTCAGAAATAAAGGTATGAAACTGTCACTGGGGAAGCACCCCTCTTGTCACTGGGGTGGTACCCTCAAGGGGACTTCTCAGTACCTTTAGTCAGGGAACATAACTGTACCATAATCCATTAAAATTATATGTTTCTAAGTTGTATTGACTCCACATGCCCTGTCTCGTCTCCAGGCTTTTTTATTTTATTGTTTAAATTAAAATCACAATCAGACCTGTAGTACCTTTGAGGGTACATTTATGTTGTTTGGACCTTGAAGAAAAAAAAATGTACCTGTATTGTACCTTTATTTCTAACAGTGCATGATATGGCCTCTTAAAGTTAAGTGATGTAACAATAGATGTTGTGTACAGTGGACATTCTGGCCAGTAACTTTGGCTCAGGCATGCCACAGCTGCAGCAAAGAAAGCAATTTTCAGTCCGGCTGAACGCAAATAAGAGAGAGGAAGAGAGGAGGGTATCTCACAACTGGGTGGAAAAAACAGCATGTGGTACAAAGAACCAATTACCCTCAGTGCCCCATGAAGCTAAGCAAATCATCTCCTAAACCAGAAGGAACCAGAGAGGTACTGCTGCTCCACAATGACTTTTACACTTTCAGATGAATAACCTTCAAGATGTGGTAATGCAGGCCGCAGTCTAAATGCGCTCTAATGGAAATCCCACCAAGTCTAATTGCAAATCCACTGCGCTGTGGAACCGACTGAGTAAGCATTCTCACACATCATGGACACCTCTAGAACATTAATGATTCTAAAGTTTCCAGTGAATTTCCTAGTTTGCCACCTTGATGGTACATTTGCTTCATTTGCATGACTTAGCGAAGGTTTACATCAGCCTAGGTCAAACAGTCCATATTAGAAAAAACTAAAATTTCTTTATTCTTTTTATTCAAGATTATAATAGTATCTAAACATTGTGAAGTTACAATGTATTGTAAAGTTGTAAACATACCACTTCCTCCTCAGTGCCCAGTGCAGCAAAGCTGTAAAAACAGCCCATTTTGAATTCATTGTTTCTGTCATGTCACCTACGCATATTTAGTTTACATCAGTTTAGCCCCGCCCATTCATGTTGAAGTTGGACCAGTTTAATACAGGAAAGCCAATCAGAACAGAGATCATTTGCATGTATAAATCTGAAAGGCTCAACCTAATTAATTCTAAGAAATAAAGAGAGGTCATGTAAAAATTAATAATGACTGCTTTTGGCAAATAAACATAGACAAACATCATTAATAAACATCAAAATTTCAAGAAAAATGTAGATCCCTTAAATTTAACAAACAGCTAAGATAAACACTGATTGTAATCATATAGTTATGTAGTACATAGTATATTCACAAGCAGGAACTGAATATATTCAAAACATTTAACATGCATACTTAAATTCTTAATGTTAAGTATTGATGGACAGTCCAATCTGAACTGGGAGGAGTTATTCATAATGATCATAAATTGTTTTCATGCAAACTAGTAAATGCTTAATATTTCAGGTCATGTAATTTAAAAGATAGGAGTAACTACAACATTAGTAACAAACTAGCCTATAATTAATGATTAGGTTTCAACAATTTAAATTGATGATTTATTATTTGGATGTGACTAAGTAAGTAGTTATTAATTTATATGGTACTGCTTGTTAATGCATATGTAACTATTACATATTTTTTACCAGTTACCAATAACAGACTATTACATGATAATTACATTGTTTAATTAGAACATTAGAACATTTTGTACTTATAATACTAATATTTTTGTTTTGTTGAGACAGCAAATTAGATTTTAAAAAAAACATACTTCAGATATTCTGTGCATGTAAAACAAAACTTTTATGGATTTGTTTCACATTTAAATTTACTCTAGATTTACAGTGAAGCACTGGCTACTGAGTTGTAATACATTTATAGATCTTAGATAAAAAAATTACAAGCAATTACCGTATTTTAATTACAGCTTATTACTGTAAGTGTACATTTAAACAGTAATCTTGTGGTCCAGGTGACTATACACAACATATGGTTCATATTCCACTGTTATTTACTGTTAATATTGTACAGTAAGTTACTGTGAAAGTAACTAGTAGACAGTACTTTACTTTTACAGTGATTTTTTTTAAAGTCTAGGTATATTAGTCATATAGTTTGCCTTAAGCTTCTGTCGTTCTCCTGTTTTGCTGCTCTGGGATTTAATCCCATAGTACTGTTACTTCCCTTCATCCATCTCTCTCTCTCTCCTTCTCTCCTCTCTCTCTATCTCTCCATCTATTTTTGTGCATGGGTTACAGCAGTGTGGAGACTGAGGCAGCCTACAGCTCACAAGTGTGCCAAATCAAAAGTCCCCTCCAGCCTTGGCTTCTGAATCTCAGGATTAATTGAGATGGTGCATATCGGGGGCCTAATTACACAGAGCTCTTGCACCTACAGCTCTGCAGGCTACAGTACAGGCTCAGAATGAGGCTTATGCATGTCTAACACCCACTGTAATTCCTGCGCTTGTACAGCTGTGATTTAGCAGTTATTTAGAACAGAGCTCCTCAATTCAGACCTCAGGAACGCCGTTCCACTTCCTGAAACATCTGAGCCAGCCAATCAGCAGGCTGCAGCCCACGCTTACCTGGCTCCAGTTTACACTACCAGTGGAAACACTTGTCATGATCACCCTTAGAGGTCGAGTTACTTTCATTTTGTTGTGCTGTTCATGTAATTACATAGCGAGTTACATAATTGCATTTACATGTCATTTGCATGCTGTGTCAACAGGTTCAAGTCTGTATTTCTGACAGTTTTCCATTTTTTTATATATAGATCAACAAAAAAATGGCAAATTTGTATTTTTCTTTTGCAATACTGTGCACGAAATAACTTTAAATCAAATTTAAATGATAAATGTCTCCTATCCTAATTACAGACACAAATGTGGTGCAGGTTGAAGCCTTAGGATCCATATTTTTTGAGAGAATGTCTGTTTGATTCAATGAGCTACAAGAGAGATATAACTGAATCATATACTGCTGAAAACAGCTTACAGGGAGATGGAATAGGAATAAAATCTGGACTGGCTGGGGGTCCCCAAAGATCCCCCTGGGAATTTCTGGTTTAGAAACATGACATATCTCATGCTGTCACTTGTGATTTCCTCTAGTTTAACCCCTTAACAAGCCAAAGTTTTATTACACACTTCTATAACCTAGAAATAGCTCCACTAGTTTGCATTGAAGTCCGTGTAGTTACTGAATAATAAGCCCTTGTATGAAATAAACCTGAATTGTTAAGGGGTTAATAACACTGTAATGGGTAACCTGATCTTTTTGCATTAAAAGCAGGTACACAGCAAAGAAAATTCTCTGAATTCCCAGAATTCTCCTCCCATAAAATCGTACATTCTTTTATCACACTGCAGCCATAATGAAGCAACTGGGGGAAGGGGTTAGTTACAGGTTGAGGGGCCAGCTAGCAAGCATTAATTATTTCCATGACTGTTTGTGGTGCTCTAATCAGATTTTTTTTGGCCTCTTTTATTTAATTAAGGTTAACAAACTATCCTGAGAAGGCAATTTTGCCCATAATGACCATATATTTTGTAATACTTTTTATTGGTATTGACGAATCTTTATTTAATGGACATCAGTCCATTGTCAGCCAGTCATCAGTGGCATCCTGGATTCTAAGTGGATTAAATTCTAATTATTAAATACCCTATAATAATCGAAAGTCTTTGTATTGTAAAGACTCTATACCAATTAGTTTTTCATAGAGCCATACATTCAGACCCAGAGCCATTTAGTAACTTAGATGTTTAATGTTTTATGTTGCTCCAGTGGTGAAATAGGTGCTAATACATCTACTGTGAGTGTGTATCAGATAATAAGGATCTACAGATCTCATAGTGTGTTTTCTGCATCGTAAACAATGTGTGCTTCATCTCATCCCCTGAGAGTTACATCATGTTAGGAGAGTTAGAAGATCACACGGTTACCTTCAGACAGCAAGCTGCGAGGGTTATGGGTGGGTTTCTCTCATCAGTCTCCAGCAGAAAAACACCCAGAGTACCATTTTCCAACAAGCCAACTACTTGTTTATGGCATAAAATACACAGGTGACCCTGGGGGACATACTTACCACTCAACAGTAAACAGAAAAGGACAAAAAGAAGCCAATACTATACTTTTTAATGGGCACTTTTTGAAGAGCTTACTATTTTCTGGCAAAAAAAAAGAAAGAGAAAAGAAAACAGATGACTGAGGAGTGAAACTTTCACTGGAGTGCCTGAAGCACAGCTCTTTCAGAGAGGCACAGATGAGAAGACCTTTTCTGGAGGATCCTGGCAGAGTAGAGGAGTGTCAGAGAGGGGGAAAGAGAGAGGAAGAAGAGGATTAGATCTGTGAACTGAATCGGGCACGCAGAGCTACAGAGACTCCAGTGACAGATATAAAAGACAGCTTCAGTCGGTGATATCTCTAGGCACTTGGGAGTGTCGCTCAAGAAAGCTGCCCTTCTGCATTGATCTAGGACCAGACTCCATAACCCATAATCCTTACCTCAAGACGTTTAATTTATTGAACAAACCCCACAACAATCCTGTCATGTTCCAGTGAATTCACCAAGATGTCTTCCATTAAAGGGCCCATACCAGGGAAAACCGAATTTCCCTCACTCAGTTTAACCCCTTACCAAGCTATGGGCCCGACAGCGAGCCCAAAGTTGTATTACACCCTTCTATAAGAAAAGCTCCATTAATTTACATTGAAGTCCCTGTAGTTACTCGAAAATAAGCTGTAAAACCAGCTAATTTTTAAAGCATTATTGTTGCTGATGTTATAAAACCGTCCAGTTTATATATGTACATTCAATAAGTGCTTTATTATGTACACCTACCTTGTATCTATGCTTAGTGTTCATATTTCCAGCTCCACTTACCACATAGGAGCACTTTGTAGTTCTAAAATTACAGACTATAGTCCATCTGTTTCTGTGCATGCTTAGTTAGACCCCTTTCACCCTGTTCTTCAATGGTCAGGATCCACACAGGACCCCCACAGAGCAGGTACTATTTGGGTAGTGGGTCATTCTCAGCACTGCAGTGACACTGATGTGGTGGTGGAGTGTTAGTGTGTGTTGCGCTGGGTCAGACACAGAAGTGCTGCTGGAGTTTTAAACACCTCTGTGTCACTGCTAGACTTTGAATAGTCCACCAACCAAAAATATCCAGCCAACAGCGTCCTGTGACCAACAAGGTAGGAGTGTCTACTAGCGTGGACAGTGTTTAAAATCTCCAGCAGCACTGCTGTTTCCGATTCACTCATGCCAGTGCAACACATCACCACTGCATCAGTGTCACTGCAGTGCTGAGAATGATAACCCACCTAAAAATACCTCTGTGGTGGTCCTGTAGGGGTCCTGACCACTGATGAACTGTCTAAAGGTGTGATAACAAAGTAACAGATGGACTACAGTCTGTAATTGAACTACATAGTGCTTCCTATATGGTAAATCAAGCTGATAAAATGGACAATGAGAGAAGATACAAGGTAAGTGTCCTTAATAAAGTGCTCAGTGAATGCATATGTACACCTATTCTGCCTACAGCAATGTAGTTCCACCCATTTATATTGTGATAAGAAGTTATAAGGACATTATGAGGAGTATTTCAGTCTGTACTGCCAGCCAATCAAAACAGAGGCCATTTATATATCAGCCTTCAAGATACAGTGACAAGAAGATTCTGTTTAATTCTAAGGCTGGAAATTTGTAACTGGCAGACGCTTCAACTGATTGCTCATTGGGTTTACAGCACATTCATGGTACCACTTTAGAATAAGGCTACATTTATAAAGGGTTTATAAATGGTTTATATAAAGGGTTTATACATAGTTTTTTGGATGTCCGTTTCATCGATCAGCATTAAAACTGACAGCTTTATTTATTTTCATGTTTTTCAAGTATAACAGCTCAATTTTGCCCTCTTTATTAATATGTTATAACTGTTTCTTCATGTTTATACATGTGTATTCATTTTTAAGGTGTTTGTGTTTATGATCATTATTATTATTAATAACCATTTATTATCATAACTGTTATCATTAATAACCATTAATAAATGAATTTTAAACCTTTCATAAGTCAGATTACTGTAACACACTATGTTTTAATATGGGTCCTATGTATAAGCGACATGACAGACCTCTATTCAGCATGTCTGGCCTCCGCAGAGATCAATATGTTCAATGTGCAACAGAGGTCGTGAAAGGTCGACAGAGTCAGGAATGACATTTTAACTTAATAGCGCTGCGGCACAGATAATGTGTGTACAAAATGTGTGATAATCCACCTGGAGTTGAAACAACATGCTACTAAGCAACTGAAATAAGACCTCATTAAGACTGACCTTTGCAATCAAATGAAGGGGAAATCAGCATAAGCTGAAAGAGGGGAGGAGAAAAGTAGTGTGCCAAGCGACAGGGCAGTAATGCAGATTTTTTGCTTTATTTTGTGGCAAATGTTAATTTTGATTAGTGCAAATTATGTTGCTGGAGGCGAAGTAGAGGCCAGACAGAAATTGTGTGCTAGACAAGGATCTGAGGAAAGCATAATGAATCCCTGTTTTAAATCAGATGGACTAGTGAAGGGAAAAATGGATAGGTCAGTGGATAGATAAACAGACAGATGGAAGGATAGATAAGTGTGAGCTCCTGGGACTGAGGAACATGTCACTCTACTAAAAAAATAATGAATAGCTTGCAGTACAGAGAGTCTGTGAATTGAACCTGTTCATTGCTTCACCCTCAGATGTGTGTGTGTATATATATATATATATATATATATATATATATATATATATATATATTTGATTAATTATATATTAATTATATATTATCAATTATATATATATATATATATATATATATATATATATATATATATATATATAAAAATTATAGAAAATATAAAGAAGTCCATTAGCGAAACCCTATTAAACCATGTAGGATACCATAGCAACCACCTAGCAACAATTCAGCAACCACCTGGAATACAATAGTAACCTGCTACCAACAACATAACAATCATCAGGAGTACCATAGCAACCAACTACAACACACTAGCAACCATCTGGGACACTATAGAAACTTCCTAGCAACACTCTAGCAATCACTTGGGATGCTACAGCAGCCATATGGCAGCTCTCTAGTGATCATCTGGGTTCCCATAGCAACCACCTAGCAACATCTTAGCAAGATTAAGCTGTACAATCACTCTGCATATTCTCCAGGGCATGCACTTTTCTAGTCTTTCATATGCATGTCCACCATTTCAGATACTTCAGGTGTTTTGTTTTTGTCATGTGACTAAGTTAACATTAGCATGGTGACAAATTTGTTATTTTAGTTTCCAACCTGCCTCTCTGTACAACTAGGGCTGAAATGATTCACAAAATTCATAATTCAGTTTGATATGTTATAGTTGTGCATCAATCATGTCTGAAATGTGTCTAATGTTAAAGTTTCCCATTTTGATTTATTAAAATGTTCAACAGGGAAATATACAACATTTGAAACTGAAGAATGGCAGGGTTTATTCCTGACCCGTGGTTTCCTAGCAGGCTAGAAAAAATGAATGAAAAAGCTGTTCATAGTGTCCCAAAAAAATGAGAAACATTACTTTGTTTTACAGTCTAGATTCAGTTTCTGTTATAGTGTAGGACTCTTTGTACCTTATTCATGTACAGTTTTTTGTATGCTAAATATCATACCTAGTTAATAGCTAACTGTGTAATTTAGTCTGACTGCCTTTGAACTTTCCATCATGTTGCCCAAACCAAATATCTTGCACTTACCAGGTTACAAGGGACTTACTTGTTTACCGTAAGGAACTGTAAATAAAAATGTTGCGACAAGTCTAAACTCAAACCTAAACTCATTAGATTGAGAAAAAATTCCTAAAGCATTATATTCCCTAAAGCTTGTCCAAACAAAGAGAGCAATTAAGGGAGACCACCAAACCATCTGATTTTTTGACCATTAAAAATAAAATTTCTCTGATGCCAATGGAAAAATTACAAAGTGTGAGGTATTCATTTAGAAATTTGAGTTCTTGTGCCCTCAGGTCTTTTTTCTATCTTAAGTAAATGTCAGATATGGACAAAGCTCTCCTTAGTTCTTTTTGGTGGACACTACTATCATGGCAATGTTTACACAACTGCATGCCATTGGTCATGCAAAATAAGCATAAAAAGACACTGTTTCACCCAATGGCAACATGTAAAGAAGAAATTGGCCTGCTCCACTGTTTCTCTTGATGGTGAGAGCTGTGCTGAGTAAAGGAGTATTAATAATTTACTGAGCTAAAAGAAAACAAAGTTCAGAAACACTTTACCTGGATCCTGCTTTAAAATACTCATGCCATGAACATGGCATGGCAGGTGCCATACGCGGTCATGAGTTACCATGACAGATTTTGTCCAGTGGAAAAAAATAGCAGGTGTTATTACATCAAATGTTATTGCTGCTGTCATGGCAATTAATGGTGAGGGTAACATGACATTGTTATATTACTGAACAAAATTTGTCATGATATGTTTATGACATGGATATGTCGATGTGGCAGAATTCAAGCATAGTGCTACCTAAAGTTCCATACTGTAAAAAAAGCAACAAGAACATTGCCATTGTCAACCGTTCCCCGTGGATATCAATGCCTGCGGCTGTAATGTGGGCTTCTGGCTAAACGTGGGCTTCTGGTCAGGTCCAGATCACCAAGTTATTGGCCCCTGGGCACAAATATTTGGTGGTCCCCTACCTGGCTGCCTTTTTTAGGTCGTCAGCAATTTTTTACAATATCACAGCAAGTTACATGACGGTTATGTATCACCACAATGGTAGCAGGGTTGGGCATGTAACCGCTATCAGGACATTTTTATCCCTAGGCAACACAAAACAACAGCCCACATTAATGAGATTGGCAACAAACAATGCAACATTTCATATAGCAAAACATTCTCAACCTCAATAAAGACGACTTCAACTGAAATCAGACCACAGATGGAAGATACAAAGATGGAAGAAAGCAGCAAATAGTTGCCAGGCAGTGACTGGAGGAGTAAATGAACCAGACTTTTGGGAAAGACGAAGGATTGTGATCAGTCAGGATACAATAGAAGTGCTAGTGAAGCTCCTACAGTGAGTCAAAATAGCTTTTTAGATATTCTCATAACTGCCTAGGGGGCCCCCTAGCAGCATGGACTCTGGGCACATGTCCATAAAACCCATGGGATGACCCAGGCCTGCTTCTGATTAATTAGCCTTTTTACAGTAATGGGTGAGTAAACTTCTAATGAATTTGATTTAATAAATTGGGCTAGTTGGTGGTCATCATCCTAACTATAGCAATGTCTCGATGCTTGCCAGCTAGATACCACAATAGGTAACCAGCCAGACCTCAAATGAAATTCTAGGTGTTGCCAGTTACAGATTGAAAAGGCCAGCTTGCTACAAAAACTGGCTTCCTCTTACCACGAAGGAATGTAATGGCTAGGTCAATTCCATTGTCAAGCGTGACCATATCATCCTCACATAGTTTGTCCCCAAGTAGTTTGTTGTAGCTTCTGCTGTCACAGCTTACCATTAAATTAAAAAACTATCAATTACATCGAACCATCTTCAAAGTGACACCAGATCAGAATGGCCGTGGCCCTCCTGCTGCGAATTAAACAGAACCATCTTAAATTCTTAGCTGTCAAGTGTTTACTACTTTTTTCCTCCCCTCATACTTGGAAACGACCCGTTTCATGAGCGCTGATGAGGGAGGGACCTCCAGCTGCTTCAATTTATTTTCACTTTCATGCTTTTCATTATCATCTTTCTTCCCTTGAATGTCAACATATTGGACTAATAGAAGTTACTGGTGCATACAAGCCACTTAATTTCTAGCATAATTTTAACAATGGAGCAACCGCTATGGTGACTGGTCAGTCCGGGCCAACTGGGAATAGATTTCAAAGGATGTCTAATGACAGGCGAAATGGAGATTGGCAGTGGAAGTGCGAAACATTTTTTCCCCATAGGTGTTCAGCTTTTCTTTTGATACACGGACCTTTTGACCCTGAAATTAAACAAACAAAAGCTAGCCTGGCTAAATCAGTCCCTTAGCACATATCTTAGGATTATCCCTCGCATAAAGCAGACTAGGTCTCTACCACTTGCTGCTGCGTAGGGTCTCTTGTTCACTCTCTCTCTCTATCTGACAGATATCCGTGGACGGCATGCAGGTCACGCGCGATAGTTAGACCATGCCCAGCATACATTAACTCCTACATTAAACACAAGCCCTGTCACAGGAGTCTGATGCTGTTTGAAGCTTCTTCTCTCTCTCTAGTCCAGACTTTGCGTGCTGCACCCTCGCCCCCTACCCCCTCTACCCTCCCCGATTCCCTGCTGGATCTGCTCAACCCTGGGCTGCCATCGCCTGTCACTCAAACTCGGCCCAATGTGAGCTAGCAGGGTGTCTGTCTGTATGGATGGGAGCGAATGAGGAGGTTGTAGTTAAATAAAACACACGAGGAAGCGGCGAGTGCCAAAGACCTCCCCTGACATCAGGCCAGGCAAACACCAGGAAGGTGTTTTTGTTTGTTCGGTTTCATTTTCGACTCTGGGGCATATTTGGCAATTGGGTTATTTCCATAAAGACAACAAAACAATATTGAGGGAGAAGGTCATGGAATATGAGACTGAGATGTCTATGACATTATTCACTTGCTATGCACTTGGGTGAGTGTGGATCGAGGTGGGATTTTTTTTCTATGTGGTGTCAACTCTGACTCAGAGGCGATGTTTTCTTCATAGGATTTCAATTCTAATGACTATTCCTGCTCTTGAGAAACCGGTAACAAGTACCAAAACCAGCCTATCCCAAGCTAATAATCAGCACTTCACATTGTGGACTTTGTTTGAAGAAGTTTAAATAGAGTTCAAAAAAGTTAGTAACTTTAGTAAGAATAATAACAATAATAATTATAATAATTACAGTCATAGTAGTTAGGAGTGTGCAAAAAGGCCTATCGGTGCAATCACTACTCAAACATCAGAGATGATTGACATAACCTGACAATCCTTTGAAGGTGATAAATGCTGTGCTGATAATGGAAAGAGAACTAGAGAGGATTTATTTGATATTAAAGATCTCCCTAAATTATATTAAATTTCAAATACATGTGATGTTTTATCTTTGACATTTTATCTGATAGGTTTACTGTAAAAATTATTTTAGAGGAGTAATAAGCTGTTAGTCTATAGCTATTTAGAGCAATTTTTCCATTGTGTCAGCGGTGTTTTTCCTTGGAGTACAACACACCATCTAAGGAAAATTCTCAGCATTTTCCACTCAGCTCCACTGTCCTGATGGTTTGGATGAGCGATAGAATTTAAAAAATTGGTAAACCAAGAATTTTTTTATCACAATGTAATTAAAATGCCAGATGATGTTAGTATGTCACAGTATATATTTTTTTCAAATACAATGATTTTAGATACTTAAACAAACCTCTTTTTGTAGGTTAATAGTGGCATATTATCTGGGATGTCCTTTCTTTTTTAAATAAGACACATTTCTTACAACCAAAGTAACTCTGAAATAGTTTTATTGTGCATAGTAAAAACAAAACTAAACAATATATAGATATATAGATATCCTATATAATCCTATGTCAATCTTGCTTTCTAACACCAGCCCCAAATGGAGCTACATGTTGTTTCATGTCTGAATTTCTACAGGACTAAAGGTGGTTTCTTATTTGGCACCTTTTGGTTTGAATTTTCCGTTCCAGTTTAAATGGAGCAGCAGTAACGTTCTGGTGCCTGTACAGAAAAATTTGGATTATATCACCCTCATATACATCATCAGTACTAGCTGAGCTGGTCTATGGCTTGTTTCATGCAAAAACCCCAAGAAGGTTGCCTTATGCATAGAAACATCTCTGATTTAGTAGTTTGCCCAAAAATGCTAATGTTAGCATGGCGCGCCCTGCTTGTATGTCACATGATCTTTGCTTTTTTGTGGCATAGCTGTGTAATGTTTATGACAAAACTATCAATAGCTGAATTGATCTGCTATAACAGTGAAAAACATCCTGTTTTTTTTTAGATGCAGAGCATGTGTATGTGGCTTTCAAACTCACTCATTCACATACATTTAGCAGTCTGAAGTTTTGTCTGAAGACAACTTGCTTGTGTGTATCATTTAAAGAGAAGAAACAGTTGATAATCCTAATTTTAGATATCACACAGGCCCATTAGTAGTGGTAGTATTAATAGCAATAATAATAATAATAAATAGTAAAGTCAATTAATAATAAAGTCATTTTTTACCAACATTTGTCAAAAAATAAATAAATAAATAAATAAATAAATAATAATAATAATAATAATAATAATAATAATAATAATAATAATAATCATCATCATCATCATCATCATCATTATTATTAAAGTGTTGTTAAAAAGAAAAAGAAATCAGTACAGCTGTGTCATGTGCTCTTGCAGAATGCAGCTCACTGCATGCTCATTGGAAGAGAACAGCAGAGTCTCCCTCGCTTCTGTCTCCAAGCGACAAACCAGCCAATCAGAAGTCTGCATGGAGGTCTGCACGGCGCTGTCTCCACTGAAGGAGTTGAATGGGAGTTACTGAGGCACTTGGTAAAGGTGCACGGCCTGTAGATCAAAAGCCAACAGCAGGCTGTATTGATGTGAGTGGAGGTAAAGCTTGCCTTTCCCCTTTAGACTCACACTGTTGTGCACTAATTCAGTGTTGTCCACCTCCAGCCCTGTAATCCACCTGCATGACATAGTCTGAGGTTTTCCTCCTCTAACACACATGAAACACTTGATCATTAGCTAATGATGTGACTCAGGTAGAGGGGACAACTGGGGGCAAAGTACTCTATTTCGCTGTATCAAAGGGCCAGTTTTCTACATTTTTCTAGCATTTTATTTTTTCCCTAAGGTCCACTAAAAATGTTTTTGTGGCTTTTACAGACCAAAACCAATAGTCAATAGTTTTCCAACCTCTGTTTATTCCTGTAATCACCATAAATTCCAATAAGAATATAGAAAAAGTGTACTGTATATTTACCTTATTTTAAAGGTATAGCTTGGCAAAAAAATTACACCATTTTTCCACTTACCCTAAATGTCAATCAGCCAACACATTTGGTGTCAAATATTGCTTCTTTAGTTTAGTGCTGGTGCAACAAGGCTAACTTTGCTAGCACTAAACATCTAAAGGCCACCCAAATTATTTACCATAAACACCTAATCCCTAAAACGTCTCGCAACCCACTCAACCCTCATCCAGGTGTTCATTAAAGTTACACAGACTTGTCCACAAAAATAACCAAAACTTCATCACCTTAGCTGAACACTGCAAACATCTGTTTTAAACAATAGGGGTGTTGATCTTTTCACATGCACTAAGGTTATGTAGGCATATTGATGCTACAGATCACATTCACAATTTCTGTTGTTTCTTTTCATAAATAACTGTTAGTTGAAAGCACACAAATCACAAAAGTCATCTAGCATCTGTATGTCTGTCTGACACGCGTTCATGCAAAGGGAATTGGATAAAGTGGTGGAGTTAGAATTCAGCACAACACTTATTGTTTAAAATAGCTAACGCTGGGTTCAGCTAGACCTTCGATGGACTGGCAACTTGTCCAGGATGTTTCCTGCCTTCTGCCCAATGACCTCTAGGATAGGCTCCAGCACCACACTAGCCTCATAGCTCCAGTGCTGAATTAAAAAAGCCAAATTTGGACACCAAACATGCCTTGGCTAATCAACTACATCTGATGTAAGGTGGAAATCATATACATTAGATTTTTCACCTAATTATTTATTTAAAGTGCACATGTGTAGCTGATTACAGAAGAAGGAAGTAAGAAAGGTTCTCGTTTATTGGCCTGGGAAAATTAGCTGTGTAAGTGTGGCCTTTAAAGTGACCAGGGTGCGAGGAGTCAGCCAGGTACAGGTCTTCAAGAGCGCAAGAGGGCAAGAGGGCAAGACACCCAACACTACCTTCGCCTGCCTGTGTAAAATGATCACACTGTAAGTTGCTCTGGATAAGCGCATCTGCCAAATGCTGCAAATGTAAATTGCTCTGGCAGTTGACCAATCAGAACAGAGTAAGTAAGCTGACTAATCAGAGTACACTGGGCTCATTGGGAGGTGGGGCTTAAAGACACAGGAGCTCTAACAGAACTTTTCAGGTAAAGGGTTAGTAGAAATGTACAGTATGAGAAAAATTATGTATTTTTGGAACACTGGAGCATGTACATCTATTCTAGTAGACCCCAAAAATTAAATCATAACAGAAAATGAGCATGATAGGTCCTCTTTAAAACAAATGTGCATGGATAATATATGTCTTTTACATTTTATAAATAACATAATTAATATTGCTCATTTAGAGATATATGGTCAATACAATGAACAAAATTCAGTAACACTTTCTGTGAGTGTCACCTTTTTAAGCATCTATAAACACATTCATAACATGTTATAATGCATTCATAAGGCATTATAAACATGGTTATAAATATTTATAAAAATGCATTACACGTTATAGACATGTTTATTATGCATTATGAATTGTTACCATAATACATTATAAGTACTGATCATAACAAATTATAAGAGCTCATAAGTCGTATTTGTCCGCTCTAAGTAAAGTGAAGCGTACTGTACTAAAGCCTCCTCCAGTGTTAAGAGTGAGGCTTCAAGTTGAAGTATTTACTGAAGGATTTACTGAAACACTAAAACATACACAATAAAGCACATTACAGGCTTCAAATGTCAGAGTTTAAACTAGTGCTGCCATCAGTGTTTTACCCAATGTGGGAGAGTCAATGTACACCACCGTTAGCTTGGTATTTGTCTTTACTTTGCAGTCTCCAAGCTGGGACTGACTTCTTCGGCACTGACAGTATAACATGTTATCAACACTAATTATAATGCATTATATTAACAATTCATAATGTATAGTAAACATGGCTATAAAGTGTAATTCATTTTTATAAATGTTTATAATCATGTTTATAATGCTGTATGAAGGCATTATAACATGTTATAAATGTGTTTACAGATGCTTACAAAGGTGACATTCATAGAAAGTGTTACCCAAAATTCTTATGAAGTCAGAAACTGTAATGTGTAACACAAAAAAAAAAGTTAGCTATGACAGCTGACTGACCCACTGTCTTTAGTAACACCCCTAGAATGTAAACTGGCTAGGCTAACTGGACAGTTATTTGTACATAAGTCATGAGTGTGTTCATGGTTATGTCATCATAACAATGATGAATTACAAACTGATTTTTTGCAACTTCCTATTTCTGGATCTTGTGGACTTAATGGGGATAAATGGTACATTTTGAAACTGTCAAAGTGTTTTCATACCACATCAAATTCATAAAAACAAACCTACCAAAAACATGTGCACTAATATAAAAGCAGAATTTGAATTTCACTTGCGTCACTTTGCTGATTGTCCCAAAAGACTTTATTATTCACCAGCTAATTCGAGCACTATACAAGGGTCAAGGTGTGAATGGGTGGCCGACGCATGGTAAAAACAGGTTCAGCTGAATGTGAAAGTTAGTTTCTCTTTCCCTAGTGGTCAACACTGTCTCTTTTGTCCCGTGAGGGCAGAGGAGAGGTGATAACCACCTCTGCCTCAGAGCAATTTACAGCCATCAGCTCCAGGAAACACAGCATTAGCCAGAAAATGATCTCCAATGGCTAGCCAATTCGCAGGAATAAAATTGAAGAGCTTCCCAGGCACTGCCCCTACGGACCACCGCTGATAGCTCCTCCACTGACTTTAAACAAGAGGAACCTGCTCTGCTATCTGTCGATGGCATCAGTTGTTTGAAGAGCGATGTTGAGAGAGAGGTGGGGAAAATGGGAGAAAAAGATGTTAGGAATGACATTTCGAGCAGCTTAAGGAGCTTACAAGTCTCTTCTGGTTTAGAGGTCAAACACAAAATATCAAATTACATCTCCGAGTGTGCATGTTCTCAGCATGGAGACATGGCTGTGTTTTCACTTGGAAATGAATTTCCAATTGGAGATGAGAGTTCAGACAGAAATCTTTCCAGTGCTTCTCAGGTTTAAATTATTTTTTTGTTGCTTTATTTAAAAAGAAAGAAAACACAGAAAAGAAGAAGTTTAGCTGGTCCAGCATGATCAGTTTGGCTAAAGTGGTGAAACAGCTTAACCAGCTTGAGCTGACCAAGCTATTTTCCCAGATGAGGTATGATCCAGGGTGTCAACCACCTTGACCACCTTAGACCAGCAAGAATCTAGAGAATGACCCTCAAAAATAGCTTAGACCATCTGAACAAACAGATAATTAACAAAACCTGATCTTAGCTGGAAGACCTGTAAGCTAAGTTTACTTTTACTTTTATACACAGTTCTTTTAATAGAGGATGGGTTTAATTAAACAAGTCTTGCCACCTCTGAGCTAAAATCAGGCTCTACACTCAGGCGAGAAAATAGAAGTTTGCGATTAGGTTTGTGTGTAGTCGTATCTAAGTCTTTACTTTCCACCAGTAAGTCTGTGTATATGCTTCTCAGAGAAATGCCTGCAGATATACATTGTCACAATATATACCCCATTGCATTGTATTTCATTCACAGGTCAGGTGGGCAGGGCTAGGGTCCTGAAAACAGCAAATACAACATATTTAAGCATTTCAATTTCCACATATTCTTGCAGGTCAGAGCTTGATTAGTACTGAAACAGACATAACTTCTTTTTTTTTTTTTGCATGGACTGAAAGATATTTGACAGTTTTAAGTCATCCATCCTTTCCAAATGCAGTTTTTATACGTCCCACTTACAATATACCCACAATGAAATTTCAACAAATTCAAACAAACACAAAACACCACGATTTAAATTTCTTGCTGTGTTAGCTGACATGTATTATAATAACTGGAATATGTTGAAAATTCAATCCTCATATCTCAGCTTTGGAGTATCATAGGAATACCAAACTTGCACTTCTATCTACACTTCAACCTCCCTAACCTGTGGTGTGAATGTTAAGAAGACTGGAAAAATTAACATTTCACCTAAGAAAACTCCAAGGGGTGCCCCTGTTTCTTTGAGTGAATAATTAGACTTTCTCCATTCACACTCTGACATTCACACCATAGATAAGGGAGATGTAAGGAGGAGCACAAGGTGTCCTATGATACTCCAAAGCTGAGATAGGAGGATTCAATTTCAAACATATTCCCATTATTATAATAGAAGTCTTGTAACCGAAAACCCCCATTAGCACCCCCTAAAAATGCTGATTGGCTATTTCATACATAAATTATATAAATGTAATTAGCCCACCAGTTCACAAATATATTCAAACTTCCATATCAGGATCAGTCCTGTTTTAGCCTTTTAGACATTAACTTACGCCCTAAAGTATTGACCACAGGCTGACCCAATCAAATGAGTACAGAATATATCTTAAGCTGCATTTTTAAGGGTAATTGTTTATTTTCTGGGAGTGCTGTGTCTGTATTGTGATTAATCACATATTTATGCTCTTTGCCAAGCTCCGCCTTATTTTCTCAACCCTCTAATCACAGCTTAGCGAATATTTCTATTCGCCATCGTCTGAAGCCTTCTGTTAATTATCAGTGCACCAATATCCGAATTTGAAGCTTCAGCTGTGGTAAAAGGATGTACCTGCAGGATATGTCAAAGTGAAGTCCTGTGCCCTGTAGAGTATGGTTGTTTTTTACTCATCAAAAACCAAAAATCTAATTTTAATAATGTCACTGTCATCAGTGGTCTGTAAATTCGGTACTTACAATGCTCTTTAACTACAAAAGCTGAAGCAAAAGTCAAAGCAAATGTCTACTTCAATGCATGGAGTCCTCAAAGGTAATTTACATTTTTCTTGCTGTGGCAGTATGCTTTAGCCTAGAATATTTAGGTTTAGGGTTTTAAGTCTGCTACATTGATTTCCCTTGTCTTGTACACCTCAGCTGCCTAATAGATTTTAACTAAGTCATCTGCATTGGCCAGTGCCTGTGGTGAGTGGTGACTGATTTGTAGTGAAGGGTGCTGTTATTGGAGTGTTTGTGTTTATGTGAATCCAGCATTCTGGTTGATTTGTCTTGTTTTTTTTTTTGTTTGTTTTTTTTGTATTGCCATGGAGCAGGTGCACTGGAATAGGTAGGGAGATGACCTATAGCCTGATGTTATGGCACTGCAGGACATTAGCACTTTGGGAAATTGTATCTACACAGTTGAGCCCACCCATTTTTAAAAAGGTCCACTCAAAATGAATTTTGCCTACATCACTGGTGTGACTGCTTTGCATGTTGCTAAAATGCAACACGTTTAGTTGTGAAGAGCAAAAGCACAAAGGTGAAGGCTAGTCTCAGTCTTGATGTAACGCAGGTCACGGCAAGCTATAGATGTGTCCTCAAACAGTGAAACTATGTATCAAATCTCTCAACTAATTTCAGCATCAAGCTAGACTGCTGAATAGTGCAGGCTAGAGACTATTACATCAGTTAGACTTCCCAGACCCCCTGAAACAGCAAACCAGTAGAGCACCCCTTTCAAATGTTTTAGCACCTCGTAGCATGCCTGTGAAAAAATTCTGGTGTTACTCCTGGGAACAGGTGATGCTATAAATGTTTTAGCTGTTTTTGTATGTTGTACAGCCAGAAAAAAATAAACAAAATGGAACTTGGACTCAGGAACACCCTTTACTTTTTTCATTGTACCCTTCAGAGCTTCTGTAGGAAACAGAGGTGGCTTTACGCATCACACAATCTTGGTCATCAGTCTGCATGAAAGTGAAACTGTGCATAAAATCGAATACTTTGGCATTTACTATTACAAATGATGTTGTTTTCCCACTTCAATGCATGCAAAGCTACTGAGACAAACACTTGTAAACAGCTCTAAATTTAAAACAAATAAATCCGTCCACAGAAATCAGGAAAACGTGGTACGATGAACTGGCGACACATTCACTGTTGATGCCTTATCTGTAAACTTTCACAGACTCAGGAAAAAAAGAGCCCATGAAAGCCAGGAACTCCCACACACACCTATTTTCTCTTCCCCTGTGTCTGAAGAAAAGTGACCACAAAAGAAGCTAATGACCCAACAGATCAATCAGAATAACCTTAAAATGCCCCAGGGAATATGCCTGCAGGACTCTCAATGCATGCTGGGACAGATTCAGCAGTCGATACAGTGACCTCAGCTGTCATTACCCATGGCTCTGCTCAATCGGACACGGCACGGCACCTTAAAGACGCGCCATATATAATTAATGATACAGACACAATGCGGGCGCATGCTTTGCAACACAATGACTCAAACAGCCTTTTTCACAGCAGAGGAGACACAGAGTTCTGTGTACTTAAAGAGAAATTTCACCAGTTTTCATAGTTTTTACATAATTGGTAACACTTTCTATGAATGTCACATTTGTAAACACCTATAAACACATTCATAACATGCTATAATGCATTCATAAGGCATTATAAACATGGCTATAAATATTTATAAAAATGCATTACACATTATAGCCATGTTTGTTATGCATTATGAATCGTTAACATAATACATTGTAAGTACTGATAATAACAAGTTATAAGAGCTCATAAGTCATATTTGTCCGCTCTAAGTAAAGTGAAGCGTACTGTACTAAAGCCTCCTCCAGTGTTAAGAGTGAGGCTTCAAGTTGAAGTATTTACTGAAGGATTTACAGAAACACTAAAACATACACAATAAAGCACATTACAGGCTTCAAATGTCAGAGTTTAAACTAGAGCTGCCATCAGTGTTTTACCCAATGTGGGAAAGTCAATGTACACCACCGTTAGCTTGGTATTTGTATTTACTTTACACTCTCCAAGCTGGGACTGAATAATAAATGTGTTTATAGATGCTTACAAATGTGACATTAATAGAACGTGTTACCATTAAATTGTCAAGATGTAAACGAAGTAACTCAGAGTGGTTTGGTGTGAAATGGTCTAGAGAAACTTACAGATTCAGAATTGTTCACAGTGGTGGTGAAAGAACTAAACATCTGAAGAGTGTAACTGTCTCATCTCTGAATCATTGTTTTACAAGAATTTTGAAGAGATTTTGGCCTAGAATCCATTTTTAAATTCATCAAATTTATGTTGAATTTTCACATCAAGCCACTCTAAATGTATGTTTACACTTCAACAATTAAGTTATTCAACTTTTTTAAATGTTTTATTTTAAACAAGTATATTTGTGAGGAAATAAATCTACATTTTCTCCGTGTCTATTTCAGTCCATCACATATGGGTACTTATATCTTTTTTTTGTACTTTTTGTTTCCTCACCGCATCACATTTAAAACCCAGACACCTGTCTACAAACAGACCAGCCTCTCCCAACCTGATAGCAGTCAAAACTTCAAGAGCAGCTTGGCTTGACCCACAATCCAGTCCTTCAAGATGTATAGAGGACAGGCATCAAGACTCTCCTCTGACCTGGCACTCGGATGGTAGAATGAAACCACCGGCTGTCTGAACAGCGGAGACCCTCGCTGTCTTCAAGTGTCAACTGAAGACTCATCAATTTGTGAAGCACTTAATTGAAAACTAATCTAGCACTTCATGAAATGTCTTCTATGCACGTAAGTCTTAATACAGAATTGTGTGTCTTTCCTTCTAGGTATCAGCACTGGGTCTTGTTTTTGGTAGTATCTTAGCTCAAGGGTAGTGTGGTAGGACATATTCAAATTAAACAACTTAAAGAAAAAATGCCAGAGAACTACCTTACATGATCATCTAACAGTACCTACTGGACGTTATGTGTAGATTTCATGCTTTTATTCACAATCAAATTTGGATTTTAATAAGACCAACCTTGTAAAGCATTTATAAATCGTTTAAAAATAGCTTGTTAAGAGCTATTTATTAGTTCATAAACATGTCATTAATCATTAATAAGCAGTTATAACACATTACTAAAAAGATCAAAAGTGATCTGTTATGTCTGATAAATATGAATGTGTGATGAATCTGACAGGTTTAATGTTAACTGACAAAGAAGACAAAGTAAGATCAATAAACATCAAAATTAACTGAACAAATAAATGTGGGTTCACTTTTAGGCAAGTCACCTTTTATTTATTTGTTGTAAATTCTTATTAATGATTTTAAGATATTTAAGACCTAATTAATAACCATAAAAAAATAAATTTAAACCATTAAGAGAACCTTAATCAGGGTAGTCTTATTTTAAAGTGGTACCAGATTTTTTCTACTTTTGTTTAAAAGGAGTCATAGTAAAGGATTAGTCTATTCTGACCAAATTAGACTATAAATCAGAAGATAAAAATATGATAAATTACTCTAAGCACCACAAGCTGATCACTCTTACTCCGATTTTCAAACTATCATTTTCCTAAATTTGCTTACAACAAAAATCTGTAAGTAACATCTTCACTAATAACGAACGACGGTGTCCACTGGGAGCAACATAAACACTATGTATTTTTAATATGATCTTATTATTGACAATCGGTCACTAGGCTAAGATGGAAGTACAAACACAGCTGCATTGATTTTTCTTTTTCATTCCTTTTTTTCTTCCATTTAAAATAAATCAATATTGAACAGATCAGCATGTGCAGGTTTAGGCTTTTTAAACTGAACAGATATAATTGAATACCTGTCTTATTCATCTGTTTATTTACTTTGACATTTCCTCACAACACCTGAATGTACAGCAGAATTTTAAAATATTAGTTTCTGTCCAGCCAACACAATAGCTGCATGAGTCTAGAAGGTTCAACAGTAGCAGTGCAGCTTCTGGATACATTCTGGATGTTAGAGCAGCAGAAATGGAGCTGAACATTAAATAAGAGAAAATGTTTGTTTTGTTGGCTGCAGTGTTTTCTTGCTATTAGTCTGACTACAACTTCAACCTGTTTAGCAGTAGATGAAGAAAGGTAGCACTGGTTTGCTTATTATTCAGTGAACATAACTTACAGACACATTTTGCTGGTTTACAGTCATTGAATTTACCATATCTGTCTATGGAAAGTGTCCACTATAGGACCACCGCTGACCAGACATTATATTTTACACATTAGTGTCACTGCCAGGTTGAGAGTGGTACACCACTAAAACATATCCAGCCTATAGTGGCACTGTGGTCAGAAACCACTGATGAAAGGATAGAGGACAGCAGTAACACTTTCTATGGATATCATGTTTGTAAGCATCTATAAACACATTTATAACATATTATAATGCATTCATAAGGCATTATAAACATGGTTATAAATATTCATGGAAATGAATTACACTTTATAGCCATGTTTATTATACATTTAGAATTGGTACTATAACGCATTATAAGTAGTGATAATAACATGTTATACTGTCCATGCCAAAAGTGAAGTAAAGAAAAATACAAAGTATTTTGGTAACACTTTCTATGAATGTCTCCTTTTTAAGCATCTATAAACACATTCATAACATTTTATAATGCATTCATAAGACATTATAAACATAGCTATAAATATTTCTAAAAATGCATTATACGTTAAAGCCATGTTTATTATGCATTATGAATTGTTAACATAATACATTATAAGTACTGATCATAAGTTATAAGAGCTCATAAGTCGTATTTGTCCGCTCTAAGTGAAGTGAAGCGTACAATGTACACCACCGTTAGCTTGGTATTTGTCTTTACTTTATGCTCTCCAAGCTGGGACTGACTTCTTTGACACTGAAATTATAACATCTTATTAACACTATTTATAATTATACTCTTGTTATATTAACAATTCATAATGTATAATAAACATGGCTATAAAGTGTAATTCAGTGTAATTCTTTTTTATAAATATTTATAATCATGTTTATAATGCCTTACGAATACATTATAACATGTTATAAATGTATTTATAGATGCTTACAAATGCAACATTCATAGAAAGTGTTACCAGTATTTTTATGCCCTTCACTCTGTAACACTACACTACGGTACAGTAATGCTAAATTCTGCTAGCATTTTATTGGATATGCAGTGTTAAGTTAGTACCAAGCTAACGGTGGTGTACATTGACTTTCCCACATTGGGTAAAACACTGATGGCAGCACTAGTTTAAACTCTGACATTTGAAGCCTGTAATGAGCTTTATTGTGTATGTTTTAGTGTTTCAGTAAATCCTTCAGTAAATACTTCAACTTGAAGCCTCACTCTTAACACTGGAGGAGGCTTTAGTACAGTATGCTTCACTTTGCTTAGAGTGGACAAATAGAACTTATGAGCTGTTATAATTTGTTATGAACAGTGCTTATAATGCATTATGTTAACAATTTATAATGTGTAATAAGCATGGCTATAACGTGTAATGCATTTTTATAAATATTTATAGCCATGTTCATGATGCCTTATGAATGCATTATAACATGTTACGAATGTGTTTATAGATGCTTACAAAGGTGACATTCATAGAAAGTCTTACCAGGACAGCTAGTTATTGTCTTTTCATTTTAAAAACATAATGAGGTAAGTGTGTCTAACGAGTGGACAGTAAGTGCATGCTGGCTTTGACATTAAAGCGAAATTTGGATTGTTTGTTCTTACCACCTAGGTCCACATAATTATCCAATTAAGAAACATTTTACTGTGTCCTTTATCAGTTGAAGAGCAATAACTTGTTACCCATGTTACTCTCATATTACCCAAAATAATTCACAGTAATTTGTGCTTGGAAGAGTTCAGACAGAAATCTCTCTAGAGCCTTTCATGTTCAAATCATTTTGTGTCACTTTCTTTGGAAAGAAAGAAAAGATGAAAGAGAAGACAAGGGAAAACAGACATGGCTTTACAGCTCAAATAATCTTTTTTCACCAGACTGCTGAGGCAGACAGACAGTGCTAGCAGTAATACCTAATTCCTTGATAGTGTCAGCTACTGAAAATGACATTTATTTCCCCACTGTTCCCATTACTTTCTCTCCATAACTGGAAGTGGCAGTAGTCTGCACTTGTAATAATAAAACCTGGTATTATGAAAAGATACACAGACTAGTCCAGGTGCTTTGTTTACTTCTGTTTCAATTCAAGTTTAGTGCCATTATACATTTGCATGAGTGTATAATACAATGAAATGCCTTCAGCTTATTCTCAGGTGGATAAGAAAATACATACAACACATCTCCAATATTTGCAATTCACGTTCAACATCATGGTTACAAATAGTGTACAAAAGTTAGTCTCACAGTAGAAAAAAAATGCAGTATTAGACTTACAGTGCAGAATTAGATTGCAAATACAAGTGGTGGAAATTACCTTTCTTCGCAGGGTGGAGGGCAGCACTCTATTTGAAAGGGTGAGGAGCTCAGTCATCCAGGAAGAGCTCAGAGTAGAGCTACTCCTCCACTTTGAGAGGAGCCAGTTGAGGTAGTTCAGGCATCTGATTAAGATGCTTTCTGGATGCCTCCCGGTGGGGATTTACCAGGCACGGCCTGCTGGGTGGAGGCCCCGAGGTCATCCTCGGACCCGCTGGAGGGATTATATCTCCAAGTTGGCCTGGGAGCGGCTCAGGATCCCCCAGAACGAGCTGGAGAAAGTTGAGGTGGACAGGGTCATCTGGGATTCTCTGCTCTCCCAACTGCTACCCTATCTGGATGAAGTAGCTAAAGATGATGATGATAATGATGAAAAACTGTAGTTTGCCTTCCACTTAGCAACACAGAATACGAAATGTGCAAAGTTACCCTTTTCAGTACAAAAACTGTGCAGATGTTAGCCACATAATACTGTGGTGTCAGCATAGAAGAAGAAGATGTGAGAAACATAGCACTTTCAGGAAAGGCTATTTTATTGAACCGGGAACAATGGAGCACCACCACCCAGCACTGCTTAAAAGGCAGGGCCAGTGGGGCAGGTCACCCACAGCCATGCATCTCACCCTGATGGTAGGCACACTGACCCACTAACCAGCCCCACAGTCCAGCACATTAGCACACTCATAACACATTAATGAGATAATCATGTCCATAACACCACTATTTAATTAAAGTCTTAAAGTCTCTCTTAAAGTCTCTCTTATTTTGTGTCTGGCATGCTTCTAGAGGGCTCTGCACTTGTCACTTCACATGGCCATGTCTCAAAGGCAGCGGGCAGTCATGGGCTGGCGGTTAGGGAACAAGCCCTGTGACCGGAAGGTCGCCGATTCAATCCCCTGAGCCGATAGTATGTGACTGAAAGGCCCTTAAGCGAGGCACCTAACCCCCAACTGCTCCCTAGGTGCTGCGTATAGAGCTGCCTACTGCTCTGGGCAAGTGTGCTCACTGCCCCCTAGTGTGTATGTGGTGTTCCACTGCATGGATGGGTTAAATGTGGAGGTGAAATTTCCCCAAAGTGGGACTAATAAGGGTCACCTAAAAAAAAAAAATTAAGCACGTCCATGGCCAAATGAGCCACTAGTGGCTTTTTGTACACTACAACATATTTACAAAGTTAGCCTTACAGCACAAAATATGTGTAAAGTTAGTCTTGCACCATGACAAATGGGTAACCATCTGGTACCAAAGGTGTGAAGTTTGTCTCACAGTGCAAAAGTTAACCTAACAGTGCAAAAAATGTTCAAATGTTAGCCTTCCAGTGCAAAGGTGTACAGAAATTACCTTCACAGTACAAAAATGTACAAAAGCATTTTAACAGCACAGACTGCACTGCAAAGTTTATAGTGCCCAAAGTAATGCTTGAGTATTCAAATCCATTTATATTGTTGGACGATTAACATGATACTTGTAGTTTCTCTGCTTGTGCACTGACTTGCCAGGCTAAACTGCCAATCATTGCTGTGATTCAACAGCCAAATGCTCGCTGACAAATCTGCCAACCGCTGATCTACTGCCACAGTTTGGACTCAAACCAGTCCTTTTACTTAAAAAGGACATATAGTAATAATCCTTGTTACATGAATATTTTCCAACTTTTATCTGACCCTTAGAATTAAACCTGTGTCTATTGTTATACCTTTAAGACTGATATCTGTAAATGGCTGCTGTTCTAAATGGCTGCACTGTATTGATCTGCCTTCAAAAAGCAGTCCAGACTGAAACATTCTTGGTAACACTTTCTATGAATGTCACATTTGCAAGCATTTATAAACACATTTATAACATGTTATAATGCATTCGTATGGCATTATAAACATGATTATAAACATTTATAAAAATGATTACACTTTACAGCCATGTTTATTATACATTATGAATTGTTAATATAATGCATTATAAGTAGTGTGCATAACATGTTATACTGTCAGTGCCAAAGAAGTCAGTCCCAGCTTGGAGAGTGTAAAGTAAAGACAAATACCAAGCTAACGGTGGTGTACATTGACTTTCCCACATTGGGTAAAACACTGATGGCAGCACTAGTTTAAACTCTGACATTTGAAGCCTGTAATGTGCTTTACTGTGTATGTTTTAGTGTTTCAGTAAATCCTTCAGTAAATACTTCAACTTGAAGCCTCACTCTTAACACTGGAGGAGGCTTTAGTACAGTATGCTTCACTTTACTTAGAGTGGACAAATACAACTTATGAGCTCTTATAATTTGTTATGATCAGTACTTATAATGTATTATGTTAACAATTCATAATGCATAATAAGCATGGCTATAAAGTGTAATTCATTTTTATAAATGTTTATAGCCATGTAAATAATGCCTTATGAATGCATTATAAAATGTTATGAATGTGTTTATAGATGCTTACAAAGGTGACATTCATAGAAAGTGTTACCACATTCTTTATAACAAACATGAATGGGTGGAGCTACACAGCTGTAGGCTGTAAATAGATGGATATACGTAAATGTATTGGTCTTTGTGACACGAACAAAAACAGTGATTTCAAAAATGTGCTCTGAAACTGTTAAAATGTTTTTATATTACATAAACTAATTTCAAAAAAGTGAGAAAAGTTAGTTTTCCATGATATGAGCCCATTAAGAGAGTTTTGTAATAAACGTTGTGGATAAAAGTCCAGACCTTAACTTGAAGTGCCTGCAGACCTAATTTAGTCAGTTAAAAGTAAGAGTGCCACATAATGCTTTTTATTAGGTTGTTTATTCATCTCCTTTAATTAATGGCATGCTTTATGTAAATGGACACTGAATTAAAACCTCATTTGTTGTGTTTTACGAGAGCTGGAAGGCTTCTCTCCTCTCCTGTCCCCCATCCACCACCCATGCCAGCCTAAAAAAATAAATAAATAAAAGTCCACTTTGTCCTTTCCAGGTTAATCAACCCATCGGAGGGCCTATAATTCAGCAGAAAGATCATTCGTTTTTCTCTCTCCGCACGCTACCATTTCTCTTTGGCCGTCAGCCTCCAAAGCAAACGAACACATCCATGCATTACTCCTCTCCCTGGGTGGAGTAGAGCTTGTTGTGGGTCTAAGTTGGCCGTGATTGAATAGCTCCCTGGAGAAGAAGCAATTTCACATCGCTGGCTCCTCAACACGAAATAAATAATCAAATAAACACGCACCGCAAGCGGCCAGTATGCTTTGTGCCAGTACAGCAAAGAGCAAACAGTAAAGCCTGAGAAAAGCAGCCAAGACCCTTTGTCATGGAGCAGTCAATGAGAAATACCTTCAATGGCGCCTTGATTTATTCAGAACAGCAAGTTCAAATCCCTCCGTTTTATTTCTTCTCTTAAAGAGACAATGCAGGTTCTCGAGTCATTTGTTTCCCGTGTGATTTTTTAATCATATTTCACCCCTTTGTTCTCCGTGCATGTCTATGTATGGTGTGCTATGCACAGAGGAGCTCAATCGAATGAATTCATTTTCAAATGAGGTATTCTGTGTATAATGGCAAAGTATTGATCTATTCGCCTTTGACAAAAGCAATTTTCTCCAAACTGTCTGAGTCATTGTGGAGCCATGTGGTTTCTCTTTTTCCAAATTCAATTTAGGCCTGAAAAATAAATGCTCTGAAACACTCAGACAAAAAAAAGGGACCGATTTTAAAGAGAGCGTGTAAGACGGCATTATTTGAGCCCTGATGAAAACCACACTACCAAGATTCATGACATCAGCTGTACAGAATAGAGCTGGGGTTGCCAAGTGTGTGGATTTGGACAGGATTGCAGAGCATAACCTACAGACTTTAAACAAATTTCAGGTTTTGCCCCTTTATTCTTTGTGTTTTTATGTTCTGAAAAAATCTTAACCTAGTCTCAGTCTAAGCCGCTCTTGGTCTCGGTCTTGACTTACACTCGACTACTACAAAGTCTTGGGCCCAGTCCCATTTCTCATTTTTACCCCTACCCCTTGAGTTATGAGGGGTAGTGGTTGAGATCTTCCCCCTATGAAATGGGACCCTCAAATAAAGAAGAGCATTGCTTCATTAACAGGCTACTAGTGCTGCTCTGTAGGCGACCTTGCCAGTCTGCAGTGACAGCAGAGAAGAGTAAAGTTCAGCAACCTCACTGCTGGGCTTTAGCTACATTTAGGGCATTACATGCTTTCAAAGAGGGGGGGTGTGATCATTATTTATTGTTGCCCACCTGTAATTCTTCAGTGACATGAAGCTGAAGTCAGATATTTGCAGCTTCTTGTTCAAATTTTCCAGTTCCACCCTTAAATGGAGCAGCAGTTACATTCTGGCACTTCAGGCATCAGTGCTGCTGGACTGTTTAAGGTGGAACAGGAAATTTAGCTAGCTAGCATGCTATTATTGATTTTTATGCTTGTTATGATGAAAAGGACCATAATACATTGAAACGACATTAAATTAAGATAATACGTTGTTTGTGAAATGACCTTTGGCATTGTGTCCATTTCACATGTCGCTTCATGTTTGTAATAGTGTTCATTTCATATGCAATTCTTGAAATACTATACCAGATATTTTAATTCTGACAAAATGTCTAGCCCAAGTAATTCCCAAAGATGATATAAAATGGCCTGAACTATCCTCCTATCCTACATCGAGGTAGCTTTAAAATGAGAAGTGAGAGAAAGAGGGAAAGGAAAGATATGGTTCCATGACGTAGTGTTTTGAGTGGCAGGACATTCAGCAAAAAATGATAACACAAGCTCATTTTACTTGGGAGGCGAATAAAAAAAATAAAGCTAAACATATAAAAATAATAAAATAATAATGCAACAAAAATGCATTTTATATATATTTTATATATATATATAAAAATGAAATTCATCTTAGTTAAAATTCTGAGAAAACATACATAACTCTGTCAGTACAGTGTCATGGCATTGTCATAGGTAATAAAATCTTATAAGCATAAATATACTTTACATAAAGGGCAAAAACTCTTTCATAACAGTATCAATATCAAATCTTCACCATATAACTAAATTTTCATCTTTTCAAAGTATTTACATTTGTTTGATTTTGCTGCCAGCTTGTTAAGCTGTGTAACATAATCACGATTATATGTTTGACAAACTAAAATACAGTGAACTACAAAGTCAATTGTCATAATGTAATGTATCACGTCTACCCAGAAAGTGTTATGACGCAACCTAATTTTAGCAAAAGCACATCTCAACACAGGCGTTATGTTGACTTGACAACTTGAAAAAAGCAGCCTTTATTGTAACTGCCATTGATTGCAATAAGCCTTTTTAAATGTTTATGTAGATTTATGTCAGCTGTCATGAAAGGCTAATGTAATAGTCATGTAGTCTTATGAAAATGACTTACAGTAAAGTGTTAGCCAAATGTTTTAGAAAGGCTTATGGTAACACTTTCTATGAATGTCACCTTTGTAAGCATCTATAAACACATTCATAACATGTTATAATGCATTCATAAGACATTATAAACATAGCTATAAATATTTATAAAAATGCATTATACGTTATAGCCATGTTTATTATGCATTAGGCTTCAAATGTCAGAGTTTAAACTAGTGCTGCCATCAGTGTTTTACCCAATGTGGGAAAGGTAATGTACACCACCGTTAGCTTGGTATTTGTCTTTACGCTCTCCAAGCTGGGACTGACTTCTTTGGCACTGACATTATAACATGTTATTAACACTATTTATAATGCATTATATTAACAATTCATAATGTATAATAAACATGGCTATAAAGTGTAATTCAGTGTAATTCTTTTTTATAAATATTTATAACCATGCTTGTAATGCCTTATGAATACATTATAACATGTTATAAATGTGTTTATAGATGCTTACAAATGTGACATTCATAGGAAGTGTTACCAGGCTTATATGTGTGTCATATAGCCTTACGAATGCTGCCCTTTAGTAAAATGTTATCATTTTTGGTATGGGTGCTCTAGTTAGCATTCATGACATCAATCATTATGGCATGTGTCTTGATGTTTACCAGTAATGGTAACATGATATGACAACCCATGACAGCACACGACATCATTTATGGCATGATTATGACCATGTTATGTAGGAGGGTTTAAGTAAATGTTTAAATATGAAATATGAATATGAAAACATCCTAAATAAAACAACGAAAATGAAGTATTTTTAAATACCCACACACAAAAAACACCAGAAAATACAAACTGGGGGATTTGATGAAAACAGATTAAATGCTTGCCGAACAGCTTCTACGGCCACCTGGCTGTGGGAGTAGAACCCTCCTTTCTGCTTTTGACACACCTCCAAACCCTAAATAGAGCACAAATAGGCAGCAGACTCCTTTGAAAAGCTAAATATTGATCCTCTTGATGTCTGAGATCTGAGATATTGATGATCATGCAGATGAGAGAAAAAAACAGTGATTTGCTGCCAAGTCTAGAAAACAATTTAGTGCGACTGAACTAGGTTTCAGCTAATGAATGCTACTTTATGGTCAGGCTTTGTTTTATACTCTTGTCCACATCTCCACAATGGTGTTTGAACAAGAAAAAAAAAGTCTTTATATTTGCATTTAAATTGAAACGATGAGTTAAACAAATTCCGTGGCCTACTCACCAGCTCGCGATGCAGGAGCGCAACAAAAGGGCCTTGCCTTTGTCTTTGGGATGGAGGGGAAAGTCAAAGAGACCACGAGTACACAAAGAACGAGCTAGATGAAGGAAAACTCATTTATGTGGGCATTATTAGTGGAGAAGGGCAAACGATGTTACCATAATTAATTATTTTTTGCCTGCACCGTTCCATTAGTCAGTGCTGGATTTGTATTCATAGCACATCTAAGACTGAAGCGCTGATCAGTTTTTGTGGCGTTCAGGACAGATTTAGCAGGAAATGGACTGTTGATCAGCACTCTTATTCTGGGATGTTTTTCCCCCCATACAGACACGGTTTGATTGTTTTGGAGAGAATTAATTTTCGAGTTTTTAATTTTTACATCATGCCATGGGGCCTTTGTAGATGATCTGCTTCTTTTAGGAAGTTAGAGAGCTTTGAAGTGTTTTTGGGCTCAAAGTTATTGATTGCTCATGTCTTAAATGGGCATATTATTGCCTGTACCTGTTCAACTGTGCAGCTTTACACACACTTCATTACACCTGCAGCCTGTCTTAATCAGTCATAGGGAACCAAATACAAAGGAAAGTCAGGAGAGAGCTGACTAAGGGGGCATTTAGACGATGCTTTCCCAAACACAAAGCCCCCTGCATCTGCTTATAAAGAAGCAGGACACGCTTCTTAAGAGGGTGAGTGCATACATTGGTTGCCAAGTAGGTGAACCCACCAAATAGATTTGAAAGAACACTCAAGACTTGGACAATAAATGTTTTAGAACTGATTACAGCTGTAAGGAAAAGTTTGGGCACTCCTGGTCAAATTACATTTTGTAAACTTTGTAAAGTGAAAAAAAGTTTTATTTCATTTTTTTCCCTAATATGTTCAACTGTTAAACTCTATAAAACAGAAAAATGCCATATTTGATTGTGTTAACTTATTTTCACTTAGAAAATCAACAAAACATGTAGTCCAATCAAGGGTGTTCAAACTTCTGCATAAAACTGTGTAAAAAACTGAAACCTGTTTTTTTTTTTTTTTTCAGCTTCAGTTTGTGTGAATCTTATGGCCGTGTCTTTTACGGTTCTGGGTGTTTGAAAACGTCCATGATAATGATTGGTCAGCTGTGATGACATATGGTGCTTTTCAGTGATGCTAAACACAAAGTTGATGTATTTTCAACTTAAATCTACATTCGAAAATGCTGCACAGGCTAGAGAAGAGCTTTTCAGCCACTGAGCGCCTTGCTCCATGGACAGCAACGATAAGAGGCACACTTGAGAGACTCCCTAAGGCCACTGATCATAGACAAGGACATGGTGTTGAATTGTAATATACCTATTCTGTCAGCCTTGGTTCCTCTCAGTGTTTCCTCCTTATGCTCTCAAAGAGTTGCTCTTTTCAAGTCTTGGTTCTTCTCAATTGTTCTTCCTCGTGCTTTTGGGGTTTTTTCTTGCCTATGCTCGATCATTGGAGTGCTGGAACCCAATTTCTGGAAACCTGTTATTTTCTATATTTGCTGTTATATAGAGGCAAAGGCCATTTGGCCTTTAATATCATGAGTTTTTGAGACTCCTGCTCAGGCATGAAGACCATTAACGAAACCCAGAACCAGTCATAATATTAGCTTGCCATCCTAACAAGCTAAATTGGGATTGCTAGAATCATGTGTTACAATTATTTAGCTAAGACCACCTGCCCTATTACAACTGTTTAAGCCACCTGCCCAGGCATGAAGCCAGGCATTAACCAAACTCAGGCTCAGTTGTGTTTTTAGCTAAGCTGTGGCTATGTTTGTATTGCTATATTGTATTCAGGGTCTCCAACAAACATCACAATGATTTAGATAACAGTTGGAGGTTAGTTAGAGATTTGTTTCATAAGTGTATTAGCTAGCTGTCCAAATAACAGCTCTTCCTGTGAGAGAACACAGACTGTTTGTGATGGATGTCAGTTGTGATTGGTTATTTCTTGGCTATATAAAATGTACACAGGAACTTCTGGCCAATAAAAATCCAGCTGACCACCCAAAATCAGGTAGCAACCTACTTTTTCCAAATTTGACTGCAACCTAAGCAAGAGGGATAGAATGCGACTTTAATATTAGTAGAAAACGTGTGGCATCAGCCAATGAAAGGATATTGGTGGATATGGCTATATAGCTGTACCTTTATTGAACAGTGCTATATAACTAAGATGCAGCATCATTGTCTGTTGGGAAAGGTGATGCCGTATTAGGCTTTTAATGTACCTTGCTAACCATCAAAGACACCACAAAGTAGCTGTGATACAAGTTTGCTGTTGAAGCACACGGAAAAACTTTGCATCCCTCATCAACAGAACACCAGCTCCTCCTGATGAACGAGTCAACGATGCACGAGGAACATCAAAAGCACCTGGCATAAGGCCATTTTCTTTCAGCGAAACAACTTTGAATTGATTTAGCGCTCATTCCCCTAGACTGTCAATATCAGAGGAGAAGAAATAATGGTTAGGGGAGGGAAAGCGTTTGGGCCTCCATCCCCAGATTAAATTAGCCCGCTGAAACACACGTCACCGCGAGCGCGAGAGCCGAAATGAAAGCTAGCGCCACAAGTCGCGTCGCGACCCCCACTGGAGAAACATAAGCTAAGTAATCTATTCATGTTAATGAATGATCTTCCTCTGCACTTCTCCATTAGCTGAAGGTTCTGACATGTGATGGCTCCGGATAGGACGTGACTCATCTGCTGCGAATGCTGATGACTGGAGCATTCATCTGTCAGCCATATTAAAACACGGAGTCGGCTTTCAAAGAGGAGATGTGATGCAATTGTCTGGCTGTCAGTGCTGGCTTTCAGACAGACGAGTTAATGAGCGTTTCTGTTTTCACGTTTCGCAAAGCTGTGGTTGACAAATGAGGAATTACAAACTTGACAAAAGTTTGCTGTCACTCTATTCACATGCACATACTTCTGAACTTAAATCTGGGAAGGAATCATTGCAGTAAAAGACTAAAAGATTCATTTGTTGCTCCAGGCACTGTTGCTTGATAACATAAGTAGATGCGAACTTCATTTAGGCCTTGCAATCTAAGGAGAAAGGATGGATCTGGAGGAAAAGAATGTTCCGAGAAGATGAAAACAAGACAACTAGATGTACATATCGCTGCTGTCAAAAGAAAACGTATCTCCATTTTTGTCGGCTTTTGACATAATTAGAAAATGTCTGTTGCCCTTAACATTGTGTGTAAATTTCAGGAAGAATGGACCGAAAGTAAAAGCTCAAAATGACTGGAAAAGTCTGGTTCTATTGACTTATATTAAAAGTAAAGTAGGTTTTTTCCTTTTTCTGTAAAGTTAGCATTTTGGAGATCCGACAACAGCAATATAATCCTTCAAAGGCACCTCAAGGTTAAACTACCTTGGAGATATCCCGGGCCACTTTAGGGGAAAAGTTATCTGTGGAATGGTCCTGGGCGGTGGAAGCCATCTTTAAATGCACTTTCCATTAAACTTTTAGCTGTTTGTTTTTAAGCCCTTCCGTCCCAGCGGAGGCAGCTATCAGGATGGCTTTGCATGCTTTGTTTGTCCAAAGTGTGGCCTACTTCTTCCGAAATCTTTCCGAAACACATTCTTATTTAATATGGATAGATAAGATGCCTAGTGCAACGTCTGGTTATGGAAAAAGGCCCTGAAGAAAACTGATGCTAGAAGCCATATTCATAAGCTATCTTAAGAAAAGACTGCTGTGTCTTGCCCGTGAGCGCCTAGCAACTAAGACCAGTATAGACCAGCTGCGACCTGTTCCAGGATCAGCGCTCTTGACCCAGAATTCTTAATAACCGCAGGTTGCGATGCTGAATTCTCCTGAGCGGAATGATTAGGAAAAGAAAGAAAATTTCACACCAAGACTGACAGCAAGGACAGAGTCAGCGGTCTGCCAGCTAGCCGATCAGACGCTAAAACAGACTGTCAGGTGTTGTTCTTCTCAGAGCTGATTTCATCAATCTACTGCACAAAAGTCTTTCACGCGTTATTGACCGCTAGCTCCTCCTTTCTCCTTTAAGCAAACAAGGGTTTGAATGCCATCCAAAGGCTTGAATGGTGTCAAGCTTAACTCACAGAGAGCCCAGATTTGACATTGTTTTCTTTTTTTTTCTTATACTATTCTAATGTAATTATAGAACTGCATATTAATTAATGTATGGGCTAACATAGTTGGGGAAAAAAGGTGGGAAACTATACCCTTCATTGGGTGCCGGGTTGCATAACTGTGGACCAAGCATATGTCTTCATTCCTTTAATCAATGGTCCCCAGTATTGCATAGGCCAAGACTTCCTGTAAAACAAAGGTTTTAATATTTAAATGATATCAAGTCATAACACCTTTTTGTTAAACTACTGATAGACACCAAAATTGCTTTATGGCATTTTTCCACTGCACAAAGTCATGGATCTTTTGGCCCTAGAAAACTAGAACTGTGCTTTTTCCATTAACCACTGACCTGTTCAATATCACTACTAACAGGACCTAATGGTACTCAATAGTATGCTCCTCTGTCTTTGGTAACACATGCAGCTGAAGTCATTGACAATTTAGCAAATTCTTTTCTCTTCCAGGTGAGGATAAAGTTTCCAAGCACTATTACATCCCCAGTACATCCTCTAGATTTGCTTAAATGCCTCCTCTTCTACTTGTAAATGCAAATGTGACATATATTGAAACTTTAGAATCCACAATTATAACTGAATTTCTCCCCTTGTTTCAACGAGCTACGAGTAAGAAAGAGTTGATATAAAATTACACAATACATTTGTTATCCTTGACAATAACTGATTTCAGGGGGTTAAAGCACTGGCCTTATTGAGTTAAAACGTGCCCCTAGCTCCTGGGTCTAGGCCTGAATTTTTTAATAAGGGTTACACAGCCAATTGTGGCTTGATTTCTTTCTTCACTCATTATTGCACACTTTACCAGAGCCCACTTTGTTTGGTCTCGCGGGAGACCATGGAAGAAACCAGCAGAAGTGCTGGCCTTGAATGTCAATGCTTAAACTGTCAGCTCAATAGCTTGGCTTATTTATCCCTATGCAATCAAACAGCCACAAAACAAGTAGAGTACCGATGGGATTGGAATACGCTGTCGTTGCACGTCACTGCCACATTATCCACACCTTGTCACTGACTCATTAAGGAGAAAACCTTGTTTGACTTTTTGGGCAGCAATTCTCTCGGGCTAAAGGACTTTCTGCTGCAGTTTTTGATAGGGACCAAATCTGGCAGAGTGACTCTAAGCCAGGAAAAAATGGAAATAGTATTTTCTTAGGAACAAATATGATACTAAACAAGTAATCATCCTTAACTGTTCCAGAACAAAAACATTACCGGTTAGCATTTACCCCAAGAAAGTTAAACTTAGTTTAAGTAACATTTTCTACAATAATGTATAGATTGTTGAATGAACAGGCCTTTTTCATATATGAATAATTAGTGTAAAAAGCAGAAAGAATAGCATATTGCAAAATACAAATGCTTGAGAAAAAAAAATATAAAAAAAAGTTAAAAGTCTAGGCAAAAAGTGTCAAAACACTTTCTATCCAAAGGGATAAAGCCAGGTGATTTTATGCTGACAGTCCAGAAAAGAGGAGTTTCACTGAAAATAATAAATAAAATGAGGACTTTTATTTTGAAAAACATCTTTCGGTAAAATGACATAGTAGTCCACATTAATATCATGTAAAACATGTATAGTTTATGAATGTTGATTTAAGCATTCATGAACATGTTATGAAGTGTTTATGTAAGGTGATATGAATGTGTTATGTAGACACCCTTCAAAGAAAGTGTTATCGTTGTATTTACATTCTGTGTGCCACGCAAAGGAATTGTAAACAAAAGATTTGGGCGACTATTGACTTCCAGTGTTTGTTAACAATGTTGTAGCCCCAGCAGTAAATCAAAAAAGAAAATTTGGACACCCAACACGGCTTGGCTAAGTGGAAGATTGTGTAAACTTGATTTTTTGCAGACTCTTCTTTTAACAAGAACTTGAATTAGCTTATTATTTTTATCTCCAAAATCCCAAATGTCTTGGATCAGTTTTTTTCCATGCTTCATTTTATGCATGCTGTGCAGCATAGACTGTCCACAGCTTATATCCATATCATCTCCATTACAGCATGTTGAGCTTTGACCTAGATGTGCTGGTAGGAATTTTAACCTCCCTGAAAATTTCATGCATTGACCCTTCGCCTCACCTCATTTGCCTTAGCAGAACTTGTCACACCATTAAATTGTTCATGCTTCATTTTGTTATATCTCAATAATTCCAACTTATTTTACCACACAGTCTTCTGTGCCATGTAGTAAGCTGAGAATATGAATATGAATAAGCAACTTACATATACTACAATGGCATTTTAGGGCCACTGATAAAAAAAAGACATTGAGAATGAAGTCAAAATATTTCAAGAAAAAAGTCATAATATTTCAAGAATAAAGTCATATTTTCTAGAATTAAATCATAGTATTTCGAGAATACAGTTGCAACATTTTGAGAATAAATTCGTAAAGTTACAAGAATAAAGTTGTAAAGTTATAAGAATGAATGGTAACACTTTCTATGAATGTCACATTTGTATGCATCTATAAACACATTTATAACATGTTATAATGCCTTCACATGGCATTATAAACATATTAATAAACATTTATAAAAATGCATTACACTGGATTACACTTCATAGCCATGTTTATTATACATTATGAATTGTTAATATAATGAATTATAAGTAGTGTTGATAACATGTTATACTGTCAGTGACAAAGAAGTCAGTCCCAGCTTAGAGACTGCAAAGTAAAGACAAATACCAAGCTAACGGTGGTGTACATTACCTTTCCCACATTGGGTAAAACACTGATGGCAGCACTAGTTTAAACTCTGACATTTGAAGCCTGTAATGTGCTTTATTGTGAATGTTTTAGTGTTTCAGTAAATCCTTCAGTAAATACTTCAACTTGTAGCCTCACTCTGAACACTGGAGGAGGCTTTAGTACAGTACGCTTCACTTTACTTAGAGTGGACAAATACAACTTATGAGCTCTTATAATTTATGATCAGTACTTATAATGCATTATGTTAACAATTCATAATGCATAATAAGCATGGCTATAACATGTAATGCATTTTTATAAATATTTATAGCCATGTTTATAATGCCTTATGAATGCATTATAACATGTTATGAATGTGTTTATAGATGCTTACAAAGGTGACATTCATAGAAAGTGTTACAGAATAAACTTGCAATAATTTGAGGATACAGTAGGCTAGTTGTAGGGGGGCTGCTATAATGCACTGGGGCCTCGGTTGCTGTAGTGCCGATGACAAAGGCGCCGAGCACCGGAGTTCTGCTCCTTCAGGATCGATCATTTTAATTATCATTCTCATTTTCTCCTGTGAATCTACATGCCCTCTTCAAATGGTACATAGTTGTAACCACCAATAGCCTTGTAGATGACCATGACTTGCAGTTCTCCTTCTAAAAAGAGACCATTTCCTCTGAGTCTGTCTAGTTTTTCTTCTACATAAACACAGTTTCTTGCACAGCCGTTTCAGCCATTTCTTATACTAATAATAATCTGGTGCTGTTGTGCCAGTAGACTAAGTATTTATTTATTGGTGAAACCAATATGAAAGTATAACTTTACCACTTCCTCAGCATCCCTCATTTTAATACAAGGAACTTACTACCATCCTTTTGCTAACCCTTTGGCCATAATATAGTGACTTTTCTTGGTAATATCCCACTTTAATGTCATAATTTACAACTTTATTCTCAACATAACACAAGATTTTTCTTGAAATATTACAATTTTATTCTAGAATCTCAAAGCCTATTGTTTTAATTTTTTAACAGTAGCCATGTAACAATGCCATTGTTATATACTGTAAGCAGCAATCCTTAAAAAATCTGAATTGTAAAGATGAGACACCAAATATCATCCATAGCAGTTTATTTTGTGGTGCTTCAAAGTTTAGAAGCAGCACCGACAATGTAACTAAAAGTTTCCAATCACTGACCTCCACCATGCTTCACAGATCAGGTGGTATGCTTTGGATCATGTTCTGTTCCTTCGCTTCTCCACATTCTTCTCTTTCCCTCATTCTGGTAGAAGTTGATCTTTGTCTTATCTCATCTAAAATGTTCTAGAACTACAGGCTTTTTAAGATGTTTTTTGCAAACTCTCAGCTGATCTTCCTGCCTTTGAGGGTCTACATCTTATGGTAAACCATCTGTATTTACTTTGGTGAAGTCTTGACTTTGACACAGATACGCCTACTTCATGGAGGGTGTTTTGAACTGGCCAGCTGCTGTGAAAGTGTTTTTCTTCACCGAGGAAAGAATTCTTGTCATCCACCAGTTTTCAATGATCTTCCACATCTTTTGGTGTTTCTGAGCTCACCAGTGCATTCTTTCTTTCAACAAGATATCACATAGTTGCTTTGGCCAAACCTTTGCTGTTTCTCTGATGGGTTTGTTTTGATTTTTCAGCCTAATCATGGCTTGCTTCATTGGCAATGAAGCTCTTTGGACTTCAGTTTGACATCAGATTCCAAATGCAAATGCTACACTCGAAATCAATTCAAGACTTTTTATCTGCTTATTGTGAGTGAAATGATGAGGGGATAACACTTGGCCATTAAACAGCTGAACAGGCAGCTGTCCAGTTATTTTTAAACCCCTAAAATTGGGGGGTTAGTATGAAAATGGTTGTGATTTGTACACAGTTCACCAGATCTGGATATTAATGGATAATAATGATCAAATTAAAGCTGAAAGCTTGGACCTTGAGCTCATGTTTATTTTTTCACTTCAACTTCAATATCATCGCTGTCCAAAGAAAAACAAGTATCTCTGAAATGGTAACTTTACAGGAGAGGGCAAAAACACTCTTACCTTTCAATGTAAGTCAATGTAAAGAGATTTTATTCCAAGTGAAATTAGAGCATTTCTATTAGTCCATTCACCATGAAATATTTACACAGTGTAAAGGACAGCTGGTGTGTTGAAATGATATAGAAAACTAAAAATCAACAAAAATGGAGATACATGGTTTTCCTAGAACACCGCCGATATACTGTGGCTGACAGCCAAAATAACAGTAACTTTGTTGATGTCCAAACATTTATGGACCTGACTGTATATTGATACTGTCACCCAATTGTAAAGCATCCTTGGAAATGAGAGCCCTAATTTTAAACAAAACGTATTATTGTTATATTTAAGACTGGAAATGTTCAAGTACTGGTTCTGTGTTCTTCTCTGAGCGAACAGAACCTGCTTTGACTACAAGCTCCAAGAATTTCTATGTTTGTATGCAGCGACAGGGCCCTGCATAGAGCTCAACTTCTGCTTGTCTGACAAAGTGACAGTGCTGTTGTAAGGTGGGAAGTAGAAGAGTGTTAGGGTTGTCCAGGGCCACTTCAAGAGAATGACACCATTAAAGCTGGAGGAGGGGGTCTCAGAGACACTGTCCAAATGACAGGTGTGTAACGCTGTGGACAAAGAGAGAAAGAGAAAGTGAGAACGAGAGACCCCGTCATCAACAGGTGACTCACACTTTCGGAACGATCCCCACAGAGTCGATGTCAAGGGCTCTTGGGTGGGGGAGTTGCAGAGGAACGTCCAATTACGTCTGAAGCAACGGGGTGTCCACGAAGATATGATAGTAGCGGCGCAATGACGACGGAAAAGAAATGAAACTAATTCAATTATATTCAACATGTGGAGGCTGAGTGGAGGGAACGGTTTCACACGGCTGGTCACACTGACAGCTGAGCTGACAGCGGTCCGGGGTGAGAAGAAGACTCCAGGGGGCCAGACACTGTAACTCAGGGTCGGTGAGACAGACATATATGTCTACCCGCCTGAGTTTTTTAACAGTGTGTCTCAGCTCAGCAGTCGTCTTTATTTATTTATTTACGTATTTCCTTACTTTTTTGGTCAAGGGCTAGTTTCAACAAGCAGGCTCATAAACACACACGTTTGTTTTACTATATTTGTGGGATATTTTACCTGAACTCAGTGTAACTGTAGCTGAAATCCTCTGTACAGAAACACTGTTAAAATCAGTTTGAGTAAGTTTCAAATGCCTTTCGGGGTTGTTTTGTATGATTGTATGTATAGTAATATGCAACGTTTCAGGTCAGATTATGTATATTCTATATGAAAGTACATTAATATATACTCTGCATGGCAGTCAAGTTATTGTACTGCAAATGTTAGTGCACAATTTCTATTTACATACATATTTTACATATTGAAGGATTCATATTGGGAAAAAATGAAACATAAAATGTGCAATAACTTTTCCACAGACCATATGTTTGTGTGTGTGTGTGTATATATATATATATATATATATATATATATATATATATATATATATATATATATATATATAACTTTACAGAAGGAAAAAACCTACTTTACTTTTAATGTAAGTCAATGGAACCAGACCCAGCCAAGTCATTTTGGGCCATTTCATTTCAATCATTATGAAATTTATGCACAACATAACAGGCAACAAGCATTTTCAAATTATGTCAAAAACTGAAAAATAATAATTGATAATATTAATAACAATTTATAAAAAATCATTGTTATGTTACTTCATTACGTAAAACCTAACCTTACCAATCTTACCCAAAACCTAACCCTAACACTGGCCCTAATTCTAACCCTAACCTTAACCTCAACCCAAAACCTAATCCTAACCCTCATATGTTTTTGACACGTTACTGAGAGTCTGTTGAGTGTTTGTTTCATCTAAAAGGAACACTCAAAATAGTGCCACCTTTTTTTTCCCTCCCATTATGTTAAATTCAACAAATAAACAGTGATTGTGTGTTAAAGTGTGCAGAAGTGTGTTCGCTGTAGAGGATGTGTTCAATTATTTTCACTTAACAAATCAACTAAATATGCAATTCAGCTTTTTCCTATGACTGTAAATCACTGCTGTCAGAAAGAAACTTTGAATCTCCATCTTTGCCATAATTCTTTTCAGTTTTTGACACAAACTGAAAAAGTGTTTTTCCCTTTCTATTGTATATTCATTTCATGATGAATGGACCAAAATAAATGATCCAAAATTACTTGCAAAAATGTCTGGTTCCATTGACTTACATTAAAAGAAAACTATGTTTTTTCTTTATTCTGTAAAGTTACCATTTTGGAGATACAAGAGACTGGGGCCTACAACGTTTGTACCTTTTTAGGTGTGTGAAATGCTTAATTCAGTAAGTAATAATTACATATTATTTTAAGACACAGTGACAGCAGCAATGCTTCTTGAATTCTGTGGACCCCTGGTCCTGGTCACACCGAGCCTGGTCATAGCCTGTCAAAAGAACAAGAATTTCATTTTTAATTAAAATAACGATGCTGCCAAAAGTACAAATTAGCTTTAATACAGCAGGAAAAAGCTGAGAGGAACAGCAGAAACAGAGAAGACTGTGTCAGCCAGTTATTCGGGTAACTCTGGGTTATGAACATAAACTCGAGCTGTCAATAGAAAGGAAGTTTATGCTATAATAACTGCTGTGGTCAAATAGAAATGATGTGACAGAGCGGTCTAAAAACCCTGTCATGCTCAACTGCAAATTTACAGCATTTTCAACTTTTTCCCTCATAACTCAATAGTGCAACATACCCTCTGTTTTGTGTAAAGGTGTCATATTCTCTTGACCACTGAAATGTGTTATTTTATATGTTCACAGAGAATGAGCACAGACCAAGGAATCTGAGGTTGAAATAATAATAAATTCCATGTTTTTTTTTTGTTTTTTTTTTTGGTAAACACTGAAAATGGGCCCCACAGACCTGAACACCACACACGGGTTAATACATAAAAATTTGGTTGGTCTAGTATAAACAGTCTCTAAGTAACTGAGAGAAATGCAAAAAGTGTTGCAACTGTCCTCAGTGCCCCCTACACAGTCATGCTATGCAGTCATGTTGCTCATATTCTCATTCACAGCTTGCTGTATGCAAGTTGGAGCTGTAACAAAATAAGAAGTAGGATTATGAAAATTTTCATCATCTTCTTATATTCGTGAAGGGAAATGAGGTGAGGCAAAGGGCCCAGGCATGAGGTTTTAAAGGGGGAGCTAAAATTTCTAATATTAGGTCACACATAACCTTAACCTCCGCAACCAAAAGAAGCTAGTAAGTATTCCTGTATTTGTGGGGTGTTTCCATGTATTTCTGTATAGGTAACCACTGCTGTGTTCAACTACCCCAACCCTAACCTTAAAGAGGAATTGAACTGATTTAATAAAATAAAATAAAATAAAATAAAAAAAAACATAATTCAATGGTTGGGATGGAAACAAAGTCATTCAGAGTGGTTTGATGTGAAAGGATACATAGTAGAGAAACTTGCTGACTCAGATTTTCTTTCCAGTGCTGTCTCACGCATCAGGTAACGTTTTCATAACCTTTGTTATGTGTAATAACTTTCGGCGAGGGAGCTTTTAGAGGAATTAAACTCTTCAGACATCTGGGGCCATATTACAAAAACTTCTTAAGCCTGAAATCTTATCTGCTAAGTCACCATGACAACTTCAGTGAGAGCTGAATTTAGGACAGAAGCTATTACAGAACAACAGTTCTTAAGGTTATAATCTTATCATTAACTCCAGATAAGAAAACAGTACTACAGAAACATCCTAACTAGATTAAATCTCCTAAATTCTGGGCTAACTTTAAGATAAACCCCAGAGGTGTCTTAACTTCTGTTTTAACTGTCTGTTTCTATTGTTTTGTGCAGTTACAGGCAGCATAGTTCACTGTAACTAGTATAATGATGTTACATTTATCTACTCTGAAAATGGTGCTTTGACTTTGAGTGTTTTTCTAACAGCGTTTTAAAACCTAGACGCTGCAGACATGATCTCCACTGTTCATGTCTGTGTTAATGTTTGATAAAAACTCTTTAGATACAATATTCCAGTGATGGTGATGAATAATGAGGAGACAGAGCTGAACATTTGTCTGTTTATTAGGTGAAATAACGTCAGCGTGTTCGGCTAAACCATTTGGGAAGTGAAACTGAAACTGTGGAGCGGTGACGCTCTGAAAAACAGCAGGGGGCGCTCTCATAACATTCTTAACTTTCCATTTATCACATTTTAGTTTTGTTTGACCTTTTTTTCTTCCGTAATAGTAGCCAGCCGCCTGGATAACTAGCTTGATTACTTTGATTACGTGTTTACTTTTCAGCTGTGTAATAGATCAGATGCTGTAAGATAAGATTCCTAAATTAAGATAAGATTTACTTCTGTAATACGAATTTGTGAAAAGGCTTATCTTGACCTGTCAGATCTTAAATTAAGACAAAAAGATTTATTTAAGTATCTTATCGCATCCTAGGTCAAGTTAGGAAATTTTAACTTACTCGATTGAAGTCGACAATGAACCGTCGTGTTTGTTACCTAGCAACCGACCATACTCACACAGCTGAAACATAAACACGTAATCAAGTTAGTTAGCCAGACAGCTAACGTTAGCTACCATTACTGGTGTAAAAAAAGGTAAAAAAAAATAAATAAATAAAAAACGAAAGCGCAATAAACGTAAAGTTAACGATATTGTGCCAGCACCTCGTGCAGTTTATCAGAGCGTCGCTGCTCCACAGTTTCAGTTTCATTTTCCCAAATACTTTAGCCTAACATACGCTAACATTATTCCTCCTAATAAACAGAGACACGTTCAGCTCTGCCTCCTCATTATTCACCACCCTCACTGTAATATTGTATCTAATGAGTTATTATCAAGCATTAACACACAAAGGTAATAAGAGGGGACAGTAGAGATCGTGTCTGCAGCGTCTGGGGTTTTTAAAAACACTACTAAAAAAAAGTCTCAAGTCAAAGCACCATTTTCAAGGTAGATAAATGTAGCATCATTATGCCGGTTATAGTGAACTATGCTGTCTGTTACTGCATAAAACTATAGAAACAGATGGTTAAAACAGAAGTTAAGACTCCTCTGGGGTTTATTTTAAAGTTAGGCCAGAATTTAGTCCAGTCCAATAACTTTGTCCAGTTAGGATGTTCCTGCAATACTGTTTTCTCCTCTGGAGTTAGGATAAGATTATGAACTTAAGAACTGTTGTTCTGTAATAGCCTCTGTCCTAAATTCAGTCCTAACTGAAGTTGTCATGGTGACTAAACAGATAAGATTTCAGACTTAATGTAATGTAATACAGCCCCTGGTTCCCACCCCCACCAAAAAACCAAACCACTCTAAATGACGATGTTTACATCTTAACCATTTATTTATGCAGAAATTTTGACAATTGTAATCCTTTAATCTCAGCAACCAAAGATCAGCTGTCTGATACTTTTTTTCCTCACAAAATCTGCCATTTTTCTACAGAAGTATTTTAGGCAGCACTTTCAGTGTCTCTACAATGTCAAAAATATTCATGTTTTTCATCATCCTGGGGACATTCGGTGCCCGCGAGGAGCTCAGGACATGGCCACACAACCCTTCTGCTCACTCTCTGGGGCTCCTTGAGAATCGAATGTGTTCCGAAAGGTTCCGCCGCGGAGTTCTAGAACTTTGCGCGCTGTTGCGGAATAGAACTCTGTAAACACATCCAGCATTGTGGAACAACTGGCAGGTAGCAGACACACCTTTTCTTTCCCCCTGACAGCATCCCGAGCTCACTACTAGACTCCTCATTACTGCCACATCGATCTTCGATATGCGCCATGCCGATGTGCAGGATATGACAGAGTGGCAGATTGATAAAAATCTGCTTCGCTCTCCTAACGACAGCGTGCAGGGGGCTAGTAGCATAACCTCCCCCCAATCTCTCTCGCTCTCTCAGGATCGAAAACTTATCTCCAGGTGCAATTATGACATGGGCTTCAATATCATGCGAGACATGAATAAATTATTCATCCGTGAGATAATAAACAATTTGTCCCTTTTTTTCCCAAAGCGATCTGATTCACTCACTCATTTAAATGCCTGGCCATCTTTCTAATATGTCCTCATTAGGTCCCTACGGGCTATGATTGACCAGGAGAACCTGCGTCGGTGTCTGTGTGGGCGTGCGTGAGACTGAGAGAGAGAGAGAGAGAGAGAGAGAGAGAGAGAGAGAGAGAGAGAGAGAGAGAGAGAGAGAGAGAGAGAGAGAGAGAGGGGCAGATGAGAAGAAAACACCACACAGCAGAGAGAGGGGTGAGAGAGAGGGGAAGAGGGGGAGATAGAGAGAGACAGAGAGAGTGGGGACAGATGAAAAGAAAACATAGCGGAGAGAGAGGGAGAGAGAAGGATAGACAGAAAGTGAGTGGCATACAGAGTGAGAGAAAGGGTGAGGATATAAGGGAGGGAAAGAAAGAATGAGCAAGTGAGAGACAGGGTGTGAAAAGGGAGGGCGAGAGAGAGAGGGAAAGGGGGGAGAGAGAGAGAGAACAAGCAATAAGAGAGAAAATGAGTTGCATACAGGGCGAGCGAGAGTAAGTGAGAGAGGCGTAAAGTGATGGAGAGAAAGAGAGAAAAGAGAGACAATGAGACAGAGGAAGAGAGAGAGAGAAGGGGAGAGAAAGAGCATTAGAGAGGAAAAAGGGAGGGCAAGAAATAGAAGAGAGAGAGAAGAGGAAGAAAGTGAAAAGGGAGAGAGACGGAAATGAGGCGAGGAGAGAGAGAGGAAGAGGCACAGGGAAAGAGAGGAAAGAAGTAAAGGAGAGAGAAGACAATGGGAGGGAAAGAGAGGGAGAAAAGAAGGGGAGAGAACAAGACAAAAAAAAAGAAGAGAAAGGAGGCAGAGAAAAATCAAATTGTTATGATTTATTATTGATTATTATTTATCAAGTTCTTTGTTTTTTCCCTTGTTTCCTAAATTGATTATTAATAATCCTGTCAATTTTCTACAGAGATGTGTTCTGAGAGACTCTGTCATTAACACAGCTGATTACTGAACACCACTGTTTTGCAGTGTCTGATACACACACACACACACACACACACACACACACACACACACACACACACACACACACACACACACACCCCTCATTCTTTCACGCTCACGCTTTGTGTTCTCTCTTTGCCGCTTACTTTCTCTGTCTGTCCTGCTCTCTCTCTCTCTCTCTCTCTCTCTCTCTCTCTCTCTCTCTCTCTCTCTCTCTCTCGTCAAAACCATTGGAAAATCCCTATACTTTGTATAAGGCTCTCTCTCTCCCTCTTTCTCTCTCCTTCTCTTTTTCACCCTTACACCCTCTTCATTCCTTCTCTCTATCTTTTTGTCCCTCACTCCCTTTTCACTCTCTCTCTCCCACTTGCTCAATATTTCTCTCTCTCTCTTTCCCTTTCTCCGTCACTCCCCTTTACTCTTTCACCCTCTTTTTTCTCCCTGACTCTCCCTTCACTCTCTGTCTCTCTCCCTCTCTTTTTCTCCCTCACTTCCCCTTCACTCTTTTTTCCTCTCACTTGCTCAATATTTCTCTCTCTCTTTCCCTTTCTCCGTCACTCCCCTTCACTCTTTCTCCCTCTCGTTTTTCTCCCTGACTCTCCCTTCACACTCTGTCTCTCTCCCTCCCTTTTTCTCCGTCACTCCCCTTCACTCTTTCTCCCTCTCGTTTTTCTCCCTGACTCTCCCTTCACACTCTGTCTCTCTCTCTCACTCCCCTTCAATCTTTCTCCCTGACTATCCCTTCACTCTCTGTCTCTCTCCCTCTCTTTTTCTCCCTCACTTCCCCTTCACTCTTTCTTCCTCTCACTTGCTCAATATTTCTCTCTCTCTTTCCTTTTCTCTGTCACTCCCCTTCACTCTTTCTCCTTCTTTTTTCTCCCTGACTCTCCCTTCACTCTCTGTCTCTCTCTCTCTCTTTTTCTCCCTCACTTCCCCTTCACTCTTTCTTCCTCTCACTTGCTCAATATATTTCTCTCTCTCTTTCCCTTTCTCCCTGACTCTCCCTTTACTCTATCTCCCTCTCTTTCTTTTTACTACCCTCACTACCCTTCACTCTTTCTCTCCCTTTTTCTTTTTCTCCCTCACTCTTTCTCTTTTTTTCTTTGTCTCCCTCCCTCCCCTCTTTCTTTCTCTCCCTCTTTTTCTTTTTCTCCCTCACTCCCCTTCACTCTTTCTCTCCCTCTTTTTCTTTTTCTCCATCACTCCCCTTCACTCCTTCCCTCTCTCTCCCATCTCTTTCTTAGTCTCCCTCACTCCCCCTTCTCTCTTTCTCTCTCTCCCTTCTTTCCTTTTCTTCCTCACTCCCCCTTCACTCTTGATCTTTCTCCTTCTTTCTTTTTTCTCCCTCACTTTTTTCTCTCTCACCCTCACCCCCCTTCACTCCTTCTCTTTCTTAGTCTCCCTCACTCCCCTTCACTCTTTCTCTCGCTTCCCTCTTTCCTTTTCTTCCTCACTCCTCCTTCAATATCTCTCTCTTTGTCTTTTTCTTTCTCACTCCCCTTCACTATTTCTCCCTCACCCCTTCACACTCTCTCTCTTCCCCCCCCTTCTCTTTCTTTTCTTTCTTTGTTTATCTCTCTGCTCTCTCTCCCCGTGTAAGTAGACAGGGCAAACCCTGTGCATGAAATATACAGAATTCAAATGAGCACACAGCTAAAATTCATCCAAATCTTTCTTTCTCTCTCCTTCTTCTTCTCTCTTGACCTCTCATCCTCATGCTTTGGTGTCTCTCTTTCCCATACTCTCTCACTCTCTTTGCTGCAATCCCTAGAGAGACCCTTCAGCAGAAAAGCAGCCGAAGAAGAAGGAGAAGGGGAAAAAGCACCCAAGTCTCTGCCACTGTTCTCAGCTTAGTGCTGCGTGCATCAAAGGAGCATATTTCAAACCCATTTAGCGTTATTAGTAGTTTGCACGAACATGATGTGGATTAAGGTGTGGATGGGGGACAAATGCAGACACAAAAGCACTCATTTCTACAACTTTTATCTTTAACCACCATTATCTTCTGTCTGTACTGAACTATGAGACCATTTATTCTTTTTGTTATTTAAAAATTTAACACCTACTTTTACAATTCAAGTATCACAGTTTTATTCATTTTGAACATTTCAACAACTGCATGATGAGATAGATAGATAGATAGATAGATAGATAGATAGATAGATAGATAGATAGATAGATAGATAGATAGATAGATAGATAGAAGCATCAATAGAAAGGGGCATAGAAAGTGAGAGAGAGACACCCTTGTATTTACGATGCTATTTAAATGGGCAGATGAAAACTTTAATGACTGTTTATCTGATTTGATGATGACAGTTTTAATAGTCTAATGGCTTTTGCTTGGTTGTTATTATTATTATTATTAAGTGCCATCAAGTCGATTCCGACTCCTGGATATCCTGCTTTCAGGCTTCTGAATGGCCGGTTCATGATACCTCTGATTGTATCCATCCATCTTGTCATCCTCTTACTGTTTTGAATTCAACTTTCTGTGCATTAGTCTTTTCCAATGAATGTGTTCTTCTCAGAACATGTCCAAATAAGACAGCTTCAGTTTGTTTTTCTGGGCTTCGAGTGAGAGGTGAGGCTTAATTTGGTCAACCATTTGTTATCCATTTGTTTGTTCTCTTTGCCTTCTAAGATTCTTTCAAAAATGTTTGCCAACACCAAAGTTTAAAGGCATCAATATTATTCTTGCCTTGCCTGTCCAGTATTCATATTCATAAAGAAGCAAAGAGAAGACCACAGCCTGGACAATTCTGATCTTTGTAGAGACCAATGTTGAGTGACACTTCATTTTGCATGGTCCTTTTTAGATGAAACAAACACTATCATGTCAAAAACATATGAGAGTTAGGATTAAGTGTTGGGTTGAGGCTGAGGTTAAGGTTAAGGTTAGGATTAGGGCCAGGATTAGGGTTTGGAGGTAACATATTAACAATACATTTACTTAATGTAAGTAAAGTATCAACAGAACATGTACAAGATATTTACTTCAATGTATTCAGATGCTTCATTGATGTGTTGTTGATGTGTTACTGATGATCTGTTAAGGGTTTATTAATCATCTACTAAGGACCACTCCAAATAAAGAGTTACCCAATGTTGTATCTAAAGATCTAGAACTCCAGAAATCCAAACTCTTGTCTTTTCACTCATTTTCCTTTGTCTTTCTTCTTTTTTTATGCAAGCATACTGCCTTATACCCAATCTTCTTAGAAATATCTCCTGATAAAAGAAAAACTCTATATTTATATATATATTTCTTAAAGTACACCTCCTTGTATCTGCATTTATTGTCCATTTTTTCAGCTCCACTTACCATATAGGTGCACATTGTAGTTCTACAATTACAGACTGTAGTCCATCTGTTTCTCCGCATACTTTCACCCTGTTCTTTAATGGTCAGGACCACCACAGAGCAGGTACTATTTGGGTGGTGGATCCTTCTTATGCATTGCAGTGACACTGACATGGTGGTGGTGTGTTAGTGTGTGTTGTGCTGGTCTGAGTGGATCAGACACAGCAGTGCTGCTGGAGCTTTTAAAACACCTCAGTGTCACTGCTGGACTGAGAATAGTCCACCAACCAAAAATATCCAGCCAACAGCATCATGTGGGCAATGTCCTGTGACCACTGATGAAGGACTAGAGGATGACCAACACAAACTGTGCAGCAACAGATGAGCTATCGTCTCTGACTTTACATCTACAAGGTGGAGCAACAAGGTAGGAGTGTCTGATAGAGTGGACAGTGAGTGGACACAGTGTTTAAAAACTCCAGCAGCACTGTTGTGTCTGATCCACTCAGACCAGCGCAACACACACTAATGTAACAGATAGTAACACAAAAGTATCAGCAACTAAATAAAGATTTCAGTATTTAGTGTACCCACTCTTCACCTTTACTGTCGTCTCTGACTTTACATCTACAATGTGGTCCAACAAGGTATGACCATCTAATAGAGTGGACACGGTGTTTAAAAAACTCTAGCAGCACTGTTCCACTCAAACCAGTGCAACACACACCCCAACACACCACCACCACCACCACCACATCAGTGTCAGAGCAGTGCTGAGAAATACAAATAGTACCTGCTCTGTGAGGGTCCATGGGGGTCCTGACCATTGAAGAACAGGGTTAAAAGGGGCTAACAGAGTATGTAAAGAAACAGATGGACTACAGTCTGTAATTGTAGATCTACAAAGTGCTCCTATATGGTAAGTGGAGCTGGTAAAATAGACAAAGAGTGAAGATACAAGGTGGTGTACTTAATGAAGTGGCCAGTCAGTGCATGTGGGATATATTACTATTACATTACATTTGTATATATGTATACAGGACACATGAAATGACCCCATGTACTTACAAGGTATAAAAACAAATCTATGTGTGTGAGCAATCCCTGTCCTCCGCCCACTGCACCCTGCCTTCATGTTCCTTGTTTCATTATAGCTCAGCACACGGTAGCAGGCTGCATTGGTGCAGAGGCACACGGGTGTTGATTGAACTCACCTCCTGCACTGACCTGAGGCCAGCTTTACACGGAGCCTGCAGCGTTCAAATCCACAGCACAGCCAGCAGAGCCCGTCAGAAGAGCCGTGTCTGAGTGAGAGGCTTTAATAGATATTGATGGAATTAGCTCCTGTCTGCTGTTCGGAGGACAGTTTTTGTTTATTAGCCTCGGTTTCCATGTAATTGCATCACCTGCATCACCTGGCCTGACTGCTCCTCCAGTCCGGCACCATGTCTCCACTTTCCATCAGCCGAGAGGATATTTTCAGCGGTCACTTGGAGTGGAGATTGTGTGGAAAGCTTGTCAGGGTTTCTGGCTTCTAATAGAAATAATACTGAACATGGTGAAAATGTCCACCCCTAAGCAAGACTGGCCAATTCATATAAAGACTGTCAGCATGACTGACAGAGGTAGTAATGTTTTGATTATAGTTCTATGTTAGCAAACCAGTTTTCTGGAGCCGGTTACTCAGGATAGAAACATTCACCTTCAGGAAAAAAGGGTAATAGTGAATTTAAAGGATTTTATACAGGATTCATGTAAAAATCTTATAGAAAATAAGAATAATATTGTATAACTAAAAAGGAAAGTTTGTGAACAAACTAAGTTGGTTTGACAAAGCAAGCTAACAACACTGTCATAGTCTTCATAACCTTCATATTTCATAGGCTACATTCAAAAGGTGGGGGTTATATGAGAGCTGTAACTGTCTTCTTTCCAGTCAAATAGATGGGCGATGAAATTTTAAACCCTTATAATAAAAGAAGCTGAACTCTTTTTTTGTCTACTGAAAGTCGACCCATTTTTCCACAAATCTGGGCTATAAACGTTAAACAGATGGCGTCTCTTCAGTGATCTGCTCTGTAAAAATGATTGGTCACACTTTGTATGAATGTCACATTTGTAAGCATCTATAAACACATTTATATGGCATTATAAACATGGTTAAAAATATTTAGAAGAATGAATTACACTGAATTACACTTTATAGCCATGTTTATTATACGTAATGAATTTTTAATGTAATGCATTATAAGCAGTGTTCATAACATGTTATGCTGTTAGTGCCAAAGAAGTCAGTCCCAGCTTGGAGAGCGTAAAGACAAATACAAAGTTTATTTACACCCTGAGGTTCCCAGTATTATATTTCTCACCACTGCAGCTTTTACAAAAAAAATAAAATTAAATAAAATTTTACATTTATTTCATGCAGTTACTGAATAATTTGCCTTACAATTTGGTCAGGTAAATTCAGAAGGACAAACCAAAATATACCCTGGAGAATAAGAGGTTAAGTTAAAATGATTATTTTTAGTTGTTTAAACAGTAGCTGCTTTAGTATTCCAGGTGATTGCTAGGATCTTGCTAAGCAACTAGGTACCACTTTAAAATAAGACTACCCTTGTAAATGGTTAATGAATGGTTTAAAATAAGTTTAGTAATTGTTATTTATTAGGTCTTAAAGACTTTAAAATCATTAACAAGCTTTTATAACACATAAATAAAAAGGACAACAGTGGCCTGATGTTTGCCTAACAGTGAATTCACTTTCATTTGTACTGTCAAACTTCAGATTTTGAAGTTTATTGATTTTACTTTGTCTTTTTCTTCAGGTTGCATTAACTCTGTCAGCTTCATCACATTCATATTTATCAGATATATACTTTTGCCCTTTTTATTAATGTGTTATAACTGCTTATTAATGATTAATGATGTTGTGTTTTGTTTATGACCTAACTAATAACCATTAAACTATTTTTAAACCATCCAGCAATTGGTGTGGTATTACAGACAGATGTTAGGGTGTTGCTAGGTGTTTGCCATGGTATTCCAGGTAGTAGCTATGGTGCTAGAGTGTTGCTAAGTGGTTGATATGGTATTTCAGGTGGTTGCTATTCTGTTGATAGGGAGATGCAATGGTTTTCCAAGTAGTGGGTATGGTGCCGCAACAGTTCTCATGCATTAGCATGATATAAGAAAAGCAGAGAAGCAAATGTTCTTCAGGTAACTGAAAATGTCAATGCGAAACATTTCACCAAGAACAGTCTGTCCTCAGCTACATAGAGAGAGAGACTACAGCAGGGCTGCAGTGAATAAACCCCTTATTACAAAGAACAATGCACATTTGAGAGTCCAGTGGTGTAAAGACCACCAGTAAATGGTCATTCTTCACAATATTCTCCACAAGTGGGAGACTGCATGTGCAGCGTACATCAAAAAGAATAGTACAGGCCTGAATACTCGAAATAAATACAAGGTTATAACAACACCCCCATCCACAGGACATGAGAGGTCACTTAGTGCTATGATGAGTGTGAAAATGATGTTAAATCATAAGCTTTGGCTTTTGCAGTCATCAGTTCTTAACTCAGTTGAACACATAAGGGAGAGTTTGGACTGAGGTGTTAGACAGATCTCTCCACCACCATCATCAAAACATCAACTGAGGGAATATCTTTTGGGAGAATGGTGCTCCATCCCTCCAGAGACCTTTAGAACCTAGACCAAGGAGCACTGAAGCTGTTCTAGTCCAACAACTTGCTAAAAACACTTAATTCTGGTTTTCTTCGTCTTCACATTAAGCTAATATGACTCCTACTACTACCTCACTGGAATCTGCACAGCACAAAATATGCGCAGCATCTGCCACAAGCGGACTTGAAACCGCACTTGCATTTGTAACAGAAATAAATTATCCATGTAGTACATTAATCATACAGGATACTAAATGTGAAAGCCAAATGTCAGCATGTTTAACAGTTTCCTCAGCACAGACAGTCTTGTTCATCTCAAAATAGCTGAAAAGGTGTTGTACACACTGTTTAATAAAGCTGGCAATTTAATAAGCAGCACTGCAACTGCTGATGGAAATATACTGGATTTTATGGCCTATTGGTGAAATACATAGAAGAGAATCCCAAATTAGTCACCTATGTACTTTTCAACAGCCAGGGTTTTCTTTTGTTGTTGTCCTAGATATCATCGCAACCAACGAGATCCATAGAAAAAGGGCCTTTTAGCCAATCAGGGCCTAAGTTTTAAACCTGTGGCCCAGTTAGAGAGGGACTGACTCTAGAATTCTCAGAGGGTTTCTGGATACCTGCTGTTTTCCTGATGTAAGACAACACAAACCGACTGCAAAATAAAGAAACAAATGAATAAATAAATGCATCTGGCCACTCTCCACAGTCTGTTGCTATGATGAAACTATTGCTAAGGATCGTGGCTTGTGATGCATCACCTAGCAAAGCGTTCTCCTGAGGTTCTTATTTTAGATTCATAATATTTTTTTCATCTGTGTATGTACATGAACCACGGGCCTTATATAACGATTCAGAAAAATCACACAGCAGAATCACCAATGAATTACCACCTCCAGAGTTAAATGGTCTCCAATGCACACTTGCTAGTTCTTGTAACAGTCTTTGGTCTACGTAGGTGTTAAATTAACATCAGTAAATGCGCTGCGCAAAAAAGTAGAGTTTAGCATCAGTTCTTGATGATGCAGGCACTTTGCTTGAAGTTGCAATGTGCCCCCTCAAGAGCTCTTTGTAAACCCATATAGTGATGCATCTTTATTGTGCAGTATATATGTTTTAAAACATCACATTTATGCTACATTTGGTGCAATGGTTCATACTAATATTTAGTACATGAACATTTAGTTTACATGTACATTCACATCTACTGAACTGACTTATCAATACTCCGTCCAAGAATGTGTTGTGTGGTTGAACAAGCTTTACAAACACTGACAAAAATCACATTTAATCTGATGAGAAGAGGGAGTGATCATTGTTCAGAGCCGCTACATTAACCCCTTACATAGCCAGGGCCGGCCGGTGGGCCCAGTTTTGTTACACACTTCTATAACCTAAGAAAAGCTCAAACAATTTGCATTGAAGTCCCTGTAGTTACTGAATAATAAGCCTTAGTGTGTAATAATCCTGGGGTTAAGTTATATAATGTTATATGGACATTATAATGCAATCCTATTAAGCCAGCAGGCAGGTGTAACTATGTTTTTGGGGAATGTCAGAATCTTTGTGAAAACTGCATAAGTGGACTTTTAGAATAAATTTCGGTAACACTTTCTATGAATACTATGTCTATGAGCATCTATAAACGCATTTATAACGTTAAAATGCATTCATAAGGCATTATAAACATGGCTATAAATATTTATACAAAAGGTACACCTTATAGCCATGTTTATTATGCATTATTAATTGTTAACATAATGCATTATAAGTCATGTTGTGTTATATTTGTTATATTTTCAGTGCCAAAGAAGACAGTTCCAGCTTGTAGAGTGTAAAGTGAGACAAATAAGCTTATTTATTCCATGGCATTTCCAATATTTCCTTTCTCACCACAGGTGTTAGGGCTGCACCTTTGGGTCCTGAATATGAAGATGCCAGCCCTAAACAAATCATCTAACCCAGAGTTATTACCACGGTGCATTTTCCGTAAATACCACTCTCACTTTAAGAATTACATCATAGCAGTCCAAATACCCATCAGGCCACTCCACTGAAACCCCCTCTCACATTACTCTGAGCATGAAGTTACTGTGGAGTGAAGGCATGAAGAGTGAGAGGCAAGTTATTAGAGTGCTATCATCGTAATTTGTTCGGTAACACTTTACTTGAAGGGTGGTTACATAACACATTCATAGCAACTTACAAAACCACTTCATAACATGTTCATGAATGTTTAAATCAACATTTATGAAGTATACTTGTTTTACCTGATATTAATATGGATTACTATGCCATTTTTCTGAGATACTTTTTTTCAAAATAAAAGTTCTCATTGTTTATTTTGACAAATTTTCAATATACGCCTCATTTCTGGACAGCCAAAATAAAAATGACCTCGCTTAATCCCTTTGGTCATTAAGTGCTTTGATGCTCAGGCACATTTCACCTATACTTTAGATTTCCTTTTAATTATCTGTTTTTTCTTAAGCATTTGCTGCTTTTCATGTCACTCTACTACCTTGACAGTAAAATACTCATAAATATGCTTAGGAACAATCATTCCAATTAATCTTAGTATTATGGTATGCCTAAGTGTCAAAGCATTTAATGACCAAAGGGATCAAGCGAGGTCATTGTTATTTTGGCTGTCCAGAAATAAGGCATTTTTTTATTGAAAATAAAATATTTTTTCATAAAAAAAAAAAGAGAACTTTGATTTTGAAAAAGGTGTCAGTAAAATGACAAAATAGTCCATATTAATATATTAAAAATAGAATATGTATGCTTTATGAATGTTAATTTAAACATTCATGAACATGTTGTGAAGTGTTTATGTAAGATGTTATATATGTGTTATGAAAACACCCTTCAAGTAAGGTGTTACTATTTGTTCCTTTACTGGTCGTAACATTAACTGTAATGCTAACTTCTGCTAGCATTCTATTGGATATACAATGTTGAGGTAGCACCAAGCTACAGGTGGTGTACATTGACTTTCCCACGTTGGGTAAATTTTAACATTTGAAGCTCGTAATGTGCTTTACTTTGTATGTTGCAGTGTTGCAGTGAATTCTTCAGTAAATACTTCAACTTGAAGCCTCATAATACTGGAGGATACTTTAGTATAAAACATGCCTACCTTTATTTAAAGCTTAAAAATACAACTTAAAAGCTCTCATAACATGTTATGAACACTACTTATAATGCATTACGTTAACAATTCATAATGCATAACCATAATTAGCATGGTTATAAAGTGTAATGCATTTTTAAATATTTATAGCCATGTTTGTGCCTTATGAATGCATTATAATGTGTTATGGATGTGTTCATACCTTCTTATAGACATGCTATTCATAAAAAATGTTGCCAAGATTTCCTCTTAAGAGTGATTGGTGAATGAGCCCCAACATCCTTGCAGCATTTCCTCGCTCAGGGAACATCCTAAGGACCTTTGATTTTATTAGCTGGGACAAAAGAGCACCGAGTTGTAGGTCGAGCACTGACTGAATTGTACGATTAAGCCTATGGTCTTTACTGAATGTTAATTATCGAGAAACAGAATCTCTGCATCTCTACGCCTTTATGCCAAGATGAAACAATGAAATATTACACACAAAACGCCTCGCCAACCACACGCACACTAATATGCATACACATGTCAACAGGAGATCAGATGAAAATCAACAGAAGAGGAAAAACATGAATGGTGATGATTCATTACTCATGCTAATTGCACTTTTCCATTTAAAAAGCACTGATGAGTGCTTTGAACGAGTAACAGGCTAAAGCACTAAAAAAAACAGCAGAATATCAAATTTAGATCCCTGCATTAGTGTTAGCTCTCCGACTGCAGGACTCCCTGATTGATGTTGAACCAAGTAGCCACACTTTTATAGAGCACTTTATCAATCCTTCAACAAGTTTGCGAAGCAGGAAGAAAGTAAGACCTATGCAGCTCCATCTGCCATTCGGATGGAATAAATGCAGTTTTGATTTGCAGTGCTTTTAGATGGGAGTCCTCAGAGAACAGGGGCTGCCTCCATCCACGGGCAAATTGGATACCATTTCAGGCGCTGTCTCAGCACAATTAAAGATACAAGCAAAGGCTACATTCAATGATGGCTGAACTTTTTCCACTGTGTGCACACGGCTTGAACTTGGTTTCACGAGTGCTGTGGATGCAGTGAGTGAGAAGCTAAAATGGTGTACCAATTATTTGACTTTTGTTGTCCTTCCTGAACTAATTTGTCACAAAAGAGTAACGCTGCCCAAATGTGTGTGCTTGGCACCAACTGGACTCCTCCAAAAGCGTTTTTAAACATGTAGAAATTAATGTATGCTGCTCAAATGAATGCTCTGAATTAATGTGCAAGCTTTAATGGCTCTGTTAAAACCATCATTATAGCTGTAATTTGAAAAACATGCAATGTTTGACATTGAAAAGGCCCATTTCCTCCATTTTCTTTACCTTTATCTGAGATCCATTTATGACATTTCTGCTGTTTTATGTAGCAAAGCTTCATAATAAATTCCTATATGTCCATTTTCCAAACTTCTCTTTTCTAAAATTGAACATGTTTTTGTTACTGTGCCTTTAAGGCTGATATATGTAAATGAGCTCTGTTCTGATTGAGCCTCATTCAAAAATCAGGGCTCAAACATGATTTATACCAACATGTTGCTTCGAGGTTCTTCGCTGTAAACCAGCAAACTGAAGCAGAGATCATCAGATTATTCATGAGCCCCCCGAATAAAAGGAAACACAGCTTGTTTCATTCTAGGTCCAAATCACAGGGTTGGAAATGGGCGTGTGGACATTTCTCACCTGGACCAAAGTCACACACCTTCTGTGTAGACATGAGACAATTCAACATGCTGAATAAATGCATTGTATGGCACTTTTAAAGAATTTCATTTAAATCAGTTAAGGCTAAGAAGCACAGGGATGCAGAAAGTGGGGGTGCTGATGGGGCTGCAGCATCCCTGATTTCAGGATTGCAACTGTTAAAAATTCTAATATAAAAAAATGTTCTGAATGTTATAACAATTTGAGTGTAGTAAAGATGTGTGCTTGTTTTGGAGAGGAGTTTATATTTTACTAGATTTAGTCATTCTCCATCTGGAAACCGTGTCACAAAGGTTGCAGGGTTTAAAAAGATGCTTAAAATATTAGGCACAGCTCCAAAAGTCAGTATCTACATTTACACAGTTGACCTAAGATTAAATAATACTTTTCCCTCATGATTTCTCTGATTTTTCTTCTCTTATACTGTTTCATAGTCACTCTGCATCTGTAAAACAGCTCATCACAAAACCAATTTTCAACATTTGAGAAACCACTTTTAACATAAAACAATATTTAAGAGGTTTAACTTTGTATAAAACGGATTCATGTTCATGTTTTATATCATTAATGTTATTCTACATTTAAATATGTATTTTATTGAAAAAATTAATTTGTCTCAGAGATTTTGGTCACTGGTGTTATCAGGACTCTTATGTTACTTTTTACCACAGTATTTTCAGCTCTATTAAACTGCTTCTTTGGGTCGAGGCTCATCAGAGAGGAAGAATCTCAAAGCATTAGAACACAAGTCACATTCACTCACTATATTTCATTAATTTATTAATAAATTTTGTTTATCAGGCAGCACATAACTTCTGTCACTGGTGTTATGTGCTTGAATGGCTGGTAATTAAAATTATCAAAATAATACCATATATCATTTTTATTACTGATTTTAAATACACAAGGACACCTGACCACCAACGAGGCAGCCAATTTACAAAATCCTTTAACCAGAATGTCACAGGAGTCACAGTCACTGGTGTTACACCATATTCATAGAACACCAGTGACTGTAAAATGTTTGGAATTAAGCTCTCCTTTTTGCATATATGATAATAGGAGATGTTAATGGACATATTTATATTATTTAGCTTTGGGATTAAAGAAAATTCATTTTTAAAAATGCATCCACCTGAATTCCCACTCCAAATGGAGAATGACCCATTTTCAAACTCTGCAGTAAAAGTGTTGTTTAAGTGAAAGTTGTATTTTCATTACAGTGAACTGAATGTTTGCCGCTTTGGGGGACCGCGGCTCAAACACACACAAAGGTTGAGGTTTGAAGAGAGAAAGTCTAAGCAGAGTTCAAAGCCAGTTTTGATTGACACAATAGGTTACTGTGCTATATATCAACAACCGGATTGGACACCACTCAGCTTATTTGCATAAAGTTCTTCCAGAAGGAGACAGCAGAGTGCGTCAGTGGTTTGATGTGTCAGTTATGTGTATATGTCGTAGTCTCTTGCCACATTATAACCCTGTATGACACACTCTGGTTGATGTAAATAAGCAAAAAAAAAATTTTGCATGGCATCATCGGTCACGCCACATATATGCTGCTTAAAATTTCAGCACCCCCAACTTAATACACCATCCTGTGCCCCTTAAGAAGCATGTAAGAAAGAGACTGTGATAAATGCAGCTGTGGCTGATTGCATTTGTGTGTTTCACTGTTGATCTGCTGCTGCTGCTCAAACTGTTTGAATGCACAGAAGAGCAAAGGACATAAACGGTGTTTTAAATCACCATTTCTTATTTGCATTATCATTCAAATCTTTTGTCAAGTTTTCAGGCCTTTCTCTCTTTCTTTTGACCATTTTCAGTGGCTGAAACTTTGGTGCATCCATAATGTTTACATACTAAAGATTCAGTTTCACATTATGAGCCCTTTAAGAATTAAAGTGATGGCTAGTTTAGCATTGTGAAGAGCACTGCAGTAGTCCAGTATATCACAGAGCTCTTATCTGATGCTTGCAGCTATAGTGAAGTGTATAGGGCACACCACCAGGGAGTGCATTTGTCCTGTTCCCGGTATTAAATAGCCCTTTTGTTTTTGTTTGTATTTATCCGACAGGTAAACAAACACACTGCTGAGACCTTGCCGCGGCCTCTTGTTACTAGGATACCACCCCCAGACACAACGGACCGTAGCAACGATCTGCGAGCTCTGTGTGAGGTAATAGAGATATATAACATTGAATGGTACCTTTAAGTAGGAGGTAGACTGTGAATCTATGAGGATTTATTATAATCAGTGTAAAAACACCTCATTATTTTGAAATGTGGAAGCTTGTTTTAAATTTAATGCTGAAATGAGAGCAACAGGGATAATTTATACATAACAGTGGTTCAGCCCACATCTGCATAATTAAAGACACTGCCAAAACCTCTCTAAATCTCTAAAATTGTAACTTTACAGAAGAAGTAAAAAGCTGTTATTAACTTCAAGGGGAATTCCCATTTTTCAAAATTTCTTCTTACTTCAGTGGTTGGGATGTAAACAAAGTCATTCAGAGTGCTTTGATGTGAAATTGTTCAATTGTTCAATTTTTTTTTTTTTTTTTCCAGGGCCATGTCTACAACACAAATTAACCATTTTATTTACTGTCCATAACAACAAGTAAATGTACACGTCTGAGTTTTTACATGTAATATTGATAATGATAAAATAGTATCAAATCTTAAAACTTTTGTTTTCTTTGCCTCATAATGCCTGACATGTATCTCTCTGCCATTCACTATGGATGCACCAAAATCTAAAGTCTGAGACATTGTTATGAGAAGGGCAAAACCTTTTCAAAACAATGTCTCAGACTTTAGAAAACATATCCTTAACTATTTAATTTCATGTACTAACTTTCTGTGTGGAAGCTTATAGGCATTAAACTCTTCAGACATCTGGTTCCTATGAAAATATGCCAATTCAAAGAAAAGGCAAAGCAAAACCCCCATTAACTGCAAAGTACATGCAACAGGAAGGTTATCTGATGCAGGAGTAGTAGTGCAAGCTGTGATATCTGCCCAAGGTTGGAGTTACTAAGTATTGAGTACTGACATCTTAGTGTTCAAACTTTTACACATGCAACAATTATTGAATATAAAGTAACAGTGCATTAACATTTACAGAAACATTATTGAGGTTGGTTTTGATTTAGTTTGCTGCAGAGGTTGTGTTTACTTCTTTTAAAAAAAACCTATAAAATATATCATTTGTACCAAACATTCACATATAACTGTGTTATAATAACTTCCATTATATTGCGCTTACCTCCCTATTGCCTTAGTGTCACAAAAAAACAGATGTGTACCAGCAATAATTTCACCTAGAATTGTTTTCAGATCTCCAATTGCCCACTGAGCCATAACTTATTTTAGTCTGCTGATGAAATCACAGGACCCTACACGAAGCAATGACCCCACACATAAACAGACATATGTAGAGACAAGAAGCAGCATAAAGAGGAAGCTACTGTACATCTTTTCCATTGACCTGCGCTACGCCTCATCTGAACTTTCGCTTATGAATGAAATGACCCTTCCGTGCCCTGCGAGGCATTACGAGACGGCGCTCTTTGATCCTGCTGCCCCTCGTCGTGACGCTTCGTGAACAGAGCGCACCCTCGCCAGCTCCTCGCGCCTGTCATCACGCGCTGGGTGAGAAATGGATGTGGTTCATTTTGGAGCTTGTAATATCTTCAGGGGTAAGCGGTCCCTGGAGGGGCAGAAACGCGGTATTAAAACTGTCCATCCTCAGGATGGTCACGTCCACTAGCTCCTTTTTAACACCTCCAGGGAAAGGAACAAAAGGGGAGGGTGTGTGTGTGTGTGAGTGTGTGAGAGAGAGAGAGAGAGAGAGAGAGAGAGAGAGAAATAAGATATATATATATATATATATATATATATATATATATATATATATATATATATATATACACACATATATACACACATATATACACACACATATATATATATATATATATATATATATATATATATATATATATATATATATATATATATATATATATATATATGTAAGGGAAAACGAGAGACCCAGAGAAATACAGAGAGTGGGGGGACAAGATGTGAGAGAGAGAGAAAGAGAGAGAGGTCAAAGAAAAACAGAAAAAAGAAACAAAGAGGGAGCAGGAGGAAAAGAGAGAAAGAGAGATAGAGGGAAAGTAAGAGAGATGAAAGAGATACAGAGAGAGAAGAGAGAAAGAAAGAGTAGAGAGAGAACAAGAGATGAGATACAGACAGTGAGATGAAAGACAGAAATAGAGAGAGAGATAGGAGATGAAAAAGAGTAGAGAGAGAGAATAAGAGATGAGAGACAGACATGGAGAAAGATAGAGAGGGGGAGAATAAGAGATGTGACAAGAGACAGACATGGGGAGAGAGACATAGAGGGAAAGAAAGAGAAAGATAGAGGGAAAGGGAGAGAGATGTAAGACAGAGAGAGAGAGAGAGAGAGAGAGATGTAAGACAGAGAGAGAGAGAGAGAGAGAGATGTAAGACAGAGAGAGAGAGAGAGAGAGAGAGAGAGAGAGAGAGAGAGAGAGAGAGAGAGAGAGAGAGAGAGAGATGTAAGACAGAGAGACAGAGACGAAAGACAGAGAAATAGAGAGAGAGATAAGAGATGAAAAGAAAGAGTAGAGAGAGAGAACAAGAGATGAGAGACAGACATGGAGAAAGATTAGAGTGTTGGAGAGTTAAGTGTAACCCAGCTGTCTGCTCTCCCGCGGTGTGATGTGTTCACATCTATCAATCACCATCAACAACATCAGCAGCTCAGACAAGATAAACACAATAAATGAATAAAGAGAAATAAGCAGGGCTCAGCATCAATGTGCAGGAGGAGAGATAGAAGAGGACACAGAATATACTCAAATCACAACTGCCAGGATTACTGATGACCCTGAGCTTCAGAAGGAGAGGTGAAAAGTTGTCCCAGTCTAAAAACAACAACAAAGAACACAACAACAATGAGAGGAACATCAAGCAAAGATTTACTGAACTAAAGAAGGAATCTAACTCTTGAATGCACCACTGGCACAGCAGAAGAAAGATTTTCTATTTTCATGATAATTGCCGTCTTTCTTTAGCTTTAAATCCCTTTATTTTCTTTCCCTTTACAAATCAGGCTTAAGAGATATTCAGTGCATCTTTTGTAAATGCAAAGTTTCCATCTTTATTTGAACTTCAACGTTTGGACTAACTCATTGGCAGATAACCAAAAAGAGAGCGTCTTTATCCATTGTTCTGAGATCAGACGGCCAGAGACAGATCTGGAATCTTTAATGGAGAATCACTTTGATGGCTTTAAAGGTGGAATCAAAACCGCAAAGTATTCGAGTTATTGCTGTTTTCCTTTATTAGTGTGGTTTTCATTGCTATTGTAAGAAAACTTCATATTTCCAAACCAGGGTTGGGTAACTTAACCAGGGTGGGGTAGCTTAAAAATGCATTCTTGTGTGGATTACATATTACCTGTTAAAAGAATAATCTGTAAAATAATCCAAAGATTTACTAAATTGAAGTAGCAGAATCTGATTACTTTGTTACTTTTGCTTCACTAATCTTTTGAACGTCATATAAATAAATGAAGACACAAAAACAATAAGACAATGTTTATGAAAGACATAACTGTTTGTGCTTTATATGTGCTTTGTGTGTGTCCATTTGAAAATGGCATGGAATATTTTGACTGAGATTTCAAATAATCAGGTGTAAAATTTTGGAAATTTTGGAAATGAATCAGATTTACCATGATGTAAACGTCATTGAGTAAACGTCATTGAGCACCACAGTGTGTAACTAGCGTCACTGTTACTAACGCTTGCTCTTTCAAAAGCATGGATCGCTGGTGTGATGTGAGGCCTTGCCGCACTTTTCCTCCATTAACGTGTGACGGCACCAATTCATAACACAATCCTCCAAATTATTAACACCAAATAAGTGTAGAGTAATTCTAATTGTATGTTTCAAATGATTTTACTGCAATCAGCCTTAGCTTTAAATCCTACTTTTCAATTTATAGTGGATTTTACTAAGGAATTTGAAAATGACCATTCTACAAGTGAAAATTAAAAAAAAAAAAACTGAATTTTTGCTAGTCAAGATTTTATATTTACTAGTGGAATTTCTGTGTTCACATGCACATTTAATTACTGATACCAAGAATTCAATATTGCCTAGAAATTTAATTTCCATGTGTAACTTGAATTCCTGAGATAAAAAAAAAATATGGGAAATAAAACCTAAAACCTTTGCATGTTAAACTTCAATTTTAAATTATTATTTTTTTTTTTAATTATTGCAATTTAAATGAATTGGAAAGAGAATTCTTACCAAAAAGAAATGGAATCCTACATGGCAAAATATATTTCTAGTATTAACAACATTTTCTGGTAACAAAACTTTGTTTCCTGATTAAATTTTTAAGTAATTTTTACCAAATGATTTATTATTACATTTGTCAGCACTTTGTCCTTTCTGAGAATTTTTGGCTCTCTTTATTTCTTTGTTTTTGTTTCTTTCATTGTATCCATTTCGGCAGCCAACCAGAGGTTCACTTGCCGTGGGTCTTTAATATGTGTGACCTCATTTCCACATTGATTTTGATTAGCTCTTGCCTAGGACACTGCAGTGCTGATCACCACCACAGTGACTTTATAAATAGGCTTTATTCATGCCACAAATTTTGCATGATATAGCGCTGCTACTGCCAAGTTTTATGAATCTGCCTCTGTGTCCAATACAAACTGGGATTGAGGTCACACTTAGCGAAACAGCCAAATCTAAGTGGAGCAACATTTGGAAATATTTCAACAATAAAGATAACTAATTCTAAAAGTGTACGTTTGTTGAGTTATCATTCTGTATGCCAGTTATGTTAAATCACATATGCCTAAAAATGCCTCTGCCTAAACCTCTCCACAAGGTGGTGCTATTCAAACTGAGGTAGATTTTGTGTGCATCATTGAAAGAGAGGAAACTGGCTCCTTCATTAAATGTGGGTTTTAAATTGTAATACTACTGAAAGACTCACTGTAAAGATACAAATAAAAAATAGGCTATTTGAATATCTAATGAGCTTTAAATCTTCTGTTTTTAAGCCACTTTAAAATGGTGGGTGACAGACTAAATGAACAAAGAAATGATATCTTTACAATGAAATCCAGCCAACATATGCAATGTCTTATTATAACATTGTTATAAGCATGTAACAACCATTCATACTATTTTTAGACATGTTTACTTGTTTGCTGCCAGATAATTTGGCTCGTTTTAAGTATTATTTCCATAAAACAAATGATCGAATTGCTAATGGAATCATTTCATTAGACTTCATTAGATTAAATGACTAAAGCATGTAAATATGTCTTGAAACAGGTTGAAAAATCAAAAATATTCTCCCAATAATCTCATAACGAGCTAAGATGAATGTGCATGCCAGGATAGCATTTTTTGAAGTGTTGTGTCTGCTGATGAGCCATGACCAGTTTCAGCACGTTGCTCGTGCCGCTTGTACAGTACAGTAGCTTCCAGCACAGCGTAGCCAGCCCACGCTAACGATCTGAGGTTTCTCAGCATGTTTTTGTTTCAGGCAATTTTCTCGTTGAGTAAGGTATTACATACGATTCTCATCTATAACTCTGATAGATGCCCCAAAAATGTCATGCCGGTACAATCCTCTCTCCCCAGGGCCCCTATTCCTCTCTTCTCCTTCACTCTCTCTTTCACCCTCTCTCTTTTTCTGAGGCAACTCTACTTCTTTTTATCTTCCTCTACCTCACCCACGCATCTGACTTCTGTGAGTATCCCTATTCCCTGTTTGGTCTTCAGCAGAGAGAGTCTTTAGGATCCGACGGCCGCCTCTACCTTACCAGCCCAGAGAGGAAACCATGCCAAGAAAAGCCCTGCTTTTGTTGTCCATCAGCCTGTGATGAATACATTGCTTTTAATCGCTGCTTAAAAAATAGTATTGGTCAAAATGTGATGTGTGATTCATATCAATGTCCAGTTTAAAATGCTAAGCTATCAAGTCGGACTGTGTTTCTGGAGAGAAGTGAAACAAATCACATTGAAAATAACACTGAATTTGCCACCACACTAAAATTAGCCTAATTTAATTAGCCAGAATCCTGATAGTGTGTTATAGTAACTCTTTAATTACATTGTTACATTTAGGTTAGAAAAAAGCATTAAAATGTTTAAAATGATCCAATCACAGTTTCTTTTCTCCATGATAGCAAGAAACAACAATGCAAGCTCTTCCATAAATGAAGGCGTAATGTGTCAGATTAACAAATCTAATTAGGAACTGATAGTGGAATCATATTTTGATTTACAATAAATGAGACAAATTTTTGGGGGAAAAAATGGCACTCAAAGCCTTCTGGAAGTCCTAAATATGTCACTGACTGCAAATATGAGTAGTAACCTCACTAAAGATAAAATATACATGATGTCTGCTACAAGCCTAACAAAGCATGAAATGTCATTTACAAGATTAAAATGTCCATATTTAATATAGAATGACCAAAAAGTGTTAATGTAAGTGGCATTTAGTTTAGTGCTAACATACTACTAGAATCCTACAGAGGTGATAGAGGAAATCTGCATTATTGGTGTGTTTTTTCCCCACATTTTAGATTACTGAGCTTAGCTGTTATTATGGTCCGATACTACATCTAGTTGTTCCTTATGACCTTACACATGCACACTTTAAAGCAATTTAAATTTAGGTATTTTGTAAAGGTTATCCACACTTAGCAACAGTTGCTATGAAACAACAATTTTTAAGAAGGCTAGATAAGTACATTCAAATGTTGTTGGGGTTAAGCTGAACCTGATATTGTGACAGATTTAAGGCTCTCTCTATAATGCAGAAGGGACTGCAAATATTAAAACATTTGATTCAATGTTCAGGGCTTCTTTTCTTGACTTTTTTCTTTGTTTTGCACAAGTGTTGTATAAAAGCAAGGGCCAGTTCAGCACAGCTTGCTAATTTCCCTGCTTAACACTCCTGGTTCAACTCAGTTGTTCATTACCAGGCTCGGTAGGTGTCTTTGAGCAGGAAAATGAACAAACTGTGCTGGATTCTGACCCTGCAGGACTAAAGCTGTGCCCCTTTAGCCTAACCCTTCAGTTTTTCACCACAGTGCTCTTGGCTGGATATATCTGGGGTGGTGGACCACCCAGTCTAGCAATATAAAAAAAAAAACATAGAAACACTGCTGTGCCTGTTACACACATACCAACACCACAAACACTACCATGTCAGTGTCACTGCTGTACTGAGAATAATCCACCACTTGAATTATATCTGGACAACAGTAGCTCTGATGAATGGGGCAGATGTCATGCCGTTAAGGAAATTGTTTCAGTTTTTGACAGTTTGAAAATGTGTATTGCTCTTTATATTGTGTGTGAATTTCATGAAGAATGGACCAAAAGAAATGGCCCAAAATAACTTGAAAAAAAGTATGATTCCACTGACGCATTAAAAGTAAAGTAGGTTTTTTCACACACACACACACACTAATATATATATATATATATATATATATATATATATATATATATATATATATATATATATATATATATATATATATATATATATATATATTATGGCAAGCCAAACAGGAAATATTTCATGAACATTTATATATATGGAATATATATATATGGAATGAACATTTATATATATGGCATGAACATTGATATATATTGAATGAAAGTCTCTATTGAAGGGTTGAGGATGGCCAAGTAAAACTGTACATCAATAAATGGGCATTAACAAACTCCAGGTAGAGCTTAAAGGAAGGGAATTCTGATGTGACCAGTATCTATACACAGTGATCCCGTGGACAGAGTGACCTGAGAGTGGCTGATATATGATGTGAAGAAACAGATGGGTGGAGTTTCAATATATACATAATTTGACATGGTGCAGAAGAAGAGTCAGATGAGGCCATAACTTCTGTTTGAAAAATGCTCTTTTATTGAGAGCAAGGGAAAACAATGTAGATACTGGTCACTTTATCAGAATTCCCTTTAAGCTCCACCTGGAGTTTGTTAATGCCCATTTATTGATGTACAGTTTTTCTTGGTCATCCTCAACCCTTCAACAGCTACTTTCATTCCATATATATCAATGTTCATTCTGTATATATCAATGTTAATTTCATATATATCAAAGTTCAAATATATATATATATATATATATCAAATATATATGTGTACATACATATATATATATATATATACATACACACACACATACATATATATACATACATATACATAGCGCCATCTTGTGTTTTCAGGCAATGCGTTGCTATGACTGAGTCAGCACAAAATCTATCTAGTAGCAGCAATCCTAACTAATCACCAAAACTGAGTCAGTAAATCCGACTCCGTGACAGTTTACATAATAATGACTGAAATATGCAAGTTCTTTAAGAGTGTAAAGTTAGCATGGATCCATTAAAGCTGTATAGAACAGAATAGCCAGGCATGTTAGCGGACATGGGAGTGTAAGCTTTAGCTGGAGTATCTGCGTCTCAGTGGATATGCTCTGTAGAAGCAGCTCCTGAAATATTGATCGCTTGGCAGAGCTCAGTATTTTGTGGTTTTTCCACTTCACAGTGGGCTGTTACAGAGTGACGTTTAGCAGCAGTTAATATCACTCAGGATTGCCTCTGCTACTTCTTGTTTCTAAGCTAAAACTGCTGTCCCATGCTACTTCTACACCATGTCTCCACTTCTGTCTCTTCCCTCTCTCTCTCCCTCTCTCCTTTCATTAACTGCCCCAGCCTGTCAGTAGGGAAGGCCACTTTCGTGAAGCATCTAATTCCTTGGGGCCGTGCAGCCCGGGAAGCGCCAGCAAGCAGGAGCTTTTCACCAGCCCTGCCTGATAATCAGGTTCTCTGCCTTAAACTCTGCAGGATTCAGACCAATTTGTCTTGCACAGCTTGAGATCATTGTTTCGATCTGCTCGGCAGGGAACGAGCCAACCTTGGCTGGATTTTTTTTTTCCCCTGCTTTTTCTCTTGGAGATACCATTCTACCATTCATTTGATCCGAAGCCTTTGCGGGGTGAATGGTCCACACCAAGGCTAGCTTGGTTGGTTATGTACAGGACTGTGCAAAAATCAGAGACCATTCTTCATTTGTTTAATTTCCAGTCAAAAGGCTATTAAGTGCAGGTCATTTTATGATACTTTTGTCAGAATTAACAGAAAATGAGACACAAGCCTCAACTACAACGTGAAATATCTAATTCCTCAATATTTAGTGTGTCCACTCTGTCTTCATCACAGCTTCCATTCATTTCAGGAGACTTGCTTTCACTTTTTATAGAAATCTGCAGGGATATTTTTCTACAACTGCAAAGTTCAGTCTTAAAAGTTGGTTGCATTCTCTGCGTTTATGGTGATGAAATAATCCCAAACTCATTCTATGATGTTGAGGTCTGGACTCTGTTCATTGTTTTAAGAACACCAGCAGCTTCTTTGTTTGATTTTGAAATGTTCTTTATCTACTTCCTCTTCTCTGGCTTCTTGACAGCTAGACCTCCTTCCAGACCCATAGCGTTTAAGTATCCTCTCACAGTGGAAGGATGGCTGTGGATTTTTTCAGATTTGAAGCAAGAGCGAAGCTTGATCATCTTCTCTTGCTCAAAAGATGAAAGCTTCAAGTGCTGTTTATCTGATGGGGACAATGTTAGTGGTCTACCACGTCCTGCATGGATGTTATGAGTCCCAGTTTTTCTAGATCTTTGATTTTTTTTTGTAAGTTGTATTGAAAAACATACTAGCAGCACCTTAGTAACCACCTGGGATACCATCACAATGGCTTAGCAACACCTTAGAAATCACCTGGAATGACACAGGAATGGCTCAACATCTCATTAGCAACCACCTGGGATAACACATCACCAGCTTGGCAACACTTCAGCAACCACTTAACATAACATAGTATAAACCTTGCAACACCTTAGCAGCAACCTATGATAACATGACAGCCTAACAGCACCCCAGTAACCACCTGGAATTACGATATAAGCTCAATTAAGCTTAATTAAGCAATTAAGTTAATTTACAGCTACCTACAACTACTTTAACTTTTCAAACTGTTTAACAGTTCACAAACTTTCCTCTGCATTATACAGATGGACTATTTTATATCTAATCTCTTTAGAAATGTAAGCTGAAGAATGAATAACTGGTACTTAATGGCCATTTTGACAGGAACTGAAATAAACAAAGAGTGGACTTCAACACCGTACTGCATGTGAGTTTTTGTAGCATGAGAGCTGTAGCGAGTTTTGTGCTGCAATCGGCTCAGCGTCGTGGTTATAATGAGCACGAATGTCTGGCTTTTGCTCATCTATTCCTGAGGCGCCGATTTGCAGGCTTCTCTCACGTAGAGGAGATCCCAGAGGAATAGCTTTTGCTGCAGTGCTTGTACATGAGGGCATGTGTGTGTGTGTGTATGTGTAAACAAACTACTGCAAAGTGCTGCTGATTATGCAGACATAACCTCTTAGCATTCATGTCCATATGTGTCTGTGGGTTATGGGCCAGCAGCATTTATAAGGCAGTGGACGATACACTCAGTCCAGTCTCTCCTGAATGCACGGCCAGCGTGTCTCTAAACGGCTCCGCATAAATAAGTGGGCGGATACATTTTCCCCTCATTCATACACAATTAGTCTGCATTAGCTGTGCTACATGTATCATAATCACCCAACTGTCAGAATAATTGTGCTTGAGCGCGTGGTTTTGATAGCATTAATTTGCCATCTGTTGAATGGAGAGTTGTGGATTAAGATGAAGATGGGTCGAAACAAACACCGCCATTAATCAGAATAATGACGTGCAATGGATAATCAATAGCGATACAATTAGCTAATGATCAAGCCTTACTTACGGTAAAGGAACTTAAGGGTTTAGTTATGTTGAAAACTTTGAAAAGAGGTCACTGTGGTAAGTTTCAGACGGGGCTGAAGGGCAGTGATCTGATCGTCATAGAAAAGCTGATAAGTAGGAGGTGCACAGTATTGTGCAAAAGTCGTAAACTACCCTCCATCTATTTAACTCAGAGTCAAAACCGCCATTAAGTGCAAGTTATTCATTGTTCAGTGATAAAACATGGCGATATCTGACAAAGAAGGAGACGCAGTAAATGTAATGCTTTCATGAAAGGCTCTTTTATTGAACCGGCAGCAGTGGAGCACCGCCACCCACTGCTAACCCCAACAGACCGGGAGTAACGCAGGGGGCATAACACACAGGGAGGGTAGGGACACAAACACACATACAGCCTTCCCTCTCCGAACCAACGTAACACATCCAGCATGCTGCACTAATAATGTCCACCTTATTTACAAAAAAAAGTCTCTCTCACTGGGAGTCTGGCCCTTTTACCCTGTTCTTCAGTGGTCAGGACCCCCATGGACCCTCACAGAGCAGGTACTATTTGGGTGGTGGATCATTCTCAGCACTGCAGTAACACTGATGTGGTGGTGGTGGTGGTGGTGGTGTGTTAGTGTGTGTTGTGCTGGTCTGAGTGGATCAGACACAGCAGTGCTGCTGGAGTTTTTAAACACCTCAGTGTCACTGCTGGACTGAGAATAGTCCACCAACCAATAATTTCCAGCCAACAGCGTCCTGTGGGCAGCGTCCCGTGACCACTGATGAAGGACTAGAGGATAACCAACTGTGCAGCAGCAGATGAGCTATCGTCTCTGACTTTACATCTACAAGGTGGACTGACAAGGTAGGAGTGTCTAATAGAGTGGACAGTGAGTGGACACAGTGTTTAAAAACTCCAGCAGCACTGTTGTGTCTGATCCACTCAGACCAGCGCAACACACACTAATGTAACAGATAGTAACACAAAAGTATCAGCAACTAAATAAATAAAGATTTCAGTATTTAGTGCACCCACTCTTCACCTTTACTTCAGCTTCCATTCTTTTTCAGAGATTTGTTTTGAGTTCTTAAAGGAAGTCTGCAAAAATATTTTTTACACACCGTCAAAGTTCAGTCTTAGAAGTTGGTTGCATTTTCTGCTTCTCGCTATCCAAGTAATACCAAGCACATTCAGTGATGCTAAAGGTTTGATATTCATAATATTCAATTTACATGCTGAACAATAAGCTACAAAGCCAACTGTGAACCTAAATATGAGGTATGTGTTGACATAGAATAACAGGCTAAATGGCTGGAGGGGGAATAGTATTTTTTTTTTTCAAAATTGCTACATAATTAAATTGTTGAGATTATTCAGAGCAGTCTGATGTGAAATGGTTTACTGAGAAATTTCTTCACATTGGAACCAGGGATCGCAGTGTCTACAATGCAGGTTTATCCACTTTTTGTACAATCCAACACAGTGAAAATAAAAGTATTTTACGGCAAAATCTTATGTATAACTATAATAAGTGTATTCATAACCATTTACAGGCACTGAATGCTTTGCTTTTTTTAGTGAGGTCCATTTTGCAGAAATGTGACCTACACCTCATAGTGAATAAACTAACTTCTGAATGAATATTACACCAACTATAAGTTTCTTCTTTAGTTTTTTTTTTTTTTCCATTTTTTCAAATCATTGCTCCCATCCATGACTGTTATGCACATTCTTATATTTGCTCCTTCCCCATCCTTACATTCTTCTATAAACTGCTGTTACTCTTCCATAAACTGATTTGACTCTAGTTAATTGTGCTCATAAACTCTTAGCTAGCTACATTTTTACCATAGCAATGCTATATGTTAACGTACTTGAACATCTCAAGAAGTCAAAGTTACTCAGGGCTGTGTAGCGTCACATACAGAGATAAAGAGAGTGATCAATCAAGTCTGTGGCCGAGCCACAGCTGTTCTGAGGTCAGCTGAGAACCAGTCACTGCTCATTGGGTAGGTTCATCGCTTTTTTCTACACTGAATCTAATAAAACCCTTCAAAAACTTCAGAGAATTTTGGAATCCTAATGCTAGCTATGAACAGTGTAGCCGCTGATAACATACCAACGTAATTGCAGATAGCAGTGGTGGCTAAGCAGTGATTGGAGGGTTGAGGAAAATAAGGCAGAGCTTCGCAGATTTGATTGGCCATAATACAGTGACAGTGCTCACAGAAAACAAATCAAATTTCATGAAAAATGTGGCATAATAAATATTCTGTCCCCGTTTGGGTGGGTCTGTGACATCCTGGCCGCAGCCCTGAGTGGACGACCATGTTATTATAGGGGGCGCTGTTTCTACATTTAATCTCATGAAAAGAGAAAAGTGAAAAAAAAATATATATATATCTTTCTGAAACTACTCAAGTCCAGACCTCAGTGTCCTCATAGCAAGTTACAGCCATGCTTTAGATGTCTGGTTTCTCTCACCACCACTGTGAACAATTCTGACTAGAATATAGTAAAGTATAGAGTATAGTAAATAAACCGAGTAAATTTGTATTGTAGATGTTGCGACCCCTGGTTCCCATCACCACCTCGGTAAAGAACATCTCAAGTTTTTCTACAATGGACCATTCCACACCTAACCACCCTCGATGACTTTCTTTAAATCGTGTTTAATATACATAAATACTTAAAAAAAAAAGAGAGAGAGAACCATCGTGTGGTCTGTGTGGCCCAACAGCACTTTTACTCTACCAATTATTAAGTTATTAATCTTAAGACATATAGTTCAGTAGCTACTACACATCGAGTAATTACCATGAAACTAAAGCCCTATTGGAGCTGGATTAGTTTTACCTTTGTAGAGACTGTAATTTGAATGATTATCAGCGAGTACAGTGATTTTATACCAGTACAAATTCACAATATCCATATTTTTTTTTTCCCCCCAAGTCTGCTGTGTAATAATTCCAAAGCAAATTACTCACCAAACTTGAAGCTCTTTTGATAATAGCAGTCCAGTTCAAAATGACCTCATCGCAACAGAATAACAGAACCTGCTAATAGACAAATGGCACCTCATTTTTGGTGACCCTCTAAAATGGAGCATGACTTGGCTCAGTCCCTTTATCCTCACTTTCCAAACAGGACTACTGTGGTCTACAATATTTATGGGATGGCCTAATTTGAAATGAAAAGCATCTCTTGCAAGGTAATGTGATTTTTGCTTTGTTTGGGGACATTTGTTAAGTTGAGTGAACCCACTTTGCCTAATGCTATCTGAAATTAAAGGGATGAGTCACTGATGTTCCAAAAGAATCAAATATTAAGGCCATCTGAAAATGGCTCAGGCAAAAATGGCTCAAATTGCTCCCCCACAGTCTGAGAAATTCACATATTTATTCCCACTGAGGTATCTAGAAGTTTTATCTAAGACTACAAAGTCCACAATGCATTTCAGTAGCCAGTTTGTTTTGAGTTTGTCCTGTTTAATTATGCACTATTCACAAAAATGCTGATCCGTTGTGCAACGTCTGAGTGTTGCCTGCCACATCAAACTTTACTGTGAGTACAGGCCATTCAAAACCAAAAAGTCAAGATGAAACTAAACACAGAATCAAATATGAAGATGCAGTCAACATTTCAGTCTGGAGGACTATGACCTGCAAAGCAGTGCTTCGACCAAGGGTCAAATTTTTACAGGCTGCCAGTGACCACTGAGATGGGCTCCAGCAATGCCTTGACCCAGAGGGATAAGCGGTTTAGATAACGTGTGTCTGTGTGTATGGATCCACGGTGTGCACTAAAAATCATTCTTTTTCAAAAATGTTCTCCTGGGCTATGATGTTCCAATCCAGGCCATCCAAAGTAATTTGGGGACATGTATCCCGTACGAATTGGCCAATCAAATCTCTCACAAATGACATCACCGGACCTCCACTGGTAAAACTATACCAGCTCAAATAGGGCTTAATACAGAGGTGGGGAACTCTGGTATTGGAAGGTCAGATTCCTGCAAAGTTTGCTGATTTTCCTGCTCAGGCATACCTGAATTAACTCATCTGCTAATGACCAGGTTTAGTTGGTGTGCAAGAGCAGGACAAACATCAAACTGGGTTGTACTCTCACCCTCAGTTCCCCACCACTGGATTAATACATATGTTATGTAGTATTTATCCAGAGGTGGGGTGGAAGGGGGGTGGTCCCAAACCTCTCTTAAGAGAGATAATTGAACTTTGAGGGTCTCATGTTATCTCCTTAAATAAAATCTGATTTATTCTTCTTTTTTTGTTGTTTTAACAAAATAAATACCCTCACATTAGGTGATCATCTTCCTTTCATTGTGTTCAACAACTGCTCCCCCTTACCCAATTCACTGCCATATAGAACCCTATTCAAAAAGGCTTCTATATAGAACAGTCTATAACATGTTCTCCATCAATCTGAAGAACCCTTTTATGATGCATAGAATCCTTTAATCATGCAAAGGGTTCTTTGACTGTTCTTGATTCTATATAGAACCATTTGTTTACTAAAAACCCTTGAAGAACCTTTTTTTTTTTTAGAGCACTGCATAAACTATAAACTCACTCAGCCCAAATTTGTAATATAACTGTACAATCTAGCACCAAGATATGTTGCTCAGCTTAAAACTGAATAAGCTCAAGTGAATCTCAAACTGCTGAGAAACTTTCAATGTTTTTGACTTGAACTCAGCAGCAGCCATGAACATAGAGAAAATGAACGCTGTTAACAGCCATAACAAAATCCAACAAATATGTTTTTGTCAGCAAAGAGTTTCTTTTTAAGCTGTTTGAGAACACAATGGGTATCATCCACGCTAGCCTAGCCTCATATGTGAATAACCTATGACCAGATATATGACAATTCACACAATTGTATGCCAAAATTGATTGTATTTCAGTTTAACGGCCTATGAGACCCACCAAACCTTCCTGCTGATGACTAATACCTCCTAAATAATACATTTCAATTCATTAACTGAGAAAAGGCAGGCTATTAGCCCTACCTGCTGTGTCTTCTCATCAGTTTCTAAGTGTACAAATAATTTAGATTGATACAGATATGAAGTTAGAAGACTCCTACCTAGTAATACCTTTGGGAAGAAGGAAAACACACACACCACACCTCACAAAAATGTAAAATGAAAATATTATGCATCCATATATATGCCATTTCATAATCAGACTTTCTGCCACTGCCAGGGTGCCCCGCAGTTCTTCCACCAAACCCTGTCAGGGGTTATGAACTGAGGCGTGTGCTCACAAGATCTGCAGTTTAAGGGCTTTTTAAAGGCTGATGGAAATATAAGCTGTGTTGCCTGAACACATTTAGGATAATGATAGCAATCTAGGCACAAAGCACTTGACTAAGTAGTTGTGTCTAAGTCACGTGTTAAGAATTAACCTCTGCACTTATTTTTCATTGGCATTCTTATCCTGCCACTCTCCATGCTGATAACTATTGATCTTATAATGGGTGCATTTTGCTAAACGAATCACAGTGTTAATGCCTTCTTAACTGTTAGACACAGCATTCAAATGATTCTCTCTCTAGGATCTTCTAATGACCTCAGTGAATTCAGTGCTAACCAGGCTTTGGGGGAAAAGGGATGTAGTTAATTCTTAACCTTGATCATTAATGAATTACATCCGTTTAATTGGCCCCTCACACAATGGACAAGGAGCTACAGTGGAAAGAGTGCACAAGCATAATGAGGGAAGTCTACAGTCTACAGTCTACACACACACACACACACACATACACACACATATGGTCATCATCATGACATGCATTTTTTTTTTTACCTTCAAGTCCATTGTTTCCTAAAATAATTTAATAAATACATTACATATCAAAAGTACTTATGTGAAACAATTGTTGTTCTTTTTGCCTCTAAAAGTCTAAAAATGCCAAATAGTCCAATTATCCAACCATGCATGTTGATCGAATGTCTGGCAGCGCAACCAAAAGCAAAGGACTTTTATTTTGACATGCTTTTACGAAAGAGGAGTCAGAGTATTGCATCATTAAGAAAAACCCAGTCATATTTATCCCTAAGAACTACAGACTGTTTTTGTTACTATGCTTTTAAGACTGATATATGCAAATAATCTCTGTCCTGATTGGTTGCCCTGTTTTGTGCTTAAAGCAAAAAAACAGTGTTGGCTGAAACACTCATTATAACTTTAATATGAACGTGCAGAGCTAAACTGCTGTAGGTTGAAAGGTGGATGTATACAAATGTATTGGCTTTTGTGGCATCAGAAAAGCAATAAATTCAAAACCTGCTGTGTTTGCAGCTTAGTTTCTGTATGTGGACTGTATACTCTATAGACGGAAGAGTGAATTATACATTGTGGAACTTTAACAAAGTTTACATCAGCTCTTATTTTAACGGTGTGAGGAAATTTTGTATGGGTTTTTTTTAAATGGCGAATGTTAAACAGTGCGATCAAAATAAGCTACGCCACGTTTGTTGGCCACTTTTGTAGCACCGAGTAGCAGCACTCAGAAAGCACAGGCTCATTCATCACTGCAAACTTAATATCATCAAATGCAGTGATACAGTGCTTTATATCTGGAAAATATCGTGATATTGAATTTTACTGCCCAGCACTACTCAGAACCCATTTGTAAAACGTTTCATCATGCAATGTAGTGAAAATATTATCAGACACATCGCAATCTGATTCTTGAAGTGGCATAAAACATTTAGTTCTGCCTCGGCGTGCCTCATCTATGACAAATTCACATTCCTGTAATGAGATGTGTTAGAAGCGCATTGAGCTTATCAGCATGACCCAGTAAGATGAAATAGAAGAATCAGAGGCATCCGGAGTCATATTTAATCCTGCGAGTCAGTCTGCATTATGAGGAAAACATCAGTCTCTCTGAGCCTCTGCCTTCCCCCGAGACAAAATTACCAGGAGAAAATTCAGTGGCCCTACAGCACAGACTCCGCTCCGCTTGAAGATCAGCTGCATCAAAAAAAGAGGATTCCAGAACACAGAGACTGATCAATGCTTAGAAATGCAATACAGACCCTATTCAAGAGAACTAGAGCACACTCCTTAAAAAGATGGTGCTTTAAAGAGTTCTTTAGTAAAGAAACGGTTCTATATAGAACCATGGACACTAATTTGCATAATTAAAGGGTTCTTTGCATCATGAAAGGATTCTTTAGACTGATGGAGAATGGAGATGGTTCTGTATAGAATATTTTTGAAAATGGTTCTGTATTGAACCCAATCTATATAGCTTGTAACAATAGAAGAACCCTTTTGGGTGCGATTTAGGACCCTTTTCAAAAGGTTCTATATAGAACCATCTACAGCACATTCAAGCCCATTTTCCATCAATCCAAAGAACCCTTTCATAAAGGAACCTTTAATGATGAAAATGGATCTTTAAGTGTCAATGACCCATTTTCTTTACTAAAGAACCCTTGAAGCACAGTCTTTAGGAGTGTACATGAGTATGTTTTAAATATATGTATAAATGTAAATACCTATATAAAGTGTTATATATATATATATATATATATATATATATATATATATATATATATATATATATATATATATATATATATATATATATATACATACACATACATACACACACATACATATACATACACACACACACACACACACACTTGAAAAGGGGTGATCAAATCTCAAGAGAGATAATTATCAACACACACACACACAGTGTGGACAAAGGTATTGGGACACACACAGGAGCTTTTATGAATCCCATTCTAAATCCATAGGCATTAATATGGAGTTGGTCCCCACTTGCAGCTATAACAGTTTCCACTCTTCTGGGAAGCTTCTACAAGATTTTGGAGTGGGAATTTTTGCACATTCATCCAGAAAAGCATTTGTGAGGTCAGACACTGATATTGGAAGAGAGGGCCCAGCTAGCCTCCATTCTAGTTCATCCCAGAGGTGTTTGATGGTGTTGAGGTCAGGGCTCTGTGCAGGCCAGTCAAGTTCTTTCACACCACACTCACCCGACCATGCCTTTATGGATCTTGCTTTGTGCACTGGGTCACAAACATTTCCCTTCACTGAAACTAAGGGTTCTAGGCCAACCTCTGGAAAAAAAAATAATAACCCATGTCATCATCCGTCCTCCACCAAACTTTACAGTTGGCACTATGCAGTCAGGCAGGTAATGTTCTCCTGGCATTTACCAAAGCCAGACTCGTCCAACAGACTGCCAGATAGAGAAGCGTGAATCGTCACTCCACAGAATCATTTCCACTGCTCCAGAGTCCAGTGGTGGTGTGCTTTACATCACATCCCCCCGACATTTGGCATTGTACATTTTGATCTTTGGCTTGTGTGTAGCTGCTCAGCCATAGAAACCCATTATGTGAAGCTCCTAAGTGCAGTTCTTTTGCTGATGTTGCTTCCGGAGGCAATTTGGAACTTGTTAGTGAGTGATTCAACAGAAGATAGGCATTGTTGGCATTTTAGAGCAGAAAGTGAGACTGCATGACTGTCCCTCTTCACCACATGGTGAGCAGATAGATCTCACTGTGTGTAACATTAAGAATGATTACCACTAAACGTTTGTTTATGTTTGTTTATGTTTATATATATATATATATATATATATATATATATATATATATATATATATATATATATATATATATATAATAAATCCCAAACGTATTAAACTGTATTTCGTTGTTGTCGGGACAAAACCTTGTATCTCCACAATGACACGTTTACAAAAGGAAACAACACAATTTACTTTTAATGGAAGTCAATGGAGCCGGACTTTTTCCAAATCAATTTGGACCATTTCTTTTGGTCCATTCATCAGGAAATTTACACACAGTGTAAAGGACAACAGGCATTTTCAAATTATGTCAAAAACTGAAGAATGACAAAAATGGAGATACAAGGTTTTGTTCCAACAGCAGCGATATGTTCGTACTAATATGTAATGAGAATTCTCTAACACTGTCCCTCAGTAGCCAGGAAATTTGTTTTGCTTTTTCAATCTTTACATTTTTGTCTTGAAAATGCTAAAGACACACACAGACACACACACATCCTATTGATCTATAAATGTCCATATAGTCTATTCCCCTCATAACAAAACACCCATATACACACACACATACACATGCTATGGTATATACCAGACTCTGACTGATGTGCTGAAGGTGGTCTGGAGAATAGTCAAATTTGACATTGACCTTTCAGACATGTGATCTTGTGCACGCACGCGCACACACACACACACACACACACACACACACACACACACACACACACACACGCACACACAAACAGTAAGTGTGTTAACAGGCTTACAAAAGTCCCGTTTTCAGTGATTTTAATCCGAATACATTGTGACATGATCTGTAACTGGTTCAAATAAAGCCCATTAGGAGAGATGTGTGTATGTGCCTACATGTGTGGGTGTGTGTGCGCACACTCATTTCCTCCCCTCAACATCATTTTCTCTCTTTAAGTCACACATTCGTTCAACTACAGCAGCGCCACAGCATGAGCCTCCTCTTGCTCAGCTAACACACTGCGAGATGAGGGGAGCTAATACAACTAAAACAATAGCAGATCATTTCTTCCAATTTCAAGCTGATCAAGCAGCCGAATCTCTCTCTTTCAGGTTTAATACTCCCCAGCGTGATCTGCAAAATACTTTAAACTCTGACAATTATGGAACTAGAATTAAGTGTTTAAGTACTCACTGAATTGTGTGCGATTGCATGTGGCAGCGCTATATGTGGGCTACCAGGAGGGTAATTTCTCAATGATAAAATGATGGCAGTAATAATTTAGGATTAAACTGCAGTTTGTTCACACTGCTCTTAAAATATTGTGCTAAGAACAGTTAATAAGCGGTAGCAGAAATGAGTGAGGAATTTCAAACTTTTTGATCCTGACCTTGAACTCAAGGCAAAAGTTTTGAAGTTGTTCAAAGTGCATATTGGCATCAGTGCATGTTGGATTCATGTGGGGATGATTGCTTCAGTCAGGTTTGTGTCTCTGCTCCTTCTGAATGCAGTAATATTGATAACACATGTATTGTATCCATGTATTCACAAATGCCTACCTTCATAGCAACTGTTGCTAGGTTGGAGAAGCTTTACAGGGTATTAGCAAAAATCCCATTCAACCCAATAAATCTAGGTTGGAGTTAAGTAGAGTTTCAAGTTTAAAATGCTATGCTACACTATGTTGTAAATAACTGGAACTAGTTTGGTTGGAAACAATGAATTTGCCACAATGCTAATGTTGACTCTCATTAAGTCTGGTAAATATTCTCTAAAGCTCATCCAACCTCGCAACAGTTGTTACAGAAAAATGCACTTGCAGACACTATTGAATAAGCAAGTACTTGTATGATAAAGTAAATAAAAAGCTTAGCAATCTCAGTTTTACGCCTTTAGAAATGAACACACAAAAAGGCTTTTAGATCATGCATCATCTAATACGGTGATTAGATTGCTCAGACAGCAATAATCAAATTTAAAATAATCCTCTAATGCCATTGTTTAAGAATCTCTTAGGTTATTGAGCACAATCACTTACGAATATAAACTGGCTTCCAACAATATTAGTTACTTTTTGGTTGTATGTTCTTTGATTTTGTACAACAAAGACAATTATAGTATACATTACAAATCTCAATTAAAATATCATTGGTATGCATTAGGGATGTAATACATTGGAATGAACAGAACGTTCTAAACAGATAAACTCAGTATGCAGACAGCTGACCATCAGATTTATTTGAGCTATTTGCTTGTTGGACATCCCATTCCAAAACTATGGACAGTAATATGGAGTTGGCCCCTTCACTCTTCTGGGTAGGCTTTCCACAAGATTTGAGTGTGTCTGAGGGAATTTGTGCCCATTCAGTCAAAAGAGCATTTGTGAGGATGAGAAGGCCCGGCTCACAATTGACATTCCAATTCATCCCAAAGGTGTTAATTGGGCTTGAGTCAGGGATCTGTGCAGATCACTGGAGTTAATCCACAGCAAACTCGTTAAATCTTGTCTTTATGGACTTTGAATTCCCCAAACTGCTGCCTCAAAACTAGAAGCACATAATTGTCTGAAATGTGTTTGTATGTTGTAGCATTAACCTTCATCATTATCCCTCCTCCACCAAACTTTACTGTGGACATTATGCATATCAGTAGGTAGTGTTCTCCTGGCATCCCCCAAACCCAGATACATCAAACTACTTTCTAGATTTTAGACCCACAATTTTGCCTGATCTGTTCACATGACCTCACTAGATGTGCTGGCAGAATGGACCAACAAATGGATTCACACAGCTACCAGATCAGGCAAAATTACAGAAAGCAAGTAGGAAAGGAAGTTTCATTCAATTATTTGGACACAGTATGCCTATATCAGCAGTTAGCTCCAATAGCCAGACCAAAACACTGCTCTGAAATAAAATGAAGTTTTCCATGTGGCTCAAAACTGGCCCAAATGTCATGTTTTTATTAATATATTTACTGCCAAATTTATACTACAAGTACATTTACTCTTAAAATGCACCCCTGCCACTTTCACACTAATTTATCATTTATTAATAAATCAACAAGGTTGTTTGAGTTTTGCATTCAGTATTGAAAGATGAAAATCTTACTGTAAAATTATAACGAATTATAATAAAATGCCACTTATAGGATAAAACATCTGATAAAACATCATTAAGTAGATATTACTGTTAACTATAAACACGAGTACATTAAAAAATAAGGAAAACCATTAGGCCACACTCAGTTCCTGTTCATACCCAAATACATATCACGGTTGTCAGAAGAAAACCTTGTATCTCCAAAATGGCAACTTTACAGGAGAAGGAAAAAACCTACTTTACTTTTAATGGAAGTCAATGGAACCAGACTTTTTTCCAAATTATTTTGGGCCATTTCTTTTGGTCCATTCATCATGAAATTTACATACAATGTAAAGGGCAACAAGCATTTTCAAATTATGTCAAGAACTGAAAAACGTCAAAAATGGAGATTTGAAGTTTTGTTCCAACAGCAGCGATATATTCGTAGCACTAAACAGATACAGATCCAGATGCCATTGCATTACATCCCTACTATGCACTGACATAATGACATTAGTTCAAAGCTGATGGAAAAGGGGTGACTCATTTTTTCAGCATAGGGGGATGTTTTCCCATTGCAGCCCCCCCCCCTCCCCCTCCACTCAAGCCTTATGTATGACTTATGACAGTTTTGAAGGAGTTAAGTGCATTGTGCTTTCAACTGAGCTGCCAGTTCACACTGCATAAACATTCCTGATATGTGATATCAGGTCATGTGTGAAACTGTAAATCAGATTTTGCTCAAAAGAGATTCAAAGCATTGTGTTAGCATAAGATGCATAAAGCAATTTTAGCAGGGAACAGCCATTTAGTGGGTATTGCGCTAATCAGTACAGCTGTAAAAGGTATTTACGCAAAAAAAAAGTCGTTATCACTCATCTACCCTCAAATTGGTTGGTGGGCGCAAATGAGAGCGATGATCATCCATTCACATCACAAACGCTGTGGAGGTTGAGGGTCCGACGGGCAATCATTTGGCTGCAGCTCTAGCAGCAGAACGCTTCTTTTCTTCTTTTTTTTCCCCACACGTTCCTTTTTCTCATGCATTTGATAATTACTACTGTCTGGAGGTGTGAGATGGTACAACTGGTACGTTGTGAGGAAATAGATGTGTCTCCCACAGGCGTGCAGTCACTGGAGACACGATGGGGGATCAAAACCAGCTCGGTATATAATGATGTGCGAATAATGTGCGATCTCTCTCTCTCCATCTCTCCATCTCTCTCTGACTCTCTTTCTCTCAGGACAGTCGCTTCTGAAGCTCTGCTGGAGGACACATCGGTCCCTCCCTTTCTCTCCCTCTCGATTCATTGCTTTTCTCTCTTTTTACAGATCATTAGAGGAGCCAATCCGTGATCCCTAATTATTGCTCGCTGTAATGTGAAACCACATTAACGGCCAAATAATTACGCAACTGCGCAGGCATTTACTCCTGAATCTGCCTGTTTATTTGATTCCCGATGTTCAAATGCTGCTCATCTCTGCTCTGCGCGGGCTACTCCACCAACTCCGTTTATTTAATTGGCTTTGCACACTCGCCTCAGTCACAAACAAACTAACACTTCCTATTAAGCGCTTTAAACAATGTGAAAAATGCACATTTTGGAGGGCCTGATACAAGTAATAGCGTGTATCTAGGGGAATTAGAAAGCTGAACTGTTATATTCGATTTTCTCCCTGGTGACTTTGAATTTACTCCTTCTGTTGTGTAGCCCTGCAGCTAAGGCAGGCTATGCATGATGAATGAGGCAGACGGAAGTCAGCGTGGGGGAACCGCAGCAGGTGAGAGCTCAAACAGCAGCCTGCAAAGACGATAGACGGTTGATAGCACGTCAAGATTAAGTAAATGTGTGCAGACCTTTGAGCATGTGCAGTGGATATTGCAAACACAGGCAAGACGGTTCCATACAAATAGTGTTTCTCCAGAATAATCATCAGTCCTCTGATTGCATATCCATCTTGTAGCTGGTCATCCGCTTTCTACTTTTACCTTCAACTGTTCCAAACACAATTGTCTTTTCCAATGAATGGGCTCTTCTCATAATATATCCGAAAACAAGAGCTTCAGTTTGGTTGGCTTTGAGTGAGAAGTGCGGCTTGATTTGGTTAAGACTCCTTGTCTGTTTTCTTTGCCATTTAAACTATTTAAAAAAAAATATAATAATAATACTGTCCAGCACTCACATCCATTAAGCATCCAGCCTTGACAATTCTGTTCTTTGTTTATATAGACTCTTAAATTCTTCCATTTGAAGAGCTTTCCAAGCTCCTTCATCCCTGTTCTGCCAATGTGTTGCATTTCTTGACTGCTGAATCCTTTGTTGGTAATAATCCAGGTAAGCAAAAGATGTCCAACACTTCTGCAGCTTCACCAACTGCGGTAAAGTTAGCAGTCTTTCCCAAAGTCAAAACCCGTTTTCTTCATATTGAATTTAAGCCTTATCGCTCTTTAACATTCCCTATAAGGGCCTTCAGATCTTCTTGATTGTCCACTATTAGGGTTGAGTCATCCATATCTCAGAGGTCATTAATATGTTTTCTTCCAATCTTGAATCCTCAGTCATTTTCCTTCAGTCCTGATTCCCGTATTCTGTGTTCAGTGTACAGGTTGAACAAGTATGACAAGAGTGGGAAGCCTTGTCTAACTCCTTTGCCAATGTAGAACCAGTCTGTTGTCCATTTTTTGTTATGATTGTGGCTTGTTTATCAGTGTAGATTCTCCACTGTTGAATTGGTCCTGCTGTTTAATTGCTCAGAAATACAGAATTTTAACTGATAAAATGGAACGTAAGGGTCAGCAAAATGTTTTATTTGAGACGCAACTATCAGCGGCAGAACATTTTGACTGGGGTGGCTAGTGGCCAAGGTGGGACCCAAACCCAGTGTGGCGTTATCATGGAATAGCAAGACTTAGGCCTTGTTCAGACCGCCAGCCCAAATCTGATTGTTGGCATATCATAGTCTGAGCAGCAACAAACGACATGAACCACATGATCCAATTTTTGCAAATCAGATCCAAACCACAATTGGAGGTGGTTTGAAATGAGATTCCAATTGGATTTTTACAGATGTGTCTCAGTCTGAACGCTCTGACCGCAATTGGATTTCAAAATGTCTTTTGCTTCACTTGCAATGCGACAAACAACAGCAATATTAATCCATAGTGACAGAAGTGCTGGGATTCAAGAAGAGCACCAAAGATTTATGCTTATGCCAATAGAATTTTGAAGAGTTTGGAGGGTAAGATGATGCACCTCCATCTCTCCTGCATCCGGATTTGAAATCCACGTAACCAGAGTAGCTACGTTGCTACCACAGCAAGCCATACAGATAGGTTGGTGATGTCTAGACACACAAATCCGATCTGATCACTAGCAAAAAACAGTAAAGACAGTCGTCTCAAAAGATCTGACTGGAGAAACAAATCCGATTTGCCTACAGTCTGAGCACAGCCCAAGTGAATACTCAGCAGAGTTGTGAGCTCAAGTCACGTGACTTTGACAGGACAAATTTGAGGCTACTAACCATTAAACAGATCATACCTTGTCAGGTTTTTAGATAAGTTGAATGATGTAACTTGTCAATGGCGTCTTGTATGAGCGGCGCTTGATTTTGTAAGTCAAACTTCTGATGGCCCATGTATGCATGGTTGGAGTGCTGCTTCACCGGCAAAATGATACTGAAAAACACAGCCATCTTTGGACACCCCTTGAGTCTGCCACAGTAATAATGGTGTAAAGCTTAGCGATTTATATTTTTTTCTCCAACAATAACAAAGCTATTTTGTTTGTTTGTTTTTCATCTGTATAATATCACCTGAATTGAACAATTTTGTTCCTAAATTGTTCACCCATGTGGAAAAATATGGCTCCCCACCACAAGTCCCACTGTAACCCCTGCATATAAATCACACTTTCTTCTCAAATAAACCTGCCCTAGTTCATATAGCCTATCTGCTTTCACGCAAAATCCCAAGAAGCTGCTTGAGTGTGGAGAATCACAGTCTACAGCTATGACCCTCATTGCCGAACATAAACCAGGAAAACTAGCGCATGCACAGTCTGTTATTGAGCAGTCAGCATGAGGCACCGAGCCAGATTATGACCAGGTTTTCCGGAGGTCCATTTCTTGCCTGATATCACTTATGAAGCATTTATAAAGTGCATGGTATAAATTGATGTCTGTCATGGTTCCAGCAACTGAAAGTGATCTTTCATGAGCTGTCAGTGGCTGTACACCTCAGATTGGCTTACAGGATTTCTCTTGGTGGGCAGCTTTTTCTTACTATTGGCTTTTAAACTATATGATAATTTCATTCATGTTCCTTCAGAGAACTTTGGTCATCATAACATTTCATATATATAGACATCATAATATGACATATATATATATATGCACTTTGGCTCACAACTAATTGGCTACAACATGGGCCATGCCCAATAACATCAAGTTCTTTTAGTTCACTCAGTTCCACACACGTAGTATGAGATATCACACTTTTGCACGTCTACCTGAAGACACCTTTTTTCACGCTCGCAAGACAGACGTGGTGTTGGCCCATATATAACTCGACCTCCTGTCTCCCATCCGTTCATCCATTCTTGCTACACCTTTCTAGCAACACTTCATGCCTGTCTTAGCTTTGCTCTTGTACTTTGACTTTTATTGCAACACTGTTCAAATGTGCACAATAACAGTTGTGGTCTTTTTCTCAAAAAGATGGAATGAACAAAAAAAAAAAATCCAACTTTGAGTAAATAAGTGCCCTCCTGACTCTTTGTTTGGTCTTTTCAATGTGTGACAATTCGTCCATCTCTGCTCGGCCCACAAACATATTCTTTTATGCCTGTTGTTAGGTGGGACAAGCATTATAGAACACTGGCCATTACCCTATGAAAAATAATGCTTATGAACATGCCTGTTTATGAACATGCCTGCGTGGGTTTCCTCCCACAGTCCAAGGATATGCAGTCAGGCAAATGGGAGATGCTAAATTGCCCCTAGGTGCGAATGTGTGTGTGAAAGTATATGTCTGTGTGTCTGCCCTATGATGGACTGGTGACCTGTCCAGGGTGTTTCCTGCCTTCCACCCAATGACCGCTGGGATAGGCTCCAACAACCCCCACATGACCCAGGAGGTTAAGCAGCTCGGATAACGTAAAGTCCTATAGTACACATCCTATAGTAAACAAAAATGTCCCAGATCTGATATTTTTTATCGTTTATACACTTTTTCCCCCCAAAGTATCACTGGATCCTCTGAATTGCAAAGTTGTTAAAGAGTACAAAACACAAATAATGTTACAAACAATGAACAAGCTAGCTAACACTCCTACACACTGAAATGACACTGCAGGAAAATAAGGCTACTGCTATAACTATACACTGCCTCGACTTTATAACATACTAGTGTTGTAGGCAAGACCATTAGAGGTGAGTCCAAGTTGATACCGACACCTGGACACACTGAGTCCAAGTCAAGACAGAGACAACATTAAGATTTCTTCAGAATATGAAAATAAAAAAAAGGGGGGGGGGTGCATTTTAAAACATAGTAAAATATAACACTTAATTATTTATAACCTAAAAATATAAATTATTAATACATTATAACAGTCATTTGATGCAAATAATGCTGAAGATATTCTCTGTTCTTCTTCTAAAACATTTTCAGAATCACCTCCTAAAGTAAGCTTAACATAAACCAAATAGCACACATCCATTTTTATTATTAAAATGAAAACAGTAAAAACAACATTCAGATTTGTCCTTGGAGGATGTTTGAATTTTACAGTGAACATCAACACAAATAATACCCAGTTTAGCCATCATGGAAAGATCAATTAGATCCTCAACCAGCAGTGAACAGATTTTATTTAAACATGTAGAGAAAGCTGTTTATTCTGTTCGGAGGTTTTGACTGTATTCAATAATGATAGAAAAAAGTTCAGTCCCCAGTTACCTCAGATGGAGAGATTGCACTCAGCTGGTCTTGAGAACGGTTTCTGAGTCCATCTTGCCCTGAAACAAGACCAACTTTAAAATATGTCAAGACCAAGACAAGACTGAGATTTAATTTAAGCTCAAGACTGAGACCAGACTCAAGGACTACAACACTATTATTTACCAAGGCCTAAAACTACCAAAGCAACTTGAGCACCACATTTATCAAAGCTTGCTTGGTATTTTGAGGAGGTTGCTAGTCATGGTGTCAATGGTCAACTCAATGCAAAATAGTGTCAAAGGTCAACTCAATGCAAAATGGTGTCAATTCAATGCATAGAAGTGTTAGGTTGCATGTAACTTGGTGTGATGAGTTCTTCAAAAACAGTATTCATTTTTCCCATAGAGAAGATGGTTTAGACCCAGAGTTCCTAATAAGGTCATGCTGTTGAATACAAAACAATGCACAACTCCAGAGATCCATTTTGTATGGTGTGTGAAAGGTCATACTATTAGATAGATGTTAGTTAGCTATTGTTAGATTAGACAGATTAAATGTTCTTTTTTATTGTTATCATAGTCATTATATAAGCAAAGTAACATTAGCATGGTGGCAAATTTGTCATCCAGGGGCATTTCTGGATTGCTGGTTGTACTCGGGTGCAGTTTACATTAAGAAGGCAGACCCCTCCCACTTTGCCTGTCTGCCAAGGGCAGAATAAGCTACATTAAAAACAGTAATCTGCATCCATTTCAACAGAATGATCTAATAGGAAAAAGCTGACAGCATTTGTGCCACTGTACTGCTGTTGATACCAAGACAGTCTTACTTTTCTTGGACAAATGTCTCTTTGTCTCCCAAGTCTTCACACTGTTCTGCTCACACTTTAATTAAAATTTTCACACAAATGCATGTGAAATAATTCATTTGCGACAACTACATGCTAATGGTGTGGTTTTGTTTTTGCATTATCGGCTCATGGAAATTAGATAACAAGTTTGCAAAACGAGCAGTTATAAGCAGCAGGAGGTCCCTTTTATTTAAAAACAAAAACAATATTATTGGTGAGTTTGATTCAATTAGACACTGCTGACTTAACTAATGCCTTTGATTTAGTCTGATATGCGTTTTTGGTAGGCTTTGGTCGTTAGCCCCTAACAAGCCCCTGGCTGCTCCATGGCGCAGGTATAGACACATTTGTATATGCAGTTAAATACACCAATCAGGCATAACATTATGACCACCTCCTTGTTTCTACGCTCATTGTCCATTTTATCAGCTCCACTTACTATATAGGTGCACTTTGTAGTTCTACAGTTACAGACTGTAGTCCATCTGTTTCTCTGCATACTTTGTTAGCCCCCTTTTACCCTGTTCTTCAGTGGTCAGGACCCCCATGGACCCTCACAGAGCAGGTACTATTTAGGTGGTGGATCATTCTCAGCACTGCAGTAACACTGATGTGGTGGTGGTGTGTTAGTGTGTGTTGCGCTGGTCTGAGTGGATCAGACACAGCAGTGCTGCTGGAGTTTTTAAACACCTCAGTGTCACTGCCGGACTGAGAATAGTCCACCAACCAAAAATATCCAGCCAACAGCGTCCTGTGGGCAGCGTCCTGTGACCGCTGATGAAGGATTAGAGGATGACCAACACAAACTGTGCAGCAGCAAATAAGCTATCAACTCTGACTTTACATCTACAAGGTGGACTGACAAGGTAGGAGCGTCTAATAGAGTGGACAGTGAGTGGACAGTGTTTAAAAACTCCAGCAGCACTGCTGTGTCTGATACACTCAGACCAGCGCAACACACACTAACACACCACCACCACGTCAGTGTTACTGCAGTGCTGAGAATGATCCACCACCGAAATAGTACCTGCTCTGTGAGGGTCCATGGGGGTCCTGACCACTGAAGAACAGGGTAAAAGGGGGCTAACAAAGTATGCAGAGAAACAGATGGACTACAGTCTGTAACTGTAGAACTACAAAGTGCACCTATATAGTAAGTGGAGCTGATAAAATGGACAGAGCATAGAAACAAGGAGGTGATCATAATGCTATGCCTGTTCAGTGTACTTGCGCGTGTCCAAGTCTACCTACTGCTAGCTCTGTATTGAGAACAGCCTGACTTCATGAAAACCTAATGTGTTCATAGAAAAGACGCTGGGGCATTATGGGAAATGTAGTGTCAGTACTATCTATGTCGTGTAATCAAGGTTAACCCAGGAAAACCATAGCTTATGTATGGACTTTTTCCCTTTGGGTTTACAGCCACATGTCCCAATAAATTGGGTTTAGACCCTAGTATTGTCACTTATATCTTGCTTAGTTTCAATTAGCTACATCAACATAGCCCACCATGGTTGTGTAGCATTTTAAACTCGAAATTTAAGTGTAGCAGCGCTAAATAAAGATCACCACAGGTCCAAGCTTGCAACAGTTGCTATGAAAGAATACACTTATTTGAATATATGGTGTGTGTGTGTGTGTGTGTGTGTGTGTGTGTGTATGCATGCTCCATTGCAAGAACACTGGCACAATGTAGCTGCCACTTTACATCGCTTTTTCATGTTTTCTATTGTTTGTGTGTATGTTTCAATGTTTCCCTGCCGGCTGAGGAGTTTACCATCATATCCACTGAGACAGCAGCCAAGAGTGATTTTCCAACTATGGCTTAGAGGCTTCTTGGGCTGGTTGACTGGGTAATGCTACATCACAGTTATGATGCAGCCTGGACTGGCCGCTTGTGTGACGCTGTATTGCAGCAGCGAGGCTCTCTGGACTGGGCACCTGATCGATGCTACATCGCAGTCTGGGCCGGCTGCTTGGATGATGCTGCACTGCAGCTGTTGAGCTGCCTGGACTGGTAGTGTTTGGTCGCATTAGCAGCGCTAAGCTGCAGCTACGAGGCCTCTTGGCCCAGCTGCTTAAATGACACTACATTGCAGCTACATTGCTGCCTGAGCCAGCCACATGGGTGATACTGTATTGCAGCTGCGAGGCTTCCTGGACTGGTGGTGTTCGGCTGAAAGAAAATACTACCCCTTCGTGGCTAAGGACATTTTCAGCCTTCGAGGCTTCCCAGGCCGGCCTCCTGTGTGATGGACCATAGTTGCAGTGTGAGACTTTCCCCTTATCATTTATATGAAGAAATGGATGAGGTTGACAGGGTGAAATGAGGTTGCTATTGATCCAAGATAGACATTTCAGCATTAAAAAAGACAGCTAGAGTATAACAACTGACTGGACTGATATCAGTAGTTACTACTGGTTCAGATACTACAAGTTGATGTGATTAAACTGATGATCAGCACAAAATGTCAAGAAGTTAAGCAGAACAGCCACTAGAACACTTCAGTTTTGCCCTTCACCTAGTAGAACAATCACTTATACCCACAAAAATCCAATCAATTTGGCAAGCAAACATTCAGACCAAACATGGAGAGTGGGTTCAGATAAGCAAAAGCCAAAGCTCATATCCCTAAAGAAGTCCATAATAATAAAAACCTCAGTTCCACACAGAGAGGTCCACAAGTCCAGCAGCATAAAAAAAAAATTCACCAAAAAAAGGGCCCAATGAAGCAGAACAAGAAAAAATACAGATCTTACCTCACTTCCCGCTTGATCCCAGATATCAAAATCGATCCAAGAAAACAATAAGAATGGAAAACAGGGGAAAAGGGACTAATATGTTCGTTCCAGGCTGGTACTGAGGCTCCAAACAAACTTTTCCTCCAGGCTTTGTTCTCCCCAAGATGGCTACCACCTCCTCTTTCCTTCCCAACCTGTGCCTATGTTCAATTTAAGAGTCTCTGTTCCTGCGTAAACAAAAAAAAAACTAAGAATGAACAAAATACAGTCAGTAAATAAGTCAGATGATTAACATAGAATATTTTACTTAAGCTACATGAAAGCAGTACAACAGAATAAAACACGTGTGCATGTAGGAATGCATTGGTACTCATCAGGTTCTATCATGTGGCAGGGTCACCAGAGTGCATTGATACTTGCTGCTATCTGTGGAGTCATTGAGAAGTCCACTGCCAGCAGTGTCAGGGAGGCTGGAATGTACTTTGTACAAACAGACATTATGCAAAGATCAGTGTTCCATCATACTGCAATATGTTGCTGACGCGGTGCATGAGAAACAGGTTGTATTAGTACATTTGCAACTCATCCTCTGGGTAGAGATTTGTTCACAGGCTGTTGCAAAAATTAGGCACAACAAAATTTGATGAATGCGCCGGCAATGGAACCGATGGGGCGGCGAATCTGCAGGAGAGCTACAAAATATTCTCTGCTTTACTCGCTTCTCAGTTCAGCAACAGCCGCATTCTCACCTGCTGTTACTCACATAGCCTGAGGATCAATCCACACTGATATGAAAAGACTTTTTAGGACTTTAGGAAAATGGAGTGTTTGGAAAAAAAGGCTCTCCTCGGTGAAGATTTTCAACAACTCTCTCGATGTTTTCATGGGGATGGATAAAATGTATCATTTTTGAAAACGCTGACAGAACATAATCACCATGCGCACGGTCAGCACTGTTTTATCCTGTTTTGCTGTGTTGAGCAGCTCTGCATATTTGACTTGGCTGATCGATAAAATGGTCAATAATATCAGGTTTGATGACATGGGTTACTTAATTTAGCATAGCTTTATTATTACAGCATCAGTCCACACATATGGACCATGTTTTTGTCATCCATTGTTTTCTTAGTAAGGGAGAGCACAACTTAACATGGGGTAAAATGTCACATGGGTATTTTAGGTAGTAAAACAGATTCATTTGGAACATGCTTTTGGTAATCATGTCATATTGCTATTCTACCATAAAATTAACTTTAATTATATAGTAGCACTGAGTTGTAAGCATAAGTCACAAAATTCATACCATTATTAAATTACTGTTTTGGTGGCTGTAATATAGCTCCGTTTTGAAGTGTGTAATTAACTCACAGGGAGAGCTAGCCAAGCTAAAATGCAGCCTCCACCTGGTGGAGTTAGTTTTAACACGGTGTAAACTGAAGCCTTGGATATGCTACATAGTTTTTAAAGTCCTAAAAGATTATAAAAAGACCTGGTTATGCAGATATCTAGAGCAACGTAAACAAACCACTAACAGTACACAAGTTTATGTTGCTGCTGAACTGAATAAACTCGCATTACTCACTCAAACACATGCATTCTCTTATTACCAGGAGATGCAAATATTTAGGTGAGGGTTGTGAATCTAAAGATCTGATCAATATCTCAGTCAAGCTTTCATAACATTTTTTTTTATCAATTTATAAAACTTTTTTGTGACTGTTACAACTAGCTTCCATATCAGTTACAATTAACCCCACTAATGGGGTAAGTTGTAACATTTGTACACCCAAATATGTTAGGTTTAACCCCATTTGCCCCTTAGACATGGCTATTTCGTTGTTACCCTGGTAACACAGTAACATGATTCATACCAGTCTCACACCCAATGATACTGTATTTGTATTGAGCATTGCTCTTTTATTTGTAATGCACTACAAATCCAAACATTTCTTCCTAAATTAGGGGTATTAATCATGAGTTTGTCCTGCCTTTGCTGTAGTAACAGCCTCTACTTTTCTCAGAAGGCTTTACACTAGATGTTGGAACATTGCTGTGGGGATTTGATTGCATTCAGCCACAAGAGCATTAGTGAGGTCAGGCACTGATGTCGGATGACTAATTCTGAACACTCTAACTCATCCCAAAGTTATTGTATGAAGCTCCATCACTCCAGAGAACACACTTCCATTGCTTCACAGCCCAGTGCTGGAGGGCTTTACACCCCTCTAGCCAATGCTGGGCACTGGGCACGGTGACCTTGGGCTCATGTGCAGCTGCTCTAGACTGTCCCATTCTATTGGTCAGTGCCTTTCTATGGAGATTACGCAAACAGTGTGTGCACAATTACTTGTGTCAGCAATGGGTGCACCATAAAGTAGTTGAATCCCCTAATTAGAAGAAGTGTCTGGGTACTTTTGGATATACTATGCATTGCTGTTTTCGAGAATCTTTCCAGAGCGAAGGTTGCTCTTAGAAAAATGTTCATATTTTTGTTGTTTTACAAAGCAGAGAATGCACATTACATTGATCTTATTTTGACAGTAATAGAAAGTAAACAACAAGCAAGCAACAAAACTTGTGAGGGCCAAGTCATACCTGGAAGGCCTGCTTAGGCATAAAAAAACATCTGCACTGCTCAGATATTTCTATGAATATTTGGGCATAGAACTCCTCTATTAAAATGCTGCCAATCAATTAGAATAGGCTTGCTAACTACATCATAGCAGCAACTCAGAAAGTGTGTTTGGTAGCTTGATGCTGTAAAGGCAGCAGGTAGTCACTTTGTTGAGTGAGTAAATGCCAAGCTGATGGAGGACAGTGACTGCAAGGCCCTTGATCAAGTCTGGCTTGCCCAGAAGGAAAATATCAATTCCAGGTGAGTCAACTGGTGACTAAACATCATTATCCAATGCAGACAGCTTCAAAATTTAGGGGCACAATATGATCTAAGACAGGACCACAGATAGTCTGAGTCAAAGTTTTTTTGTTTTGTTTTGGTTTTTTTTTTTTTGGGCAATTGAAATACTTTCAGATTTTTCCAGTCCTAACATTTTTCAGAGATTTGTGGTAAAAGGTTGAATTTCTCAGCTATTCATCTTACCATTGACAGAAAAGTACAAAAGAGAGCTTGGATGTCTCCAGAGTCTTATTGGAGTTGACCAGTTTGACCTCTGAAGACCACAGCTCTCTAGGTACTCCTGAAAAGGAAATGTGCCCTGTGTCTCAATATGCACTATATTCTTACACTATAAACCATGTATTTGAGTCTATTGAGCCTGATTCTTTGCACTAGAAAGGAATGACAAAGTAGCACAACATCTTTTATCATTCAATCTTGCCTTGTTTAGTAGTAAGCTAATGTTAGCTATAATGTGCCCCGTTACCATTATAACATTTTGAAATCCTTAGCTGCATTTTGCAAATAGCCAAATAACATACACTTACTGAAGGACCAAGAGAACCTCTAACTTCTATGAGTGCATATAGTCTGCACACTTCATTTTTCAGTGGTTCTAGTTAGGCCTGTCATGATCATGAAAATCAAGCTGTCAATTAATTGCCATGTAAAAAATTAGGTCTCACTTCATTTGGACAGTCCACTTTAGTCCCCTATAGATTGTCTACAGATGTTCAAATTGTTAACGAATCTGTTGATTCTAAACAGTGGTGGGGTTAGGGTTAGGATTTGGACCAGGGTCAGAGTTGGGCTTAGGTTTTGGGTTGAGGTTAAGGTTAGGGTTGGGATTAGAGCAGGTTTAGAGTTAAAGAAAATGATGGTCAATTTAGTAGATATTTAGTTGAATGTAATTTGAACGGAAATTAAGTATCTACAAAGCATCTAAACTGGACTATCCAAAAAAGTGCTAACAAAAGTTATGAAGAACTGAGTTGTCTTTTTGTTCAGTGTATACAACTAGTAAGCTATAAGCCTACAGTGGCCAAATAGGCCGATTAGCTGTCTTGCTTCCTAGCTGTCAATAGAGACACATCTCGAGTGTTATAGCACCAGTGAGAAGTTTGTTGTAGCAACAGATGTTTGTTTATTCTGTAATATCCATGGCAAATCTCAATTACTGTGTTTTCTGCATTGTTTTGTTTACATACATTTGTCTCAACTCAGCGGATGAAAACTCAGTTCTCATTCTGTTTGTGAAAGCAAACAACACAGTTATGAAAACAATTACGTAATCATTGTGGCAGGTCAAGCTCTAGTACATCATCTGGATATTAACAGTACTCCACACTCTTAAAAAAGATGGTTCTTTAAGGGTCTTTAGTAAAGAAAATTGTTCAGTACAGAACCATGAAGACTCAAGGAACCATTGCATGATTAAAGGGTTCTTTGCATCATGAATGTGCTGTAGATGGTTTTACATAAAACCTTTTTTGAAAATGGTGCTATATAGTTCCTCTATTGTTATGGTGTCAAGCTCATAACAACCGAAGAACACTTTTGGGTACTACATAAAGCCCTTTTCAAAAAGGTTCTATATAGAACCATCTACAGCACATTCATGCACATTTCCCATCAATCTGAAGAACTCTTTCATGATGCAATGAAACTTTTATTCATGCAAAGGGTTCTTTGAGCATTCATGGTTCTATACAGAACCATTTTCTTTACTAAAGAACCCTTCATTTCCCAGTGCGAACACAGTACTTTCACTACAAGTACAAAGTACTTTGTATAAACAGCATATTTTACATATTAATGCTGCAAGGATAAAAATGTTCTCATGCAAACTGATCCTGGTCTCATTATAAAAGATGTTGCCATTTATTGGTGAGATTTCACACAACAACAAAAAAAAGGTACTAAACTGTCACTGGGGCAGGACCCCTCTTGTCACTGGGGTGGTTCCCTCATTGGTACATCTCAGTACCTTTAGTCAGGGAACATAACTGTACCATAATCCACTGAAATGATATTTTCTAAGCTGTACTGACTCCGCACACCCCGTCTCGTCTCCAGGCTTTTAATTTTATCGTTCTGTTTTAAAACGTTAGGTTATGAAAATGTAAAAATATGTTCTTTTCCACCGGGAACAACTTACCTGCACAGAACCTTTATTTCTAACAGTGAGGCAGTAACCATGGTGAAGATGAAGGTGCTTCCTAAAGTTCTCAGGAACAACATTATTAAACAACACTTAAACTGAAAAAGCTACAGAGCCATGGAAAAGATCTTAAACATCCCTTTCAGTATAATTGATTCAATAATATGCAGTTGGAAAGCTAACAGAACCACAAATACATTCTCAGAAGAAAAGGTATGAAAGTGTCACTGGGGTGGCGCCCTCAAGGGTACGTCTTCAGTACCTTTAGTTCAGAAGCATAATTGTACCATAATCCATAGTAATTATAATTTTTGAGCAGTATTGACTCTACATGCCCTCATCCCCAGCATTTTTATTATATATATTATTATATATATTATTAACTAGGTTTTGAAATGGTACTCATACGTACCTTTTTTCTGAGAAAAATTATTTAAGGTAGACAGTTGGACCTTAAAACCATGGTTGTAACTTTGAGGGTAAATTTACACTGGTTGTACCTTGATGAACAAAAAATGTACCTGCACAGAACTTTTTTTTCAGACGGTGCAGTCGGCTCTGGACAGGTACGCCATGCAAGATTTCACAATGTGCTCTGAGATTAATGATGAGGAAGGTAAGAGAACAGCCAGGAGTTACCTGAAAACAGGTGCAGGACGACCTGAAGACAGCAGTTACAACAGTAACCCAGAGAACAATAAGAAATAAACTGCACCACAATCATTTCTTTCCTACAACCCTCACAAAACTCCTCTGCTAAAAAAGAAGCACAGAGGTGTCTAAAATTTGCACATAAGCATTTAAACAAATTGGAACTCTTTCAAACAGTGTGCTCTGGTCAGACAAAACAAACAAAAAAACTCCTAGGCAACAATTCAGCTTGTGTGAGCCCTAAAAACACCACACCCACAGTGAAGCATGAAGGTGGGAGCATCATGATATGGGGTTGATTCAACTGGAACAACCCCAAATATACTACAAAATAGCTCAAGACTGGTCTCTCTAAAGGTGAACAATGGCCAAGCCAACCTCCTGACTTGAATCTCATTGAAAATTTGTAAAGGATTTTGAAATTGCAAGTCTATCAGAGGGGCCCATGGGGAATTGAAGGCCAAAACTCAATTACAATGCTGCAAAAAAGCTAATTACTTCTTACCATACACTGTTAGAAATAAAGGTTCTGCGCATGTCAATTTTTCATTTATCAAGGTAAAAACAATGTAAATGTTCCCTCAAAGGTACAGCAGTGGGTTTAAAGTCCAGTTGTGTACCTTAAATACATTTTCCCAGGTGAAAAGTTCGTATTTGTACCTTTTCATAACCGAATGTTTTAAAACAGAATTTCAGTGGATTATGGTTCAGTTATGTTCCCTGACTAAAGGTTCTGAGATGTACCCTTGAGAGTACCACCCCAGTGACAAGAGGGATACTGCCCCAGTGACAGTGTAGATGTCTTAAAGCTGTAATTGCCAACAATGACTTTGCAACAATGCACTAATATTATTCATGGGTGGTGTCTGAATATATTTTTTCCCTATCGATTTCATTTTTTTTTTAACACACTTTTGTTTATTTTCGTGGATACACGCTTTTTGTTCATATTTTTAAGCATAAAAGACATTACGAACGTAAATTTGGAGTGGATATATGTACTGAAAGAGTATCTATATCTAGTACACTATGGAAGTGTTTGACGTGAAACACAGCGACTGAGTGGACGAGAACTTGATCTGCTTATAAAAGTTGTATATCATGCAGAAACTGGACTTTGTGTTGTCATTGACCTTTACAAGGACAAACTGATTCTAACTTAACTGACTTTTTCAATTCTGCAGTCCAACAAAAACTCACTGAGGAGTAGCTATAGATATAGATACATATACACATGGAGTCCTCCCTGTTAATGCCAGCTGAGCATCCGCTGAGAGCTCAAAGGTAAAACTGATTATTTTGCCCTGCCTGCTGTGGCATTAGTTGTTTGTGGCTTTCCTGCACATTACTGTAAATTTATTGAGGTTCAGAATTGCGATGTGCAACTACACCCGCTGTGGCAGCAGCTGGATGGAGCATTAAGGATTCACTGCGATGAAGACCTGTATATTGTTTTATTATGCACACTGTGGAAGCTATTTACTAGGATGTAAAGTTACATATTGCCTCAACGTGCCTGCTGATGTTCGCTTTTATTTTTTCTACCACTTTGTGGTTAAAGCCTAGGTCTCTATAATCTATGAATAGACATTAATAGCATGTGCATTAGATCTTACTGATGCTTATTTGAGCTAAAGTGTCACCAATCAGATATTTTTAATGCACAACTTATGCATTAGCATATCAGAACATTTTCACATTAGATTATGTGACCATTTCCTGATGAATGCACCACTAGAAATGGTCCAAAAGTGCTTGGAATAAAATCTTATCACACTGGCATAAATTAAAGTTCAGCTTGAAGAAAGTAGGGTTGAGTGTATGAGCTCTAAAAAACACCAAACCCACAGTGAAGCATGAAGGTGGGTGTATCATGATATGGGGCTGATTCTGTGCAAACAGCCCTGGGGTATCACAAGACAATTTTTCCTTCTACCATCATTACAGAGGGTTTGTTGTCCAGTTGGTAACCTAAATCCTGAAATTTCCAGTAAAAGTTAATATTGTATTTGTATGTTTTCATTCCAGACATGTGCCTGGATTGGAGCCTGTGACTGTGACTAACTCGAACGCTATGGCTAGTCACAGCGAAAGTAATCGCTTTATCCCTTCAGTAAGGTGGCAAATACTGTCAGAATCCATTCAGCAAACCTGCCTGTTCCGTGCGAGGATGACCCTAATGCATTACTATAAGCTGTTTATTTGTATATCTGTGTGAATGTAATATACATATACATACACAAAATGTACACATTTTGATAAATGTGTGATTTAAAATAGAATAGAATAGAATAACCGTACCCAGTGAAAGTGCTAAAGGGCTTCTTTGGAGTGATGCCATAGAAGAACCACTTTTGGTTTTCAATGTTTTTTATAAAGGAGATGTGCAACTGTGAAGAGCCTTTTCTCCACATAATGTAATGGTTCTATAATTGGGGTGTATTTATGGGGGGCCTGGGGGGTACCTAGGTTCCTTCACTTGGAACTCGGCCCTCCCACCAACCACCACATTTTCAGTGGCATCCCCTGATTCGTATTATGCCTCTTATTTAATACAGGATGAATCCATAAGTGCTGAGTTCTTCCATCCTTGGGCCTTTTTTTTCCCCACTTTAAACAAATGAAAGTGGGCTCTCGAGTGGCGTGACTTTCTAAGCGTTGATGCTATTATCAGGAGATCATGAGTTCGATCCCTAGTGATGCTACAGCCATCCGTGGCCGGGAGTCCAAGAAAGAACAATTGGCCTCGCTCTCTCTGGGTGGGTAGGATGGCCCCTTCTGCCCTATCAGTCAGTGTGATGCTAGTCAGCGCAGGCATCTGTTAGCTGACGTAACAGATCTGGCAGTTGGCACTTCCTCCACACACGTTCCACTGTCCAATGACGTTGCGTTAAGGGCAGTTCAAAGAGATGCGGTGCCGCTTCACAGGACTTGGAGAAAGCCTGTGCTGGCCTTCGCCCTCCTAGCGCTGGTGATGCTGTGTGACTGAGGGAGTCCTAACTAGTGGGTGGAATTGGATACGATTAAATTGGGGTGAAAATTGGGGAAAAATCCCAAAAGAAAAAGTAACGCGGCTCCTCAAAGTCGTCCATCTTTACCGACCAATTACAGGCTTTGTCGCATAGTGTGCAGCACAGCAAACAAAGCTTCGGCTCGATGTCTGCAGTTGCTCATTTTCTCTGCAGTTACGTCATATTGTTTACTGAAGCCAGGCGAACGTCGTCTTCACAAGAAGTATGCTGATGCCTTTACATAGCTAACACACTTGATAAGTAGAAAAGTTGACTGTTCTAAAGAAAACAAAGTTCAATACTGTGGAAAAACAATGATGGTCTTCAACTATTCACCCAGACCTCTACATTATGCTGTAAAGGGTAGGCTTGAGGTTAATTAGCCACAACCAGCCATGGTATTCGGTCAGCTAGGCAGTTAACCGTAAGGTCAGTAACTGTGTGTTGTGTTTCATTTTTTTCTCTATAGTTATGGTAACTACAATGAAGTAGACCAGTTGGCTAGTTGGTGGTGGTCATCCTCACTATAGAGATATGAGATATCTTCATTTATAAAGAGTGTAATGTGGCCTAAGCTGGTTATGTTTCAGTGTTTTAATTGCTTTGTTTTCAGGTCAGTCGATTTTTCCACAAATGTACATTTTTTCGCTACTCCACTAAGTAACAACATGCTGTCCTGTGCATTATGCAAATTTGTCGCAGCCTTGGCAGCCCCCCATTCCCCGGGATGACAGGCCCGGCAGGAAGTGATGGTGCACGCAGCCTCGCCTCTCTGATTAATCACAACACTTGCAGGCCAGTCACAGTCGTGCTGCTTACTGTGTAATAACCAGACCTGGCCTGGGTCTGGAGGTTAAATACTCATTTAGACATGCATGATACAGGGGCGGGGGAGCAGGGGAGTGGGGTAGTGGGAGAGCAGGGGAGAGGGGGGGAGTCAGTAGTGTGAAGGTGGTGTAATAGAAAGGATGTGTTACAGGTTAAAGACATTGGGCCACAGTGGGGTTTTAATGAGTACCTACAAAGCAGGCAATCAAGATATCCCCTCCAACAGTGTTTCACAACTCCTGGAGTCCTGGAGATCCCCCTGCCCTTCTTACTGCTCACACTTCAACTGAGGAAGGGCTTGTTAATCAGCTGCTTAGTGGGATCAAGTGTGTTTAAACACCAGGACCAGAGTGGGGAAGCACTGACTTAGAATCAGAATCAGAAGCAAGGAGATTAAACTGTAAAAGTATAAAAAAAAAAAATGGACCTGTTATGAAGATTCTAGTGCATTAAAAAATGTTTTTGGCCTAAATCGTTTGGATTTTAGGTCTAAAGGTTTCAGTTATTACTGTCAGAAACAAAATCATGTTTTAATTCATATGAATTATTTCCCATTTCCCATTCATAGTAGAGGTATTTTGCCAAAGGTGTGAGTTATAAACTTTCATTTAGTTCATTTGTGCTTAAAGGTAGCTTTAAAGGTAGACTTTGATGAAGTTATCCTTCTTTAAACAAGACTGAGTACAGTCTTGTTTTGTGGAAAGAATGTTTTCCCAATATGCAAGAATGTAAGAATTCTTTTTTTTTTTTTAATTGACGAATGAAAAAAGTCAGAAAGGTAATAATTATTAATATTTAAATAATTAAGTAATAATTGACTTTAACAATTAAGTCGCATATACAGCATAACCACAGTAATGATTACATTAGACTAGGTAGTAGTAGGTTTGGTGAAGTATGAGTTCATTAAAAATATATATATTTGTTTATTTTGATTTTGTTGTTAGGATAATTGAAAGAATGAAATTAAATTAACTTTCTGATGTCTTTTTGCTACCGCGACCCAGAAGGATAAGCGGTTTAGATGATGGATGGATGGATGGATGTCTTTTTGCACCTGGTTACAAATAGCATTGGTCACTCAATGCAGCAATTTGCTCCATAAAATAAAAAAGTCAGAGTGCAGCAGAAGTTTTAAATTCAACAATGTAAGCTAATTAGACTGGTCATTTATATATATAAGAGACAATGACAGAGGGGCTGTCAGGTAATTTTTTTTTTATTACATTATTGTACGTTTAACAGGGCGGCACGGTGGCGCAGTGGGTAGCGCTGTCGCCTCACAGCAAGAATGGCTTGGGTTCGATTCCCGGCCGGGTGACCAGGGTCATTTCTCTGTGGAGTTTGCCTGTTCTCCACATGTCTGCGTGGGTTTCCTCCAGGTACTCCGGTTTCCTCCCACAGTCCAAAAACATGCAGTTAGGCTGATTGGACCTGCTAAATTGCCCCTAGGTGTGAGTGATGTCTGTCTGTCTGCCCTGCGATGGACTGGCGACCTGTCCAGGGTGTATCCTGCCTTCCGCCCAGTGGCGGCTGGGATAGGCTCCAGCACCCCACCGCAACCCAGAAGGATAAGTGGTTTAGATGATGTATGTATATGTATGTATGTTAAACATAGAATAATGTAATGGGCCTGATTTAAGTTAAAAGGCCCATATTATAGACAACTACATTTTCCTTACTTTTTTTCAAATAAAGGAGTTTAATGTACTATGAGCTTGATGTGCTACGTATGACCTAATGGACAGATACAATCCATACAGGCCATACATGAAAACGAAGCCCATTTCAAATTCATTGTTTTTGTGATGTCATGAAAAAGAATGCATTTCCATATGTCCACCTATTCGGCCTACAGCAGTTCGGCCCTACCCATTCGGGCTGAAGTTGTATGGATATTTACTGATATCTTAAATACAATGCTACCTTAAATTTCCTGATACCTTTAAATGCACTGCCACTTTAAATTCACTGCCACCTTAAATTGACTGCCACCTTAATACACTGCTACCTTAAATTTACTGACACCTTGAATTCACTGCTACTTTAAATTCACTGCCACCTTAAATTCAGTGCTACCTTAAATGCAGTTCCACCTTAAATTCACTGATACCTTAAACTCACCGCCACCTTAAATTCAGTGCTACCTTAAATGTACTTCCACCTTAAAATCAGTGCCACCTTAAATGCAGTGCTACCTTAAATGTTGTTTCACCTCAAATTCACTGCCACCTTAGATGTATTGACACCTTAAATTCTCTGCCACCTTAAATTCAGTGCTACCTTAAATGTAATTCCACCTTAAATTCAGTGCCACCATAAATACAGTTCCACCTTAAATTCAGTGCTACCTTAAATGTAGTGCCACCTTAAATTCACTACCACCTTAAATTTACTGAAACCTTAAATTCACTGCCACCTTAAATTCTTAAATCTTAAATCTTAAATGCAATTCTACAGCAGTTTGGTCCTATTCATTTGGGCTGAAGTTATAGAAGTGTTGCAGCCTGGACTGCTTTTTTTGAATGAGGCATAAGGCAACCAATCAGAAGACAGATTATTTATATGTGTCAGTCCTAAGAGCACAATAATCAAAGCAGCTTCTTTAATTCTAAGGGATAAAGAGAGGTCATGGAAAAATGAAGTTTTTGGTACATGAACCCACACAAACATTGTAAGTGGACAACTTTACCTCACTTGACCGAAATATGTACAGTGAAAAGAAACCAGATGAAGTAAGTGATGTTTTCAAAACTGAGCAGAACCAAATATATTCACTCAAAGAAAAAAAGCAGACTGAACAATCAAATTTCACATAGAAAAACAAAAGTTTTTGTTTTCTTAGAAAGCTATCAGTTTGCAGCTCTTCCAAAGGCACCATTAGTGCAATGGGAAGTGACAGAATCTGAGGAAATTGATCTAACAGGGCTTGTTAGTGGAAGCTCTTGAACTTGGTAAAGACGTTTCCAGGAAGGGCTTAGATCAGACGTGAAACCAAAAAAAGAGGGGGGAAACATTCCAGAAGCTGTCATTTTCCATACCACCGCTTCAGTGCGCCAGCATGTTTACATGTTTTTGTCTCTCTCATTTAATGCCAACCTCTATTGCCTTTGCTTTTCAAGATGTCTGAAAACTGAAGGGTGTTAAAGGAAAACTCTTTCATTTTTCAACCTATCTCTGTTTGCTGCGCATGTAGCATACAATTACTTAACAAGAACAGTCAGGTCCTTGTACTTAAAAAAGAACAGAAAAACTGTTGATTTAAACAAAACACTTAAGCCTTGTTACATTACATAAACATATGATACATATTTACACAAAAATGCAATTTACACCTGTTTTGGAGGTCCCTCAGCTGAACATTTGTTTTTCTTCAATAACATTGAGTGTGTTTACATGCACTCAATAATCCGATCATAATCAGATTTCTGCAGTTATGTGGTTATTCAAATGGTCATGTAAACAGCACACTCTGATTTCTTAGATCAGAGTAAGGTCTAGACATCCAATTAAGAAATCTGATAAAGTGAGATGGATTTTAGCTCAGTAATCAGATTTCTCGTCACATGTAAACTCTTACTCTGATTTCTTTCCAATTTCTCAGGATTTATATGTTATACATTTTATATTTTTAATCAATAAAGTTGCAGTTCTGCTGTTATCTCATGGAGAGGTGTGAATTTTCACAGCAGGGTGTTCTCACTCCTCTCAGGTTCAGTGTGAGTGGGAGGGGCTAAACTGCTTTGGGCTGAATAAGTGTAAAGGCAAATGCATTGTTTTTTGTGACATCACAAAAATAATGAATTCAAAACAGGCTTAGTTTCCATAAAAGGACTGTATGGACTAGGGTAGGGTCAGCAACATTCAGCTCCGGACCCGTATGCGGCTCTTTTACTGCGCTGTTGAGGCTCCACAGCAGAATTAGATTTTTGGGTAAAAATAAAATAATCCTCCTTTGCAGTAAAGCTCTGCTGATCGTTCAACACAGTTTTAATAATAAATGGTCTTAAACATTGGAGTTAATGTATAACTGATAATTCACTCTTTAACCCTGAAGGTAGGCACGCAGACTGCTGGTCACCATAGCAATGCAGACAGGAATCTCGTCTAGCTAGTAGCTAACGAAAAGGCAAAGAGACGAACATCAATGTTTTAGAGATGAATGGACTTATTTGCGTTTTATAAGCACTCAGCTGGTTTCCAGACAACTTTTCCCGTTCCACCTTAAATGGTGCTTGCTGTTAAAATTAGAACAAGAAGCTGGTGAATGAGAAACTGACTCAAGCTTTGTAAAAAATCGAATGTTAAGAGACATTTTACAAGAAACTATTCCACTTTTGGAAGTTTCCTGCTGGAGATGTGAGAAAAGTGGCTATAGCTGAGCTAAAGCTTAAAGCAGAGCAAAGTGAGTCTCTGTTTTCATTCATAGTAAATTTGTTAAGGACAAAGGACAAAATAGCTCTTCTTAACATTTGGGTTGCCGATCCCTTAACTCAGGAATGCGAATGCCACATTTAGATTTTTTTTTCACATTTAACTATGTTAGTGAGGGTAATTTTCCGTTTTTATGGACCCTGAAAACAATGATTCCAAGCTTTTGAGCAGTAGTCTTAGTGTCCAAATACCTTCACAAACACCAGCATCCTGAGCTTCTCCAGCCCTCAAGCACATTAAAGGCAAGGGCATCGGGGACCAGCAGTGGCAAAAAGTCAGGTCCCCAGGAGACGTGAATCCGATTACTCCGCACTGGAGTAACTCCTCGGGCTCCCTGCAGCGCAGCAGAAGCATTTGTGAGCAAACTGATAAATACCTATCAGGAAAAGTGACGGAGCCCCCTCTCCTCCCCCACCATAGTGCTGAATTATGAATGACTTTCCTCTGCTTCCATCCCTATTGTGTCTTTTTTTTATGTGAAATCTGATTTGGTCGCAGATGAAACTCAAACTTCTGCTCACTCTGCAAACAGGCGGATGATATTCATTCATTTCGTTTGCCGCTAGAACTTTCTTTCTACAAAAGCAAATGGGTGGGGTTTTGTGGGGGAGAGGACGGGGGGGGGGGCAAAATAAGGCTTCTCCACAAACGCAGAGTCAGACGTGGTTGCATAACAGCGAGCTTTAAAAACCCTAATTATGTCTCGTTTGCTCCGCCGCTTTGCCACGGGAGATGCTGAGGCATCAATCAAGGAATTCCTTGTTGTTGTTGTTGTTGTTGTTTGGTAGAACTATAGAAAATAAGTCGTGCTGCTACCCACTCACCATACTTTGATTTAAATTTCATTCTCAATCATTACAGATTCTCTCTAAGATAAGCTTATGCAGGCCTGCATTAAAGAAGACATCACAGCCCAAGATGCTAAATGCTAATCAAGGCTGGTTTGCGTTCGCATTGGCCTAGATTCACTCGTTTTTTAAAAGGAGAAAAAAAATCATACGCTGCCATAATAGATGAAGGAAAACAGAGCAGAATATTCCGCACAGCTAAAGCGGTGAGATCAGTAGGTTTTCTGTGAGAACTTTTGTGGTATCCTCTCTCATGGGCTCATCAGCAGTGCTGAAAATGATGCAACAGGGAGAAAGCTCCTTAGCCTTCGTGTTGGACACACCGACTTGCAAAACAACGAAGTAGGACCAGGCACAGAAAACCCAAGCAGGTAAATAAAAGCTGCAATGCAGGAACAAACGGGTTGCATTAGCGTTTACAGTGTTAAAAAATCAGATGGACAAAACTTAACATTGTAGGTGCCTCAGAATTTAAATAGAATTGTAGGTGCTAAAAAAAAAAGGAAAAGTCAATCTCCAGAGTCAGCCCCAGAGCAAAATGCTGTCATGTATCAGGCATGTGTAACTTCAGAATGATAAATGTGTTTGTGGTAACACTGTGACAAAAACGATTATCTAATTAGTGAACGTTGGACCAGTTTCATGGTACTGGTACAAAGATCAGACATCCATTGTTAGAATAAAAGCTAATATGTAAAAACAGTCTGACATAACATCTGTGTCTGTATGAAGTCCATGCTCTCTGAACAAATGAAATGTGGTCAAAATCAAAATTTGATGGCAAACTGCCATTACAGACTACCTGGATCAAATATAAGACTGTCACAAATATGAGTGGGGATTCCCCTCCACACCTCCAGAGGTCACTCTCTCCCCAGTACTGAACAGTTTTCATCCTGCACATGTTATCTATTGTCTGTAATCTTTGGGTTTTCAATAGTCGCCCTGGTCTGTATGTCCTTGCAAAGTCTTGTATGTTGTTTCTAACTGCTATTCCAGGCCTTTGTTATGGTTCTGCTGTTCTAATTTCCTGGATGTTCAACCTTTGACTGTGTTTCTCTCTTTGTTCCTGAATTAGGACTTGAATTCCCTTTGTATGGACTTGTGTTTACTTGTTTTTTAATTGTAGTTACAGCTGTTTTGTAATTAATCTCTTAATTGGTCAGGGCCCACCAGCAGGCGCAAAGTTTTATTACACTCTTCTGTAAGAATAACTCAGCCACTTTGCATTGAAGTCCCTGTAGTTACTGAATAATAAGCCTCAGTATGTAATAAGCCTGGGATTTTAAGGGGTTAAACTTGCACTTGGATCCAACCAGTGAGCTTGAGTCAATCTGTTACAAAGACATAGTAACCAGGGCTGGCCTGCTAGAACTACAGGGGTGAGCAGGCATTTGACCCACTTTTTTAAGTACTGGGGCGACGACCTGCCACTATTTGATTGAGTTCAGGATGCTTACATAAAAAACTGCTTTCCCTAAACTGTATGAAGCCAACCTGGCATGAACAAACAGTCAAACTCAGCAGCAATCAAAGCTTCCGTTTCAGCTGCAAGGCTGGATATTTCCCAGGCAGTAAAGCCTTCATGAGTTTGTGTTCAGTGAGAGGAGCTGCAGCTCACTACATACATACATACATCATCTAAACCGCTTATCCTTCTGGGTCACGGGAGCCTATCCCAGCTGTCATTGGGCGGAAGGCAGGACACACCCTGGACAGGTCGCCAGTCCATCGCAGGGCAGACAGACAGACAGACACAGTCACACACACACTCACACCTAGGGGCAATTTTAGCACATCCAATCAGCCTGACTGCATGTCTTTGGACTGTGGGAGGAAACCGGAGTACCCGGAGGAAACCCACGCAGACACGGGGAGAACAGGCAAACTCCACACAGAAATGACCCTGGTCGCCCAGCCGGGAATCGAACCCAGGCCATTCTTGCTGTGAGGCGACAGCGCCACCCACTGCACCACCCACCGCGCCACCCACTGCGCCACCGTGCCGCCCTTGCAGCTCACAAATCTGGTAAAAATCTAAAAAGCTAATGCACTGGGTCACAGTTTATGTTACTACACTATGTGGATTTACTAAGTGTCAGTTAGAATATTTCCCACTGCTACCACGTTAAACTAAGGGCTATTTCACACCTACTTGTTTGGTGTGGACCTGTCGAACGCTTTCTTTAGTTTGATCCGTTTAGCATGTGTATTGAGGTCCGCACCAAAGAACTGTTCGAGAGGGAATTCAGCACCAGAGTGTGCTTTTCTCGGTGCACATCAGCACTGTACTGCCTGCATTATGCTCGCTTAACATTTTACTCTTCAGAGACACTCATATCTTTCATGCAGCTTAAGCTGCTGTTAATAACAGAAACAAAGATGCTTTTGATTTTGGCACATAGATTGCAGAGCATATTTTTGGAAAAGCATCAGCAGCCGTTTTGTTCAATTTAAATTGGTAAACCAATCATAAAAAAGCAGATATTAAGTAAAGCTAAATGTTTAACAATGTTGCTATGCCTGTGATACATGTAGACATGTTATTAGCATGGCAAGAAGGGTAGTTTTAGTCAGTTGCCTAATTGCATTTTGTCAGTTAGCAAGCTACATGTTTTTTTTTTTGTTTGTTTGTTTGTTTGTTTGTTTGGTTTTTTTTTTGGAAACAATAAGCTTTGCCCCACTACTTTTCGGAAATATGATGCCACCCCTGATAGTAACAGTTTCAACTAGAATATGGTTGAATATGATATGGAAGTGAATGTATTACAGACTGTTACAGAACAATTATACAGTACAGAACTACAAAAAATCTTACAGTTATAAAAAAGTATTTGCAAAAAAGCAAGGGACCGCAAGATTTCTGTACAGCTGTGTTGTTTGGGTGTGTGCTGGAATCGTGATAATAGGTAGGATGATGACCGCACTGCTGTCGTGTTTGGGGAAAAAAATCCTGACAAAAATCTACCTAGGAGGCTTCCTCACTTTCTCACAGACACTTTTTCATAGACAACTCAGAAATGTAGTTCTACCTATGGCACTGGTTCATTCAGCACTGGGATGCAAAGCCACTGGAACATATTTGTGCAGCAGCATCACTGGCAAGTGGTTTGGGTTGAGGTCAGGTTGTAATATAATGAGACAGCTATGCTGTTTTTGACCCTTCAGTAACAGTACATAATAAAATACTACAACATTTTCTATACAATAACAAATGCAGGCAGGCCTGAAGGCTGAGAACAAGAGGTGCAGTGCTGTTTTTTAGGAGTTCACGGTGAGTTTTTTTCCTTGTTGCAAAGCAGCAACAGTGCTGTAGCACTGTCAGCTGTGTTTTTAGCCTCCTGAAAGCTAGTTGGTCATTGTATGGCAGTGGTCACCAAACCTGGTGCTGGAGATCTACTTTCCTGTGGAGTCTAGTTCTCAACACAATCTGCCAAACCTACTCCAGCTAATTAACTTCTTTAGAAGTGCTTGATTGGCTGGAATCAGATGCATTGGCATCAGGTAAAGGGGATGTTAGATGCAATTTGGAACTAAACTCCACAAGAAAGAAGATCTCCAAGACTTCTTTTAGCTCAGCATGTAAAATATGAGGGGCCTTATACACTAAAACAGTGAGCAAACATGTCTCTCCCATGTAAAACAACTGGAAACAGCACAGTTTCCTAATAATAAATAAATAATATTTCATTATAATCATTAAATGATTGTAAATGTTGTGTGCCGTTAATTTTTACTCAGTTTTACCAAAATCTCGTTTTTTCATTTTCTTGTGCTGACAGGGAATGCTGCAGCCCACCTCCCCAAAATGTATTCTGACAGCTCTAAGCGAGAACAGAAGTTTTATAATTATTTAATTGGGAAATAAATAGTTGAACTGTGCTACGTTTATTCATTAATCTCATTAATCTGAGAGCATTCAGAAAACAATGTTAACTTAAAATATGTCCAGAATTTCATATTCAAAGGTTTAAAAACATTTTATTTGTTCAATTTTAAAGGGAACAGATAATGCAAAACTGAATTTCCTGCCTTTTTGGAATTGGAAGAGTTCTATGTAGCAACTGAACACTGTTGAACCACTGTCAAAACGTACCATTCACTCTTCAATCCACACAGTCCTTATATGCTGACTAAGAACACACTTATACATCCACACAGCAGTTTAGCCCCGCCCATTCACATTGAAGTTATACAGAGTGTTTCAGCCAGGACTGCTTTTTGATTGAGGCTCAATACAGGGCAGACAAACAGGACAGATTCCGTTAAATATATAGTATATATTATATATGTGTGTGTGTGTGTGTGTGTGTGTGTGTGTGTGTGTGTGTATATATAAATATGCGCATGTATATATTATATAGATTAGGTTATATTAGATGTTATATGGCAAAAATGAATTGCATCTATCTACACTAGGCCCTACGTGCTCTCAGAAATCAACGTAAGCTTAAAATGTGATGGCCGGGATGATATTTTCAAAGGTTATGAAGCATTTTGTTCAGCAATTGTTTTCATGGGATTATCGATAAAAAAGGTTGCGCTTGTCAGCAATAACAAATCTGTGGACGGATCACCCGGCAGCGTGCCATTTGGCTTTCTCTCCATCAACAGACACAAGACAAAGATCTGGCCAAGATACTGCCTGAACCACACAGCAAATTATCCCTGCAGAAATGTCCACTGAAGACCAAACAAAGCTCAGCCGTCAGTCAGTCAGTCAGTCAGTCAATCAGTCAATCAGGAGTTGACCTACTGCAGCAGAGCGAACAGAGCGGATGTTTCAGTAATGGTGGAACAGGCGTCACGATCAATAGTACGAATGGGTTAGAAGTTAATTAGTGATTATAAAGAGAAACTGAAATGCAGAATTGGAAAATTGCTGTCATTTCCAAAAAGGTAAGTAGAGAATAATTTAGTTGTTCAGCACAAAGCGCTGTGATCCATCTCCATAAAATCTCCCTTTGCACTATATAACCTGTTTTATTCTCCTTTGCTGAGTTGTCTTTAGTGCAAATGTCAAAATATTTCAATTACAATGTTATTATGAATTGTAGCTTCATCTCTAAAATAAAGGTTTCTACATATTCACTGGCTTCAATATACAGTTCTAAAAACATAACTGGTATAGAAACATGTTATGTGGTTACAATCTAGAAAGGTTCTTCACACTCACACGACTCATTGACAAACATGGTTATTTAAAGAACCATCCATTGAAAGGACCTTAACCCTCCTATTAACTTTGGGGTCAGTTTGACCCCACTCAATGTTCAATGCCTCTAAATAAATTAGTGACATCATTTTTTTTTACTTTGTGCTTAATAACTTTTCCTAACTGGGTAAACATAAAATGAACATGATGATTCTCAGTGTCCTCTACACATTTTGTATGCATCATTTGTGTTTTGGGGGGGTCAGTTTGAGTCCAGGCTGTTTTAGCTGTAAAAAATATGAGAAATAGTGTTTTGTTTTGGTTGTTTTGGATGATGTTGAGGTCACTATAGCATGCTATTTAAAATTTTTCAAAAAAAAAAAAACTTTCTTCTGCTTTAGGGCCCTAAACCAATATAACCACATGTGTAATAGTGCAAGAACCACTGATAGCTCACACTACATTGGGGAGAGGGGAAAATAATTCCCACCAGAACTTTGATATTTATCAAAAGTTTAAATTGCTGGGGTCAGATTGACCCATTTTCATATAGAACCACCATATTTGGGGGTTCCTTGCACTTTATAAAAGTTCCCTAACCTCACACATCTCAATAATAAACATGGTTCTTCTCTGGCATTGTTCCAACTAATCCTTGTTCTTATAGAACCACATTATGCAGAGATTCTTTACACTTTGCAAAGGTTCTTCACACTAACACTTACTCATCTCATTTACAAACATGTTTCTTTAAAGATGCATCCACTGCAAAGTTTTTTTAGGGAACCATCATAGTTCTTCCTTGATATTGCTCTTAGAACCACATTATATCACTTATGCTTTACAAAAGTTCTTCACATTCACGCAAATCACTGACAGTTTTCAAATGAGATCATTTACAAACATGCTTCTTTACCTAAGCATTCATTGAGAGGTTCATGAGGGAACTACCATGGTTCTTTTATGGCATCACACCAAAGAACTTTGGTGTAGAACCACATTTTGCAGAGGTTCCTTACACTTCTTCAGAGAGATTCTTCACACTCTTATTTAGAAACATGGTTTTTTAATGAAGCATCCATTGAGAGGTTCTTAGGGGAAACAACATGGTTCTTTTAATACAGTGGTTCTCAAACTAGTCCTCAGGGAATCACCAGACAGCCCACATTTTTGTTCCAACCCAACTGAGAATGCACAGGAATAGAGAAAAAATGTGGACCATCTAAGGACTCATTTGAGAACAACTGTTCTATGGCAGCGGTTTCTAACGGTGGTCCTGGAGTACCCCCTGCCCTGCACATTTTAGGCTTTCCCTTTCTCCCAACACACTCAATCCAACTAAGCAGCTAATTAACAAGTCCTTCATGAATTGAAGTATCCATTAAAAAAAAAGGTTCTTTAGGGAACCATCATCACTGTGGTATCACTACAAGGAGAAAATAACCCCACTGTTTAGTCTACAGTCTAGGAGATTATAACATAAAATAAAGACCAGCACAGTCAGATCAAAGTCAGATTAAAGCCAGAGTTATATTATACATAAAAGTTATGATTTTTCTTAGTTGCCAGAAAAGTTGCGCCTTTTTTGAAGTTTACATGGACATATATAAACCACAGATTCTGCTACTATAACAGGAGATGTAATGTCAGGGTGGGCTGAGGCCAAAACAACAAACAAAAAGACTAACCACCCACAAAGTCTCCCTCAACCAAAACAAACGAAAATAAAACATCTTCCCTGACTCTCTGGGTGGGAAAAGGAGGAGGAAAGGAAAGGATCAAAAACAAGCAGCACCCACCCCAACAATTCCTGTAAGTTTTAGTTGATATTAATATAAATAGAAAGCTTACATGATAGATCTACAGGATTATGCCAACTTATCAGTAATATATCGCTGTTGTCAGAAGAAAACCTCATATCTCCAAAATGGTAACTTTACAGGAGAAGGAAAAAACCTACTTTACTTTTAATGGAAGTCAATGGAACCAGACTTTTTTCCAAGTCGTTTTGGGTCGTTTCTTTTGGTTCATTAATCATGAAATCGATACATTGTAAAGAGCAACAGGCATTTTCAAATTATGTCAAAAACTGAAAAACGACAAAAATGGAGATACGAGGTTTTCTTCCGACAGCAGCGATATAGTAAATAGTTCGAGAGATTATCTGAAAGACAGCAACTAACAACAAGGCTATTAATTGAACAGAGAACATGTATTTCAAAGCCCAAACTGCTGCAGTCACAGTGTGTCTTTTGTCAGACTAGGGGTGTTTTCACACCCACCTTGTTCGGTTCGGACATTGTGACTTTTCAGTTTGGTCCGAGCCAAAGTAACATGTGTCTTAGACCCTATTCCAGACCAAAAGGCCAAAATTTGCTCTGACCAAAAGGAGTGGTCTTGGTCTGGATCAAACTGAGCCATGGTTCAGTTTCATTTGCATTGTGAAAACTCTTTTTGTTTTGGACTTCTGGACCAATTACAGGCAGGCTATTGTCATCTATTAAACAATAGAAGAAGGAAAAGAACCAGAAGAGAAGTAAAAAGAAGCATAGGGGAGACAAAATATGTTATTGTAATTTGGTCCGATGAAAAAGTCAAAAGTCAACTTGAAAAATAAAAATGCTGAAACATATACCTTATTTTCTGAGAGGGTGAGAAAGAGACGATGTTTATTTTTCTCCGTTCAAATGGAAAAGACTACCCACAGAATTGACAACACACAGACAGCCAACGCCCACTTCTCTACAAACCAATCACTGTCAAGTATGAGGAGACACAGCCCAGCGGATGACAGCAGGACGTAGGTATGTCATGCAAAGTTCTTTAGTGCACTCGTTAAATTGCAGTGTGAAACCAAAACTGACCAGATTAAATGTATACAATGTAACAAAAACAATAACCTTGGTCTGGACTTTTAGGTGTGAAAATGCCCTAAAACACCCCAAGCGGCCACTGCTCGCTGGTCCAGGCTTTTACAGAGTTGCTCCATTGTTGCTGACCAACCCTGAGGCACGTTCAAACCAACATCCCTGTGTTGCATGTAGACCACCCCCCAAACCAGAAACCGACAGCCTGGAAGAAAAATATCAAACAGAAACAAAGAAAAAGCCAAATAGGGGAGAACCAGACCAGCACAAGCTCAAATGGCATCACTAAATATGTCCTATGATGTAACAGCTTTACTATTGAGAGTGTTTTATTGTTGCTACCATGAAATACTGGAATGTACATCTAGAGCATTACCTTCAGAATGGACTGAGTGAATGAAGCCAGTTCATTGTATAGTTTATTGCACAGCTTTTTGAATCAAGATTAAGCCAATTTACTGATCTGATCCAACTCATTGTAACTAGAAATGATATGTAGCTGTTTGTGTAGATCTTTAATTTTCCTTATGTTATCTTCCTAGACCGTTCTGGGTGAAGAACCAAAATATACATGAGACAGAGAGGCCCGTCCCCCCGTTTCTTCATTTATTTATTTTGTTTGTGATGATTTACCATTCTAATCCTTTATTAATGAGTTCATTTGAAAGAGAATATGAATTAGCGCATTCATTATCTGTAGGCAAGGAGGAGAAACATAAATCAAGCGGAGGGAAGCAGTCATTGTGACAATACCCCAACGCACAGCCACAATTACAGCAAGGTTAAACCTATACAATCCACAATGAATAACATGCCCACATTTTCCAGTGCATGTTTTTTTTTCACTCTAAAGCCCTATACGGATGGGATTAGTCTTCCATGGGGAGGTGGGGTAAAGCCTGTTTACCACAAGACGTCTTTAATGTTTATGACCAATTTGCACAGGAAAAGAAATCCCAGTCTAAATGACAGAAATGGGAGTGGCTACTTGATTCACGCACTGCCTTTACTTCACACTGTAAACTTAAATCAGTTGAATTTACTTAAACCAAGCAAAGTTATTGCCTAAAAAGTTACAGTTACAGTTACTTTCCAATTTCCAGGGATACACACTTACTTTAGCAAGTAAGGTTACACCAAACAGCCCAACAGCTGAGCTGGCAGTACTCTACTATTCTGAGTTCTGCTTACTCTTTAATGTGTTGGGTTCATTTTAATAAACCTACTTAACCCAAGTAATGTTCATTACTCAATAAAATTGTTCAAACTCATTGGCTTAACCTCAACATAAAACACCATCGTGGTGAAAATAATATATAGTATATAAAATTCATCCAAACTTAACATTTAGCATAAGAATATGCTATAAAACAAAAAACAACAACATTATGCAAAGAGAACGAATGAAAATGAAAAATAAATAAATAAATAAATAAATAAGAGTTAATTGACCAAAACTAACAAAACCACTAGGAATGCTGGGAAGCTTTATGGGCAAAAGACTCATCTTTAGGTCTTATCCAAATGAACCGATCTTAACTAGATTTACTTATGTAGCTAAGGCACTATGCAATTCCATAAGTAGAAAACATGTTAGAATGTTTAATTTAGCTGTTATTTCATACCCTAAACATTTACCTTGCTGTCTTAGGGGAAGTGTCATTAGCATCACTATTATATAAAAGTTATTGTGCATTGAAATGTGCCGTATTAACTTATTGTCACTTGAAAATCAACAAAACATGAAGAGGGGCATCTAAACATTCCAAACAATGGTTAATGCAACAAGGACATTAAGAAATCACATTATTAAAGAAAAAGAGGAAATTAAACAGCAGAAATAGCCACTTTTTTGCATCACCTTAAACGATTAAAACAGAATACTCAAAAATGACCTGTATTCATTTCCTCTATTATTTCATGCATGGCTGGATGGAGTGTTTCTTTGCTATATGTTTTGAAACAAGATTATATATATAGAAAAGAAGAGTGATTTGCAGTAATCAAAAACGAGATATTGAATGAATACCTGGAATATTTAATGGTGAAATACATTTATTTGAGAGATATAGCAAAGAAACACTCATGCATGAAATAACATAGGAAATGACTATGGATTATTTTTGACCCATGATACGCATTGGAAGGATAGTGATACAAAAATGATTTTTATTCAAAAAGTAAGAAAAAACATTAAAGTAAGGATATGTGGAGATCAAAAACAAGTTAAATATGGAATACATGGAATCTTGAATGATGAAATTAACTTATTGCAAAGATATAAAAATAAAAACTCAGTCAGGTCACTTTTGACCCATGTTGTGCGTCAAAGGGTTAAACAAACTAAACACTGTCGAAACCCAGGGATCATTGAGCAGAAGGCAGGAAACACCCTAGACAGGTTGCCAGTCCATTGCAGGGCAGACACAGAGACAGATACATTCACACACACATCTAGGGGCAATTTAGCAGGTCCAATTGGCCTGACTGCACGTCTTTGGACTGTGGGTGGAAACCAACAGAGACTCGGGGAGAACATGCGAACTCCACACAGAAAGGACCCTGGTCGCCTGGCCAGGAATCAAACCCAGGCCCACTGCGTCACCCCTGTAGCGACCCAAGATATATAGGTTTTGGAATTATGAAAGATTTTTGCCAATGTTTTGCAAAGTGTGTCCAACTTTACAACATTTGCTATGAAACAATGCATTTGCAAGTGAGCATAGTTTCATAGTTTATACATAGTTTATATATATAGTTTCATTCTACAATTAATTCATTATTTCATAGTTTCATAGCATAGCCAGTTTCATTCAAAACCAAAGCTGTGCTACAGGCCCAGTGAACTGACCTGAATATGTGGTTAGACTCTGGAGGCAAAGCTGTTGTTCCTCCCCAGCTGTAGACGCCTGATGGGTATCAGTGAGATAAATGCCTTACAAAAATCAGACAAGAAAACCTTTATGTGCTAACACATGCTATCGAAGAAGGTGCTTGGTTAACAGAACATCCAGTAGATTTACAGCCGCATTTCACAGAAAATACAAAAAAATCTGCGAACAATGGAGGAGAGAAGGAAAAAGCAGACATGAGGATTTGAAATGAGAGCAATTTCATTATAAAGGTACCCTAATATATGTACCCCTCTGGCAGCCCGCTCCGGCTTCAGCGGCGGCTGATCCTGCAGCAGTAACACAGGTCGGAGCAGCATGAGAGATAATGAACAGAACGCCGGGACTTTAGCATATTTTTGGAGGATCTTGTGCAATGCTGTAAGAGGATGATTCACAACACCACCACATCACGTTTAATAGGAGAGGCTTTTGATTTATTGGGTACAATAGGGCTATCCCCGAGCCAGAGCGCTTTAACGAAGGCCGCCTCGATTCCTCTGTATGCCTTTTTTTTATGTTTGGAAATACAAGCAGCCAGCTAGCAGCTTTGGATGCGCATGCCCACTCTATCTCTCTCTGCCACTGTCTTTCTCCCTTTCACAATATGGAAATTCCACTTGCCTCCTCTGGCCTGTCAATTAGTGTGAGTGAGAGAGTGTGTGTGTGTGTGTGTGTAGCTCAGCAGTGTGTGAGACAGTGCACTCATTAGCTAGTTTAGACGGTAGATAGAAAGCAGACATTTGGGAGAGGAGTGTAAATTTGGTAACGAGTCCAGAAAAAGAGCCTTGCAGAAACCTCCGACTCACAGAAAAGACCCAAAGGAACGAGCCCCAAAGGCTTATAAGGCTTGGTAATGGTGCTCACCATTATGTTCCTCTCTCTCTCTGGTGTGTGTGGGTGTGTTATGGTAATGAGCAACCATGACCACACAGGATGGATGCTAATGTGAGAGATTAGCCACGAAATCCTGAATCTCTAAGTGGCCTGAACTCCATATCTATTTGAACTGCTTCTAATGCGACATCACTGAAGCTCAACACAGACCGCTGCATTGCCTAGCATTACACTGAGTGATGGGGAGAGACGGATGACCATCCGCTGGCATCACCAGAGATGGAAACCCTTGCAAAATTGATTTTATTAAGTAAACTTTAGTTAAAGTATATTTCCCAAGTGTACTTTGTGTAGTAAGCATACTAATATTAATGTACTAGTAGTCTACTTGTAAGCATAATATTTCAGTGCTTCCTGGGACTAAATTGACCCACTTTTTAGTTTATAAAAGTATATTTTGAAGTATACCACAAGTATAATTATATATATCCATTGGCCTGACTTTGGGAGGAAACCCATGCAGACACGGGGAGAACATGCAAGCTCCACACAGAAAGGACCCTGGTTACCCGGCCGGGGAATCAAACCCAGGCCCTTCTTGCTGTGCACCTCCGTGCTGCCCTATTACTTTATATACTATTACTTTATACTTATTTATACTTTTCTTAAGTACATCTCAATCAAAATATTAAGTACAAGTATAGGCTGAATGTCCTTAAACTTTTCTGTATACTTGTAAGTATAAGCCAAGTATAGTTAAGTATATTTGCTTAGTATATCTCTGAAAAGTACATAAAAGTATACTGAAAGTATGTCTTCATTGTCACTATTAGAACTAGACTTTCAGTTTAAGCCATACAAGCTTGGTTTCTGTTTAATCAAATGTCCTAGGAGAACTTCTCTTTTTCATTTTGGTTATTGTTGCTACAAGCTTTCAAGCCTGATAGCATAGTTTCTAAATCCAATCAGCTAACAAAGAATGAGTTAGCTAACCATAATCATTGCAAATAATTTAGCAAACTTAGCCAATTACCTTGGATGGTGACCAGTTTAACTAGTGCTCTTGTGACTTCAGTTTGGGAAATGGGTAGAATTTCACTCCACAAACTCGCGGACTATCGGATATCTGTTTTATAAGTGTTCCATGAGTAATGATGAGGCACTTGTAAAAGCTTGTCAGAAGTGCCTGTGCCTAGTTATAGCATGCTAAGCTATGAAAAACCAAGTGGGTGAGCCAATTTGCTACAGTGTCAGCAGTGCTGCAGCTCTAGTTAGTGAACAATATCAAAGACAAAATTTCATTTTTTTATACATATTTATAGGTAAAAAAATCTTGAGATTTTCAGAGACTCTTCAGGATAAAGTAGGAGGTCTAAGACCCCCCTTAGTAGTCACTTCCATTCATTATGGAATATATACTAGCCACATGCTAGGTACTTATCAACCAAGTGCTACAGTATTAGCTACATGCTAAAGCTAGCTATAGTCATCAATTAGCATTTGCATAATGCTAACTGGTGTTCTTCCTGAATGGATGAATGAATGGATGCTACTAACTAACCAATTATGATATCATTTACGTAATGGAAGTCAGTGGTTTTTCACTTTCGTGTTAGTATCAGCATTTTTAACAGTTATTAACTGTGACAATTACTGCATTATGTCCCTCAGTCGACCTGGTTTATAAGGGCATTTCACATATACTGAAGTTGTTTCCACCTGAAAATCCAGTTATGCCATGAATGACTGGAAAATTATAAATATGCTACTAATAAGCCACATGCTAGTAGCTTGTTATTGACCACATGCTACATTATAGCCACATGCTGCTATCTAGCATAATGCTAACTGGTGCTAGTCCTTTAGCCATGCTAATAATGAACTGAAGTAACATACTAGTCAGTAATATGGCTAATTGGTGGGTATTCGCTCATTCACTGTTAGAGTCACTAACAATGCCAATCATTGCATTCTGTTCCACAGTGGTGTTTTGCACATGTTGAAGTTATCTGCATATGCAAATACAGATTAGTGCATAATCAGTATGTCTATCATGGATTTCAGTACACATTTAGCACCAGCTGGTCTGCAAACTCTTGTCCTGCTATTTCATGTTCTGGGCCAGTTATGCTTCACTCTACTGGACCTTCTGCACTGCCTCACTGTCTTGTGTATTTCTGTATGTGTAAATCTCCTGACACAGTTGCCATGACTATGATACACAAAAAGCTAAGCTACATACATCTCTAAGCCAGTGGGTTTCCTTCAATGTTACTACCATGGACCACTGGCCCACATCACCAGCAAAGACACCTGCCAAATGTAATGGTCAGCTGCTGAACAACTATATGTTCTGATCTGTTTAGGACCGCTATAGTCCAATCACGTGAGGACGTGCGTCCTCAGGCATGTACTCGAAGGAGTAACAGTGGCATAGCTGGTTTAACTTGATTTGTTCGATGGCAACTGGGGGGGACCAATTAGTATGACACGCATATTCATTTTTAATCTGCATATTTACATTGACTCTACATTGCCAGGCTAAATGCGTTAGCATTCAAAACACCGTTTCACCAACACACGGCAAAGTGGAGCTCCACCAGCACTTAATGCAGAAAGTACCACGCAATCCACCCTGATGGACTGTAACTACTGTGTGGATTCGCTGACATATTGACGTTAACGCTCGTCATTAAACGGACTGCTTGCCGTGTAGCCTCGGTGAAGGGATATGACTGCTTATAATGAATCTCTTGTCAGTTAGGAAGTGAAAACAGCGTGACGCGAGCTGCCTCTCCGCAGATGATGGGCCTGTTACTCAGCATTCTGCAAATTCTCACAAACTGCTATAGAAGCGTTTCATTTAGCAATGGCTTATTTTTTTATCTCCTATAGGAAAGTATTGTGCCACTGAGCTTGCAGCTGCCCTGTAGAGCTGCATGTGTTTATGAGTGTATGTGTCTAGTGTGTGTTTATGTGCATGTGAAAAAGTGAGGGAATAAGAGAAAGACAAAAAGTCAGAGAAAGAGAGGGGGAAGAGGAGGGTTGTTAATTATGCTTGACTCTATATTTGCTATTTATTCTACTGGGTTGTTGAATATTAAACGTTAAGCTTCGGCAACATCATAAAAAACAGAGTTGTACTAAAACTACCTTCAATTGAATTGAATTGAACTTAATTGAACTGAGAGAGCAAGATAGAGAGAGGAGGTGAAAGAGAAAAAGACAGAGTGAGAGAAGGAGCATGCAGAAAGACAGAGATTGAGAAAGATGGACATAGAGAGGGACATGTATATATATATATATATATATATATATATATAGGAGAGAGAGAGAGAGAGAGAGAGAGAGAGAGAAAGAGGGATAGAGAAGGAAGTAGAGAGAGAGAGAGAATGTAAGAGGGGCAGGTAAAAGTGAGAGAGGGAGGGCAAGGGAGAAATGGGGATGGAGAAAAAGAGTAATGAAGAAAGAAGAGGAATATAGAAAGAGAGGAATAAACAGAGAGGGGAGAGAGAAAGAGGGAAAGACAGAAAGGAACGCAAAGAGAAGGATATAGAAGGAGACAGGGATAGAAAAAGAAACAATGAGAGAGTGAGTGAGTGAGATGAACAGAGAGAGGGATAGAGTTAGAAAGAGAAGCATAGCAAAAGAGAGAGGGGCACAAAGTGTGTAAGAAGGATAAAGAGAGAGAGGGATAAAGAAAGAGAGAGAGAGAGAGGGATAGACAGATAAAGTAGTACAGAAACTGAAGTGAAAGAAAGCAAGAAAGAGAGAGAGAAAGTGAGATGAACATGCAGAGCAGAGAGAAAGAGAGATGGATAGAAAGAAAGAGAAACAAAGAAAGGGGTAGACAGGGAAAGGGTTAAACAGAGAGTGAGGGTAAAAGAGATAGCAACAAAGAGGAATACAAAAGGAGCGAAAGGGATATAGAATGAGAGAGGGATAGATAGAGAAAGAGAGAGAGAGAGAGAGAGAGAGAGAGAGAGAGAGAGAGAGAGAGTCTATTGTTCTTGTCACTCGCTCCAGCTTCTCTCTATCCCCTTATTCCTCGCCCAAAACACTGCATCCAGACTGCAGGCTGCATAAATATGAGTCTCATCACCATCTTTTCCTCCACAATGTTTTCTTCCTCCCTTCCTCTCTCTTTCTCTCTCCCTCCCTCTCTCCCTTCCTCTCCTTTCCTCTCTTTTTCTCCCTCACTCTCCCTCCCTCTCTCTCTCTCTCTTTCTCCCTCCCTCACTCTCTCCCTCCCTCTCTCTCTCTCTCTCTCTCTCTCTCTCTCTCTAGTTGTCAACAAGCTTAGTGTCCTGGCGCTTTTCTTATCTCTGGCCTCCATGTAGCGACGCCAACCATGACAAACACAGGAGCTTAAATTTCGGCTGGCCGCCCGCCTCAGGTGAGCAGCTGTTGGGCGCACTAGTGCATCATGGGAGTCACAGGCGGACAGTTGGATTATTGATTGCTGCCCTGAAAGACCTGAAGCATCAGAAGCTGCAGGTAATGTTAAAGGGTCCAATAGAACCGCATTTCCCACAGTTAATGTAGTCAGCAAGTTTTAAAACATACTGATCACTTCCCAGACCATGTGGGGAAACTTTACAAAGACAAAAATAAATGTTTTTGTGATGTCACAAAGTCAAGTATATTTACATATACCTGTCTATTCAGCCTATAGCAGTTTAGCCCCACCCATTTGGACTGAAGTTATAAGGAGTGTTTCCGCCTGGATCGCTTTTGACTAAGGCACAAAACAAGGCCAATCAGAACACAGCTCATTTACATATAAAGTTGTTTGCAAAAGTTTGGGTACCCTGGTCAAATTACATTTTTATTGATTTAAGTAAAGATAAGGTAACATCCTATACAGAGAACAAATTTCTGCACAATTACTGTTTATTTACTGAATTTAACATATTGGTGGATAAAAAAATAAAACATGGCCTGTGCAAAAGTTACGACACATGTTTTAATTTTTCCAATATGTTAAACTTCCAAATAAATAGAAATTTTGCCCTAAAATTTGCAGCGTTTGTTCAGCCTGTAGAGGACGTGTTCATTTATTTTCACTTTCACAATATCAACAAAACATGCAATTCAATGTAGTTCAAACAATTATAAATGTCTTAAAGGCAGAACATCAAATAAAATGATAAACATAAAATTTAATTCTAAGAAAAAGTTGGAAAAGTCTCATGTTAAGAGTGAATTATGACTGTTTTTGGTGCACAAATGGCTGGTTTGGAACACAAACGTCATAAAAGTACCAATAAAATACATGAAAAATGTAAGAAATGGGTCCATTGATACCAATGGCCACACATCTGTTCATGTTAAATTGGGGTACATAATGCTTAGATTTATTAATAGATAGATTATATATAGATGGATTTATTAAAGAAGGCAACAACATTGTATCAAACGCAGCATGGTTCTTCCCCATTCATAAGCAGCATCTTTCATCCTCAATGCCAGAATGAACATATGAAACCATCCATATGGGCTATGACTCATCAGAGAGCATCCTCACTCACGCACACAAAAGAGTAGCAGGCTAATCCAAAGTTATGTGCTGTTTGCACCTTTGGGAAGCTAATTAAAGGAAAAATCAGGCAATCTGTTCTTTTTTTCTCTTTTTTTTATCAGCTGCTTCTGCGGCAGGGCACAAACGAACATGTTCGTGTCCTCAGCAGGCAGGACTTGTGCATTCACACCTTCCGCCTCAATCAAAATACAATTAGGCCTCCCACTCACTGACAATACAGCCACCCCACTTTCCTATTATGTGCCCAAAAAAAACGTGCATGCGCCACCAAACATAAATAATAAACCATAATAAAAAAAAAAAACCCTAACTATATTTGTCCTGAAGGCGATAAATAATTCAGTCATAACAGCCACCCCTTCAGTAAAGAGAGTCTTTATTGCCATCTAGAGGTAAAGTGTGGCATTGCAGGCTCTAAGGCCTCTGCGGGAGGGAGGGTGGCGTTCAGGGCTGGCGGTTGGTGGTTTTGATTGGCTGGGAGTCTGATGGTATTTTGCATGTGGTGCTGCTGGCTTGCGCCACCCTCAGGCCACAGCTGGCCCTCTGCTCTGGCAGCTGTGGGGCACCAGATGGTCGCAGGAATAACGAGTAAGGCACGTTGGGCCCGGAGCTGGGCGGCCCTGGCTGACACGTGCAGCCATGCGTGCTGTTTTATCAGCTTGTCGACACGGGCACAGTCATTATCCCTTCAGCACTTTGGACGCCAGCGACGATTGATTGGCCTATTTTTTTTAACAACACCCCCTCACCCTCCCACACCCATCACTGCTATGGCTCACAGGCCACTGCTGCCCTCACCCTTACCCATGGTGGAGTATTAGCGGTATTACTCATGCATGTACACATATAAACACAAGAGCACACACCTCCCTCAAACCGTAGGCTTTGCCTATTTCTGTTTAGAGCTTTGACACAACAGCCGTTCACCCACACACACCCAAATATAACACAACCTGCGTGTGCGTCTCAATGCCTCTATCCAAAATCTATGAACAAGCATTGTTAAGGGAATAATTTTTGATGGAAAAACTTTTTTAGTTTTGAACTGGAGATACAAAGCTAATGCAACTAATGCTAAATGCACAGTAAGCACTGAACTGCAAGTAGGGAGCCTAGCCCCCCCTCCCCACTTGAAAGTCAGGCCCCTGAGCTTTCCCCCAGGCATTAAAAAAAAACAAAACCTCTCCAAGACTTAAGAAATAATCACAAAATCTGGGGTCGGCATGGGGCTCCTTTCTCACATTCTCATGACGTTTTTTGACCTTAAATAAATATAAGAGGCTGAAAAAGTTCTTACATCATCTCAAATTTTCAGTGGGTGCCGTCATGGCGATGCCATCTTCAGTTGAGCAAAAAAGGCATGGAACAACATTTGTTTTCCAACACTAACATGTAAATACAGGATTAGCCTGGTGCACTGGTTCTCCTGATGGTGAGAACTTAGCTGGGCTGTGTTAGCTACAGGCTACTTCTAGTAGTAGTATCTAGTTAGCAAGTAGAAGTACCTGACTGTGGTAAAGAAGTTCTCTTCAACCATTTGCCCTAGACATCTACGGTCAGTGCTGCAAAAAGCAGGACTCAGGCCTTTACCTGCCGTATTCTGTCAGTTGTTATAACAACTTATATTAGCCAGTTAAATGTGAGGCAAATTATTGTGCGCTTGTGTTTAACACTCAAAAATGTTTTTCACAATAATAAATCTGGCTAGTCGATGGTCATCTTCACTATACTGATGATTCAGGGCCTTAATGCTGGCTAGCCAGCCCACCCATCCTGTAAGCAAGACCCCCTAAAATGGACCCCTACCACTGCTTTATTGTACAGTTTGACAAAATATTTACACAATTTACTCCTTATTTCAAATGTAGTCAGTCATGCTTGGTGTCTGAAGTTTGCTTCTTTAGTTTTACACTGGAGCTACAAGGCTAACGTAGCTAACAAGTAATCAAAGCGTGTACCTGTCTGATTAATATGATGCTAACCGCATGCCTAATTCAAGCTGCAAGTAATTTCAAATAGACTTTGTCATTTCAGACACTGTTTGACATATTGTTTGCTCCATAAATGGACAGAAGTATGTTAGCATAGCTAAAACCCTGATAGCAAGAGGATAGTGGGCCACTGCTGGCCCACTGACGGCAAAGCTGGCGGTCCACTGGCATTTTGCTGAGGGTTTTTTGGGCACCCAGTGTTTAAGCAGAGTATTAGACAAATTTCCACTTATCATTGCCCATTTTTCACTCACAGTCCCATTTACTTATTTTTCCTTCCTTCCTTTCTTCAGTTATACTTTGTAAACGAGTTTAGAAAATAATTTTAATCCAGCACAGTGTCAGCAACATTTTCTATAACATCATTTTATATCAAGTCTAGTCATTATTTTTTTCTCTCTCAGGTGTTTGTAATATTAGTTTATTTTCTGAAATAAAAAGTTATGTGCATTAAAATCTGTTTGAGGAGATTAAAAAATAGGCAGAGCTTGTATGAAGGACAATAAACTGGGTGGTCCAAGGGTGCACCAGAAGTGGCAAACAGTCAGCGGGATGTCGACCTTATGAAGCCAGCGGACTAATATATGCTCACTGTCTGGGAAACCATCTTAGCGTAAGCATATTTTAACATAAGCATGTTTCGAGATGGAGATTTATGCTATTTGGAGAGATATAAGCTTCTATTACGTCTTGACCAACTACATTTGGGGGAAATTGTGTATATTTTTCCTCAAACTATATATTAAAGGACTTACATGCTGCTGCTTTGCACCACTTTCCTATACTGTATTCAGTTTTACCCGCCCGGATGCTGAGCACAGGAATAGCACGCTCAGCTCAATACCCACCCCGCACCACAGGTAGTTAGGCGGCTTCAGGCTCGTCTATTACATGGCTGAAAGAAATATGAAGGGAAGAGTGGGTGGAAGTAAGAAGGAGACACAACAAAGCAGTCTGGCTCACGACTCGATGATTCAGCCACGTATCACTGAGGATTCATTCAGGAAAGAGAAAAAAAGTGGAGAAACACTACAGCGTTCCGCCAGCACTAAATTAAATGGCCTTCGAGACAACTGGGAAACTTCCTGTAATGTGGACTAGTTAGGGTCGACAAGACACTGTACACAAAACTGAAACTGTGCCTAGAGCTTAGTGTTGGTGTGCTTTCATAATCCTTCACCATCCTTCTCTCTGTCTTAGTGCTGGACAATACCAGTAAAATACAATATCACAATTTTTCAAAATATCATGATATCATATCAGATACTTTGCTATAGCTGTCAAATCTAACAGAGTGGTCTTACATCTTACAGGTTTCCACGTTCTGAAAAACTGTTCCACAAAATTCTGGAGCTCTGCTGAGTGTCATCACAGCAACAGCCAACAATGAGATCTGCAACTCATTTTGATCGCATGTCTAAGTGCTATATTCAATACTGCCCCTCAAAATACAACCAGTGCATGCTGACATTCAAAAAAGCTGCCAAAACGGTGGCAGCTAGCATTTAAACACTGTACATGTGCAAATAAAAAAATTCTCCCAAACTCTGTGTTCTATTTAGTTTTAATTGGTTTGAGAGATATATTGGCTTAGCCAATTGCTTTAGATTGTTCGATAGAACAGTTTAAAATTTGTACAAAATGAATGAATTGTCTGATGCATGTGTATTGCACGGATATTTTTTATTAATTTTTTTAAACCTTTATTTAAGTAGGTGAGTCATTAAGAGCAATTCCTTATTTACAGTGGCGGCCTGGATATACAGTGGTGCCTGAAAGTTTGTGAACCCTTTAGAATTTTCTGTACTTCATAAATTTGACCTAAAACTTCATCAGATTTTCAGACCTACTAGTAGATAAAGAGAACCAAATTAAACAAATGAGACAAAAATATTAGACTTGGTCATTTATTTATTGAGGACAATTATCCAATATTACATGTCTGTGAGTGGTAAAAGTATGTGAACCAGTTCATTGTTCTATCAATGATGGCAAGCCATCCTGGCCCAGATGCAGCAAAACAGGCCCAAACCATGACACTACCACCACCATGTTTCATAGATGGGTTTTTAAATCTGATGACGTTTTAGGCCAAAATTTATGCAAAAATATATAAAATTTTAATGGGTTCACAAACATTCAAGCACCAGTGTAACTGCTTATCATGTGCCCATGAGGTATAGGGATGCAGTCTCACTTCCTGCTCTAAAATGCAGGGGCATGGCTAAAATAAGGCTCCGCCTACTGACTGACACTCTTTTTGTTTCTGTAGTGACATAAAAATGTGGGGCAGCATATTTAAAAATGAAACTTAAATTTACAGCATAAATTTAAACTTTCAGCATCAATTTAAAAAGAATCAAAAAGATCATTTAAAAACAACACAGTAAAAAAAACAAATAAATTGTAAATTTAGGGATTAGGGTTTCAGACAGACCTCCCAATAGAAAGCACCTTAGAAATAATGGTTTTGTGTATATTTAGTTTATTACTGTCTAACATAATACTAAAGTCTGGATACTGTTTGCAGTATTTTTACCGTGGGACTGCAGTTTGAATGAATTCAGTAGAATAATCCATATCAGTGTAGTGGTGTGCGGATACAGTTGTATAGATGATATATCTCCCAGCACTGATTAGCACTAAACAACCAATAGGTTTTCTTTCTGTGAGTGTGATTTCTCTGAGTGTGGTTAATGTGTAAGGTTGGGTGTCATTTTAGGAGAAGAAAACAGACCAAAACAGTCCAATCAAAACAAGCTATGTCAGGTGTGTAAGACATTCTTTCAGAACAAAGTAGCAACACTCAGAAAGCATAGACTCATTAACTCCAGCGACATCGACTTAAATACACTATCGTACTGTGAAATATTTGTTATTATTTATAAATCCTGCTAAAACTAGAATTGAATATTGTGTGACACCAATAGTGTTACACCTGTGAAAATATAACGTCCACACTGCTGTCTCCTGTCTCTCTTTCTCTCTCTCTCTCTCTCACTCTTTCTCTCTCTCTCACTCTCATCTGTTTAAAGCCACTCAGAAGAAGCTGCTTTGCTAATTAGCATGCGAGTGGCACAGTGTAATGAAATGAAATGTGACATGGCAATTTAATTTCAGCTGCACACTGACTGTTGGATGATCTCGCCTCAAAGTTTAAATATTAAATCAGGATTTTCTCCTCTGCCTCGTTTCTTCCCCTTCAGTCTTTCACCCTCCCACATTCCCTCCTTCATACTCTCCTTCTTTTCATTCGCACCCTTAAACCCTCTCCCTCTCTCTCTCTCTCTCTCTCTCTCTCTCTCTCTCTGTATCTAGGAGATTTCAGTATTTCAGTGTGATGTAACTGAAGGAGAGAAGGTGATTAGTGTTGTGTTATAGCTCACTGCTAGTGTCCTTGGTTTAATGTCCTCAACACACAAACATGCACATTAGTTTTTATACCTTCTATATCTTTATCAGCAAATAAATTTGAAAGTGTGTACTGTGTTAACTTATTTTAACATGTCATTTGACCAGGGGCACCCATGCCTCTGCATATTACTGTATATATGTGAGTATGTGTAAGGAAAAACTAATGCCTGCCATATGTATAAAGTACAGGTGAGTACCCATATGTAATAATATGTCTCACATATCTATGTAATATTCACAAAGGTGGCCCAGAAAGTACAATTCCCCTTTAGGATTTTGTTCCATATATACATACTATAGTCACTAGACACTAACTACAAGCTAACATCCTACTACACCTGATTCACCATATGAACAAAAGTACTGGGAACCACCTCTTAATAATTGAATTCAGGTGTTTCATTCAGTCCCATTGCCACAGGTGTATAAAATCAAGCACCTAGCCACGCAGTCTGCCTTTACAGACATTTGTGAAAAAATGAGTCATTCTAAAGAGTTCACTGAATTCAAGCGTGGTACTGTAATAGGATGCCACGGTTGCAACAAGTCAATTTGTGACATTTCTTCCCTCCTAGATTTTCCACGATCAACTGTGAGTGGTATAATTGAAAAGTGGAGACGTTTAGGAACCACAGCAACTCAGCCACGAAGTGTCAGACCACGTAAAGTTACAGAGCAGGTCGCTGAGTGCTGAGGAGCATAGTGCATAAAAGTCACCAACACACTGCTAACTGCAGAGCTCCAAACCTCCTCTGGCTTTAACATCAGCACAAAAACTATGTGACGGAAGCTTCATGGCAGGGTTTCCATGGCTGAGCAGCTGCATGCAAGCATTACATCACCAAGCATAATGTCAAGCGTCTATTGGAAGTGGTGTAAAGCACGTCACCACTGGACGCTGGAGCAGTGAAAACGTATTCTGTGGAGTGACTAATCACGCTTATCTATTTGGCAGTCTGATGGATGAGTCTGGGTTTGGCAAATGCCAGGAGAACATTACCTGCCTGGCTGTGCTGTGCCAACTGTAAAGTTTGGTGGAGGAGGGATGATGCTATGGGGTTGTTTTTTAGGGGTTGGCCTAGAACCCTTAGTTCCAGTGAAGGGAAATCTTAATGCTTTAGCAGACCAAGACATTTTGGACAATTCTATGTTTCCAACTTTGTGGGAACAGTTTGAGGAAGAACCTTTTCTGTTCCAGCATGACTGAGCCCCAGTGCACAAAGCAAAGTCCATAAAGGCCTGGCTGGGTGAGTTTGATGTGGAAGAACTTCACTGGCCTGCACAGAGCCCTGACCTCAACCCTATCGAACACCTTTGGGATGAACTAGAATGGAGATTGCGAGCCAGGCCCTCTCGTCCAACATCAGTGTCTGACCTCACAAATGTTCTCCTGGATGAATGGGCAGAAATTCCCACAGACACTCCAAAATCTTGTAGAAAGCATCCCAGAAGAGTGAAAGCTCTCATAGCCACAAAGGGGGACCAACTCCATATTAATGCCTATGGGTTTAGAATGGGATGTCATAAAAGCTCCTGTAGGTGTAATGTGTAGGTGTCCCAATACTTTTGTCCATATAGTATATGTTGTCGTATTTATTTAAATAAGTCTATTTCCATTTAAGAGCAGTGCATTTTGGTGACGCCTTATGAGTGGAGAAAATAAGCTTCATCAGAGTGTAGTTTTTAATTTCAATTATTCAGTAACTTTATCTTCCCCACATGGAGGGGAACATGACCCGAACATGAAACTGACATGAAAATAAGGTGAACACAGTTTCCAATTTTCATCACCGACATTCAGTGAGAGTGACAGCAGCTAGATGTTCCAACTCTTCTGAGACTGTAGCACTCTCGCTCTCATGCTGCTACATTACATCTTGTTTGTAAATGAAGTGGACACTTTTCTACTGCTTTTGTTTGTTTTTCTTCTTTGAGCAATAAAGAGTGTTGCATTGTCTGCTGAATTACTGATGTGGCATATCAGCATTGTATTGTGCTTGAAAACAATACTTTGGTTTTATCTTGAGATCCATAAAGGAACTTGCCATGAAAAAGCTGCATTTTTATAAGAGGGATACAGCCAAGTCATAGCAATGGCATGTTAATGTTGACACCACTAGTTGCATTATAACATCCTTAGCAAGTATGTATATCACTGCTGTGGGAACAAAATCTCATCTCTCCGTTTTTGACATTTTTCAGTTTTTGACATAATTTGAAAATGCCTGTTGTCCTTTACATTGTGTGTAAATCTTATGAAGAATGGACTAAAAGAAAGGGCCCAAAATGGCGTGGGAAAACTGTCTGGTTCCATTGACTTACATTAAAAGTAAAGTATGTTTTTTCTTCTGTAAAGTTACCATTTGGGAGATACAAGGTTTTGATCCGAGAGCAGTGATATGTAACTATAACACTGTGGCATTAGTGTTGAAGGTGACACAAGAGAGGACCTGATTCTGCTGAAAGTAGTGCTCTTTCATTGAAACACCAGCAGAAAGGCACATACAGAGGCACAACGTGGTGGGAAAGATCACTACCAGCCATTCACTCCCACTTCATGGTTAACACACAAACCCATACAACTAAACCCACATCCCAACACAGAATAACACAAGTAACACATGCACATACTTTAAACAGAAGGATGACAACACAAAACAATATTAAGTATCCCTTTTACAGGGAGAACGCACCCTCACCCTCCATGAGCCTCTTTGCAGGGACCTCTGCAAGGCCATGCCTCCAGAGTCTTTAGTAGCAGGAAACTACAAATTGTCCCATATGTTTAATATCGTCGTTGTTTAAAGAAAAACATGTATCTCCACTTTTAAAGTTTTCATTTTCTAAGTCATTTGATTTATGACATTAATACTCCGAAAGTGCTTGAAATAAAATCTCTTTACATTAAATTACATTGAAAGTAAAGCACATTTTCACCCTCTCTTATATACTATATTGGAGATATTTGTTTTTCTTTTGACAGTGATGCCATATTTGTATGTAATAATGTAATAAAAGCATTTATATGTAATAACAAATGTAATAATATGTTCCATATGTATTTTATACAATTACCTGCATGTAATAATATATCACCCCTTTGCATAAAACATGGTGTGCATCTATAGCACTCTCTCTCTCTCTCTCTCTCTCTCTCTCAGAAGAAAAAGAAATAGCTGAAGCAGCTCCACTAAAGAGACAGTTGTGTAATGGCATCCTCGCGTGCAGCTCCAAAAGGCCTCTCATGTGCCAAAGCAGCGAGGCTTAGCGCATGAGCACTTACAGTTTTAAACCCATACGCTGTGTGCGAGGAGACGCTCTGTAGCCAGAGAAAGAAAAGCCCAACCATCAGCATACTGAGTGCTTTCAGGAGTTCAACAGGGAGACTTAACCCTGAAACTGCAGCCTTATTACTTAACTGAGAACTTACTATGAATTACACTGTAACTGCTATGAAACTGAGGTAGTAATGAAAGTGAGGGATCCGTTGGACCAGTTAGGGTATTAAACACTATAAGAACAGACAGAAGTTTTTTTTTAAGGGATTGTTTTGATCTTAAACAGAGCGTGTGAGTAGCGTGGAGCAGCAGACATTTCCACTCCTTGCTCAAAGTGTTCTGTAATCACTCCGCTCCAGCTGTGCTCCGGGATTTTTAGTTACCACTCCTCACTTGCTACCAGCTCACACGTCAGAGAAAGGCCACTCCATGTCTGCCCCAAATGATTCATTCTTACAATATTTATTTTACGCCTGGAATGTATGGACAAGACACTACGCCCTTCATTTCATGCATTATATAAGGTATGACTGTTATTAAACGAAAAACTAGTTAAACATTCTGTGCTACACAGGCTTTTTCAAGAGACGTAGGCTTGAAACAACAGCCCGATCACAAGCTAGAAATCTGCTGAGGGTAAACAAAGGTGTGTCTTTATCTTTATTTATTTGATCTTCTTTATCATTTGTGCCTCAGATGACAACACATGACTAACTCTGTGTAATATCTGTAGAACTTTACTGTGATCAGTGTTAGTTCCCAGTTCTGGCTGAACAGTTCTGAAGTGTAAACGCTGTGTATGAATGGCCATCATGTGCGAGTCAGTGTGGAAAAAAGTGCTTGTGCTGGAGTGATTTCAGAGTGATTTAGGAGCAAGAGAGAACATCGACACTCTGACTTTCCGAAAAGCCGCTCCCACTCTGCACCGCTAACATAGTCTGATCTTAAAGAAGTAGTTGATAAATCATGTCAAAACTATTTTTCTCTTGTAGTCAGTCAAGACACTGAACTATACACTGTTAGAAATAAAGGTACTGTGCAGGTACGTTATCAATCCTTAAGGTACAAACAATGTAAATGTACCCTCAAAGGTATAGCAGTGGTTTTAAGGTCCAATTGTGAACCTTAAATAAGTTTTTCCAGGTTAAAAGTTTGTATTTGTACCTTTTCATAACCGAATGTTTTAAAACAGAACAGTAAAATAAAAGCCTGGAGACGAGACGGGGTGTGTGGAGTCAGTACAGCTTAGAAAGTATAATTTCAGTGGATTATGGTTCAGTTATGTTCCCTGACTAAAGGTACTGAGATGTACCCTTGAGGGTACCGCCCCAGTGACAAGAGGGGCACTGCTCCAGTGACAGTTTAGCACCCTTTTTTCTGAGAGTGTAGCTATGGGGCTAATGTAGCTAACAAGTAGTGGAATCTTACAGCCACAAGATCAGCATTATGCTAGCCACATGTCCAAATCACCACAAACTTGCCTCAAACTGCAGTTGTTGTCTCAGATAGACTTGCTTACATGGTTTCTGGTGCTGTATGATACACTGTTATACATAAAAATGAACAGAATCAGGCCTCAAATGACTGCTACTATGAGTTTTAGCTGTGTGTTGTACTTCTGTCCCTCTATAAGAAATTACTGAACCACTCAACATGGTTTGAGGCATGTGAGCGATGATTTTGGCATACAGTTAGCACAATGCTAATTTGCGTACATGTGCTAATTTGTGAGAATGTTCTGGCTAAATGTGGACTGGAACAAAGAGTTATTAGGGAGGGGACGATCTGGTAAACCGAGGCAATGCCTCGTGAAGGCGGGGCTCATCAGCATTTTCCGAGGGACAACAAGCTTGTCGTTAACCTGTGGGTGTAACGTAAGTTGGCAAAAAGGTTCACCAAATATGATTCGGCATGGCCAGTACATAGCCAAAATCAGAAAATGTCAAAAAATTATTAATGACTTCTGTTGATTTTGCAAAATCTCTGCATAAATAAAAGATTAGATGAACAAAGTCATTCCGAGTGGTTTGATGTGAAATGCTCCATACTAGAGAAACGTATGAGTCAGAATTGTTCACAACACAGTGATAGAAACCAGACATCTGAAGAACTGAATGCCTCTAAAAGCTCCCTCACAGAAAGTGTTATTACATAAAGTGATGCACTGGTTATGTCTGATGCCTGAGACGTTGTTTGTGATAGTTTTGAGATAAGGCCTCAATTGCATTTCAATCCATTCATGGCAGAGAGGTACAGGGCTCTGTGAGGCAAAATAGCACTCGAAGAAAATTTATAAGATTCACTTCTATTTTACCATCTTCAGCATTACCTACAAAAACTCAGAAGACATGTGGTCATTTTTTTTTTTGCTTGGATTTTTTCCCAATTTTCTCCTCAATTTAGTCGTTTCCATAACCACACACTGGTTAGGACTCCCCCAATCACACAATACCACCAGCGCCAGGAGGGAGAAGGCTAGAACAGGCTTCCTCCGAGACCTGTGAAGCACCACCGCATCTTTTCGAACTGCCGCTCATGCAACGTCATTGGTCAGCCAAACGCGAAAGCCCCAACCACCAGTTCTGTTACGCCATCTAACAGACGCCTGCGCTGACTAGCATCACGTTTGGGTGATGGGGGGAGACGGGGAGCCATCCTACCCACCCAGAGAGAGCGAGGCCAACTGTCCTCTTATGGACTCCTGGCCACGGACGGCTGTAGCATCACCAGGAATCAAACCCGTGATCTCCTGATGACGGTTGCGCTACTCGGGAGCACGTGCTCATTTTTGATGGCAAATAAAACAGCTATATTGGTGTTATTTGTATTTGTAGACATCACAACCTCTGGTTCCTATCACTACCACTGTATAGCAGTCAGTAAGTTATATTTACAATACACCATTTCACATCTTAATGATTGAAATATATAGAAACTCTGAAAAATTGGTGGAATTCCTGTTTCGCACCCACCAAACACCAAAGGCTTAGATTATCTGGTCAACACTAAGCTAAGTGCAGAGCTAAGGTTTGATATAATGCAATTGTGGCCTTGTCATCATCCATAAAAATAGTTAGAACAGAGGAAGTATAAATTATATAGTGGACAGCATTTCCTTTACTAACAATGCTTTTCAATAGCCAGCTTGTTTTGCTTATGTTACTGATCACTTAGGATGTTAAAAGAGCACAGGACTTGGGTTTTAGAGGGGCTGTACTCTGCAGTCCAGCACCAAAGCAAGGCATCCCCAGATGTGTATTCTTGCCATGAGATCAGACTAGCAGGACTCGCAAAACTATCTAAAGCCAAATATGTGAAAGATCAAGTCTGTGTGGGAGTGAAAAGAGCAAAGTATTAACATATAAAGGTGAGTGCGCATTAGCTAAAGTAAGCAAATCATCCGTGTTTACTCTGCGTTTAGAGCCCCTTTGCGCAGGCTAATAGCCGTCGAGCTAAATGTCGCATGCCAGAGCTCCTTTTTAAATTACCCTCGCCGATTCCATCATTTTGTCAACAAATCGTCTCCGCAGGTCGCAGAAGCCTCATATTCGGATGGTTTACTCATGCGGATCATTAAGCTGCAGCAGGAGCCTGCGCTGACAGACCACGGCGGGCTGATGTGACATTAATACAACGGAGGAGAAGACAAGCGTGCGGCAAAAGGACAGGGACGCGTGCGTGGATGAATCAGCCCAACAACGCAGAAGGTCGAGAGGGCATCGCTATGCCAACACTGCTGTAATCAGCCGCAGAGTCCGACTGGAGAGAGAGCGGGAGAGAGAGAGAGAAAGTATTAATATCACACAAGGAGGATTTCTTTTTCTTCCCATCACCTCTCTCTCTTTTTTTTTTCTTTCGCTCTTTTAGCTGGTGAGAGATGAGTGTGTTATGAATACATTAGCAGCTCTGAGCAGGAGACAGACAGGCTGAGTGCGTCTGAGCGTGCGAGATTTGATCAGAAGTCATTAGAATCCTGTATTTACTAAAAAGAAGATAAAAGGGAAAAATGAACGTGGGAAGAAGGGTCTGTGAGAGGGAGAGAACATGGGCCTGGCAGTGGTGTGTGTGTGTGTGTGTGTGTGTGTGTGTGTGTGTGTGTGTGTGTGGAGAGGCAAAACTAAAACGTCCAAACCTCAAGAACCAAATTTTCCTCAATTGTTTTAAACAAAAGACACAGAACAAGACTGTCGTTAGCCCATGGGTGGAATGTAAGTTAGCATGGCTTAAATGCCCCCCAAAAACTCCATTAAGCATATCTAGAGGGGCATGGCCAAGGGGAGGTTGATTGGGGGTTGACCCACCTCAAAAATAAGATGAAAAAATGTCAATAAAACATTCTATTACGTTATTATGTTGATGTTTCTTTTTAAAGAAACTTACCGAGCCAGAATTGTTCACAGTGGTGGTCATAGGAACCAGACGTCTGAGGAGTTTAATGCCTCCAAAAGCTCCCTCGCAGCAAGTTATTACATAAAATGGTTACAAATACGCTCCTTGATGCCTGAGATATTATTGTATGGTAGTATTGACATACAATTTTGAGATGAGGCCTAAAACACACTTCATGGTGGAGAGGTACATGCAGTGGTTTTTAAGGCAAAATAGTCACCAAAGGAAACTTTTTTTCTCAGATTAAAAGTCAGAAGACACGCATAGGTTCACTGGTGATTTTGGAGAGAATGGCTATAAAATGGCTATATTTGTGGACTTCGTAACCCCTGGTTCCTCAATCAAAAACTAAATTTACTTTTTTGAAATAAAAGACTTTAATGCAGTATGTAAACATTTCAATTTTAAAACAGTTTCAATTTTAAAACAGTTTCTTCCAAGGTATAAAGCATTTTATTTACTCCCCAGTCCCTTTTTTCCACTTTTGGAAATTAAGGTGCAAAACATCCCGCATGAAATTCTGTATCATACCACCTGAAATTGAATTCTGAAACTGAATTCTGAGGTTTTAACACAGCAATATAAATCTAAATCTATAAATCTATAAATATAAAAATCAGAAAAAAATGCAACAAGTTTATTTTATTTTAGGTTTCACTTTCAAAATGATCCAGGTGTCTTGCGGGCAAAAGCAATTGAACACCAGATCTCTCCAGCGCCAGATAATAGCACTTGTTTTACAACCAAAGTTTAGGCCATTAAAGTGCTTCGTAAAGCACCAGACACACCTGTAGTGGTTCCTCTCCCACTGATGATGAGGTGGGGTGGACACCTGGATGTTATTTTGAAAGTGAATCTGAAAATGTGAATTAAGAGAAAAACATTGCTTTTTACAAATTGAACTTCAGACGTTCAGTTGTACATCATCAACCACAAAATTTAGTTAAAATTCAGTTTTATTTCAGAATTTAATTTGTGTGATGCAGATTCAAAATAATAACAATCAAATGCAGATTTTTGCATTTATATACACATTTCTGATGGCATGAATCAAACAAAAACAATTGAATTTGCTCAACTGCCCATAGAAGTTTAGCCCCGCCCATTCATGATACAGTTATCAGGAGTGTTTAAATCTGAATGCTTTCTGACGTAGACACAATGCAAGGCAGCCAATCAAAACAGAGTTAATTTGTATGTATCAATATTAAAAACGCAGTAACAAAAAAACAGGGAGGGGAAAAACAGGCAGGAAAAGGGACAAAATGTCAAGGGAACTGAACACTCAAAAAGAGGGATGTGATCATAATTTGATATTTTCATTACACTGAAACTGTTGTCAATGCATGTATACTATCTGTGTTATGTATAAATGGGGTTTTCCCTTCTGATCATTGTAATTTTAGCTGTTATCGCAATAAAATATATCGCAACGTATCGCCTAGCTCTAAGCAGGAAACCCAGCCACTGCTTTATCTTGTATACTTTCACAATTAGTTTCTATTCATAAACAGTATAAACTCTGTGTGATATGGCAGACTTCACCTGCATCACAACAGGCAACACTAACAAGAGTCAGGTTAATGCAGGCATCTGCTATGCACACCCACTGATTGAAAACGAACGCTGCTAGATGAAGCCGCATTATGATGTGAGGAGAAAGACGGTACGGTTCTAAATTCCCTCTCAGAGTGCCAGAGCACACTCTGATTATTAAACTCACAGAGCTGTCAGAGGACTCGTTCAGAAATTCAGAACACATTACTCTCAAAAGGTTCGGGGTGGCTGGAGCGCTCCAAAGCAGTTAGCCGTTTCATATGGCGAGCGTGGTAACAAGCCACAGGAGAGGCAGCTTTTGTAACACTCGCTCCTGCAGTGCAGCATAAATGTTCAGCATGATTCGTTAATTGTGTGATCATGTTGAATAAATGTGGTCATACTGCAGGATACAGAATGTCCACACACCACACACAAAAAAGGCCACATGTTGTTCAGGACAGAAGCCTTTGGCGAGAATATAAAATGGTGCTATATATATATATATATATATATATTCTTTTTGAGATGAATATCTGAGTAACTACATGTCCTGGGCAAATTAAATTAAATAGGCTTCATGTTGAACAATACAAGATTTATTTATCAAAATTTCAACAAGAAATTCAGAGGAATGTAGATTTTATAACCGATTTCACAGCTTCACAAATGGAATATCTTCCGATACTGGCGGTCGTCGAGATCCCTCTGCCCTGCACAGACAGCCATCCTCTTTGAATTTTTTGTGCCATGTCTAAATCTGCTTTCCAGTTGGTGGATTTTTATTGAATTTTCTCAAAAATACACGCTGCACACTCTTGTTTGACTGTGTTCGAGCATATTCTAACACACAAAATGCCTTTTCATTTCTAGTGAACGCCATTCTCCAACCTGAAAAAAAAACATTACAAATTAAACTTGGTTGGTTTTTACACATTTTGTTAAAATTTGAGATCATTTGAGGGAGAGTTGGCTACGTTATTATAATTTTTGTGGGACACCCTGTATTTTTGGTGCTATGTAGAACCATATATAACACATTTCACCATAGAAAGAACCATTTAAGCATGAAACGGTTCTATATATAAATAGAGCCATTGTCTTTACTAAAGAACCATTAAGGAACTACCATCTTTCAGCGTGTAGGTTATCTGTGTAAGGCCTTCAGTTCAGCTCCTGAAGCCCTGGTGAATTGAAGCGCTCATCTGATTAGATTAGATTAGATTAGATTAGATTAGATTCAACTTTGTCATTGTGCAGAGCACAGGTACAGACCCAAGGAAATGCAGTTAGCATCTAACTAGAAGTGCAAAATACAGTATTATTTACACATAAAGTGCAGAAGGATGGTATAGTGGTAAAAATATATAGATATGCAAGTATAAATATAGTATACGTAGATACAGAGTGAGTGGAGAGCGTACAGTGAGGTAGTGTGTCCTGTGAGAGCAGCATATGTAAAAGATAAGTATGCAGAGTAAACTTGTACAGTAGCTGTTGGTGCAAATATGAACAGTGCAGTAATAGACTGTGCAAATATGAATAGTGCAATAATACTAGGAAATTAAGTACAATAACAGTGCAGTGAGTGCAGATACAACAGAGAAAAAATCCTGATTGGACAATTTTTCCTTTGATATTTCAAGATTTTAACTCTTTTGTTTTCAATCAAAACTTAATAAAATGAGAGTTGAACTACTTGCACACTTTAAATACAACAAACCTTCTTTGAAGACCTAGAAGGCACTGAAAGTTCCCCACTCAGTTGGCTTGAGGAAATAAAACATGGCTCCAGACTCACATGGTTAGGTCCATCAATGTTGACCTAGAACTGGAGGGCTCTAGATTCAAGCACCACTGCATTTGTAAGCAAAATACATAACCTCAAGCAACACGCAGCATGCCACCCCCTTTCTCCATCTCCTCCCACTCCAGGGTGGCACCCCTACAAAAGCAAAGAGCAAAGAGTGTCCACTAACCTTTGCAGGGATAAATAAAGTTTTGTTGTTGCTAAGTTTCAGTCTCGAGTCATTCTGCGGCTCTCTGCTGAGAGCTCTCCCTGATTTCAAATGAGGCTGTCAGGGCGAATTTACAAACCCACCTATAATTGCGCTTTAGAAAAATCATGATGGACCAGCAGCCCAGAGTCCAAATAAGTTTGGACATTTCTTCTTAATTTACTTACATGGCTTGTAAATCAAAAACAATAGCAACATGCCCTGAGTTTTGGCCTGTTCATTTACTATTGGCAGGATCGAACAACTCTCAAGCGTACTATCAATGTGGCCTTCAATAACACAACATTAACAACGGTCAAAACACAGGGAAGATCTATAGCAGCCTATGCTTGAAGCAAAACAATGATATTGAGGAGCTGTTCTGCCATGAAACTCTGGTGGTGGAAGGTTCTCTATGATTAGATGCTAACAAGATCATAATAGGTGACATTTTTCCTGACTTTGGTTAATATAACAATCCACAGGATTCTGCAATACACTGATCATTAGAAAGTAACTTACAAGAAAATGGAGCACTGAGTGTGTTTACATGTACTTAATAATCTGATAACTGCAGAAAATCAGATTTTGTCAGTAATCCGATTAACGCGCTTACGTGCGCTTGGGTAATCAGATAATGGGGAAATTCCAGGTCTACATGAGTCAGACAGTAATCAGCCACTTTACCTGAAAATATCAACATATATCATCTAGAAGATGAAGAATATTTAAATCCTTCATTTCGTCAAGCATGTAATTGGTCCAAAAGTGTTTTGCTGCGTCTCGCGGTGACGCTCCTTCATTATTCCCGGTGCCATGGTCTGTTTTCGCTCATGTGCAGACTGAGAAATCCGAAAGAAATCAGAGTAAGAGTTTAGATGCACTGAGAAATCTGATTACTGAGCTGAAATCCAGCCTCTTTATTGAATGAAGCTGAAACACGCAGATTTTAGAAAAGGTTATTTTGCATGAAGGTAATGCTGTGTGTGTGTGTGTGTGTGTGTGTGTGTGTGTGTGTGTGTGTGTGTGTGTGTGTGTGTGCGCATGTCAGGAGAAATACAGTTAGAATTTGGTGTGCACTGGTCTGCATCAACCAACCCCCGGTCTGAAAGTCCACTCACAATATAGGTGCACTTTACAGCTTTACAGTTCCAGACTGTAGCCCATCTGTTACTGCACAGTTAATCCTCCCCCTCTACTCTATCCAGCAATGGAAACTGACCACCACAGGACCACCACTGATCATCTGTGTTGTGGATCATTCTCAGCACAGCAGTGACATTGATGTGACAGTGGTGGACCAACAAGGTAGGAGTGTCCAATAGAGTGGACAGTAAGTGTACACAGTGTTTAAAAACTCCAGCAGAACTGCTGTGTGGGCTCCACTTGTGCCAGTGCAACCAGGGATAGACGGATATAATCATTTGCACAGGCCACTCAGACTACATGTTTATTGTATATACGTTGCATTTACAGTTACCAAGCTTGCTTCAGTACCAAAAACCATTCACGTTGCTTTTTGAGTTTCCCTCATCCACTCTATTATGATTTCTACTATGAAATATTCTGGACTTTTTTTTCATCAGTCAAACCAGTGAATGACATCCTGGGATCCTGGTATTTCACAATATTAGCCATATTGAACGGATCTCCATCTTCATCAGGCATTGATCAAGAATTGATCGCCCCTGAAGATTTCTTATTGGGATTGTGGCCTGATTTTATCATGGCAGCGTTTTCTAATGTGGTATATTCTAAATTAGTTAATTAGGTAAAGGAGTTGTAGCATCTGCTTGTCATGAAAACCAACAGCATGTTCAGCTGAACATCACTTCCTTCTCAAAATCATACTCCAGCAACGAAATTCCTTTTTACACATGCCTAGATCAAAAGAGCTCTTTCAGGCCTTAGGAAAGAAGGTTGTAAGTGAGGAGATACATACATACATACATACATACATACATACATCATCTAAACTGCTTATCCTTCTGGGTCGCGGTGAGAAGATACATGCCATCTTTTAAAAAAAACGAGCTGATGGTCATGAGTTATTCTTAACCCACCGCACATTCTGAACCCTACGTTTTGTTACAGAAGCTGTTATAATCCATTGTCAGGACATTGCAAGTTCAAAGATCTTGATTACAGCAGAACCAGTCAAAAAGCCAGCGCTGTTCTCGAGCAGAACCCAATAAATCTGTTCAGCGAATCAGCGCACAGTATTCAGGTCAGGTCACACAACACTGCCGTGAACTGTCTTAGGCGGAATCTCAAATGGCTCCCTTCTCTGTACAAAGTGCAGTATGCGGATCTTAAAATAACGACCACTGAATCTACAGAGAGCTCAGTGTGTCAAACAGAGAACCACTTTGGATTCAGCCATGTGTGCATAAATCATACTAGACATAAACTGCAATATCTGGGTGTTAAAGCCAACATTTTTAAAACTCAGTGCACTACATAAAGGAGCAGAGAGCCATTTGAGATTCAGCCTTAGGGTTCTCTGAGGTATAGATGTTATAGATGTTTAATATTGCCCATTAATGGGCTGTTTTGTTGTAATTTTTCACACTTTATCTGCTTATTCTATGTTAAAGAATGTATTATGTAATATTGAAAGTAATATTGCACTTAAAAGACTTTAACTCTGAAATATTAAATGACTGTTGAAGTTATCTGCTTTTGCCAAAAAAACAAAATTTTAATTCAAATAAAGTTTAATTTTGTAAGTTACCTGCATGTTGTTATATATATACACAACCCAACTGCAGTTTACTTGATTTTACCTGTAATGACAATTTAATTTTAAAAAACATGATTTATGAAACTTCATTAAAATGGAGATAACTATTTTTGCAAATGAACTCTTCAGGTGCTCTGAGTCTGGGAAGGGGGTTGAGAAGATTTCCAAAATACTGGATCAATCTTTTCACTGTCTGGAAGACCATCTACAAGTGGAGAAGATTTAAAACCACTGCCAACTTGTCCAGGCCAGGCCGCCCCAGCAGACTGTACGTTTCTGAGAACCCCAGAATTTCATCACAGGATCTGCAGGTAGCTGTTGCCACTGTCGATGTCAAATTCCATGTATCTACCATCAGAAAGAGACTGCACAAATTTGACCTAAATGGGAGGTGAACCAGGAGGAAGGCTTTGTTTTCTGAAAAGAACATCAGGGCAAGAATAACGTTTGATAATTGATACCCAGCCAAAGACCAGGACTTCTGGACAGATGAGTCAAAGATAGAGTTGTTTGGCCACAGTAACAGAAGTCATGTTTGGTGAAAATCAAAGATGGCATTTGATCAGAAGAACTTCATACCAGCATGGTGCTGGAAATGTTATGGTCCGGGGCTACTTTGCTGTCTCAGGGTCTGGCCAACTTGCAATTACAGAATAAACTATAAATTCTCTTTCATACCAGACAGTGCTTGAGAATGTGAGGCCATCTTTTTTTCCTTGGTCATCATTGATACTGGATTCTTTTTTTAATGTCAGCACTGCCACTGGCAGTAAGGCTGTATTTTAACAACCCAGCCATACGACAAAGTTCTAAGAAGTCATTTGCTGCCCTGTTAGCTATCTGGGTGGTAACATTAATATTACTGTTGGCAAATATTATGATTAATATTACTGTTGGCAAATTCAAACAAAATCTACTTTAAGGAAATTAGTTCCATGACCAAACAAACAGGCTCTGGATCTTGTGCAGGAAGGTGAAAAGTGGTGTTGTTATTAATGATGGAGGCGTATGAATGTGTGAATATTCAATTGGTTTAGAGGTTCGAAAATGAAAAACAAAAACAAAAACACAGTCACCTGTGGTAATACCAGTATACAAGGTGGGTGTTTCTGATAAAATGGCCAATGATTACAAGCAAGTGTTATCGTTTTTCGTACACCGTCTGTACTTGTAAGCTAAATGGACCAACATTAATCAACCTCTATATAGTATGGCTTTGGCAACTTCAAACAAACACATAAACAACCAATGAGTCATGAATGCAGGAAGTATTTCAGCAAAATGAATAATTTCTGAAAAAAGGCAATATCCAATTATGCATGTTTCACTGCCGGCCCTGTGCAGAATCAATAAAGAAGTACTTCCATCTCCTCATTATAGCCTTGTTTTTGTTAATTTCTTAATTCCTGGAAGCAGCTCATGTTAAATGCTCTCATTATTTTCAGCAAACGACTTTAAGGGATCTTAAATGTGATCGAGGGCAAGAACGTCTGACCAAGCGATTGTTTGCTCCCTCCTTAAGGACAAAGAAATTAAATATGTGCCTCGTTGGAAACAGGGCTGCATTCGGCCTTGATAAATATTTAATTGTGTAATTTTGAGCGTAGGGAGCATCATAGTATAATTTAAACTTTCACCTTGACTAGGGGTCATTCGCCTTTTAAATCTCAGTTAGAATGCTTAATGGCCAGGCTCTAGGGGAGCTACTTGTAAGGAAATGTATCTCCGTAATCGATGGAGAACTTCTCCAGAATTCTTCAAAGTGAAGTGACTGGCAATTTGCATGGCTTGTGAGTCAGTTGAGATACATACTGGGGATCATATATTACTGCAGTTAGTACATTTACATTCCAGCAGCAACACAAGTTTGTAGACGATGAAGATATCTGGCCATTTTCTATAGAAAACCGTCCATCCCAGACCACAGTGGGTAAGAGCAAAATGCCTCTGTGTGGACAGAGATGTAGGGGAACTGTTATGGTGTTTTAGAGAATAAAATGATCACAAAATAAGCACACTTTTGAGGTTGCTCAGTGGTTATTGGCTTACAGTTCTAAAAAACAACTTTGATTTTGGTGTAGAACCTTTACATTATTTGGAGGTTCTTAAAACTCCAGGGAACTTACATCTGCATTTTCTTTCTAAGTTGGTTAATCTTGCTCTTTTGGGCACACAGTATACACTATATGGACAAAAGTATGAGGACATCACACCTAAAGCTTGTTGGACTTCCCATTCCAGAACCATTCGCATTTATATGTAGTTGCCCAACCCCCCAGCTTCTTCTGGAATGGCAAGATTTTGGAGTGTGTCTGAGGGAATTTGTGCAATCGACATTCCAATTCATCCCAAAGGTGTTCAGGGGAGTTAAGGTCAGGAATCTATGCAGACCACTGGAGTTCCTCCACACAAAAATCATGTCTTTATGAAGCTCACTTTGTGCACAGGGGCACAGTCATGGGTCTTGCCCAAACTGTGACACAATGTTTGAAGCATGTAATGGTGTAAAATGTCTCTGTATACTGTAGCATTAACATCACCCTTCACTGGAACTAAGAGGCCCAAACCCTGAAAAACAGCCCCAGATCATCATCCCTCCTCCACCAAACTTTACTGTTGGTACTATGCATTTCAGTAGGTAGCGTTCTCCTGGCATCCACCAGGCACAGATAGTCATTTCAAGAAGATCATGATACACAGTTCTTATACTGATGTTGCTTCAAGAGGCAATTTGTAATGAATGGTGCAAAAGTAGATAGGCTATTTTTGCACTCTACACTCTTCAGCTCTTTGCAGCCATGCTCTTCGAGTTTGCAAGGTCTACCACTTCATGGCTGAGTTATTGTTGCTCCTGGATGCTTCCATTTCACAATAATAGCATGTACACTTGACCAGGGCAGCCCTAGCAAGATAGAAATGACACAAACTGACTAGCAGTAAAGATGGCCTCTTATGACAGCACCACGTTTAAAGTCAGTGAGCTGTTCAGTACAACTCATTCTGCTGCTGATGTTTGTTTATGGAGTGTGTATGGCTGTGTGCTTGATTTTATACGCCTGTTAGCACTGGGTGTGGCTGAAACACCTGAACTCAATAATTAGAATGGGTGTCCACATTCATGTATGTCCTGTGAAAAACCAATGTCCACTAAATGGCTGCCAACATGTTTGCCAACATTGGGCCTCATTCACCAATATCTTCCTAAGTTTTTTTCTTAAATTCTTCTTAAGAAAGGTCCTACAAAAATTCTACATCAGATTCATGATGTCGCAGAAATGTGCACACCTTTGTGCTCTTGAGTGTGTGTAGATTCTTGTAGCAACTTTTAAGGATGGGAGGAGTGAGGACACTGGGAGCAGGTGTGGAGATGAGAGCTACGTTTTATTTATACACTACATAAAAACCACTCTGCTTTTCAGCCCACAGACAAATTAAGACAAGATGCTCACTGAGACTTTTCAGTTGCTTCCTTTCTTTTCTTTTGCTTTCTCTGCTCTGCTCTGCTCTGCAGTCTCCACAGCTCTCTGGGCTCTGCCGTCTACTGAGGAAAGAGATGGCTATAAGTAAGCTGGCAGAAACAAGACACAGGTGAATATAATCAGCTACTTAGCCTGCTGGTTCAGCCCGACCAGCTCTCCGTCCTGCATTTGAGGTGTTCACAACAATGCTGACCAACAAAAATGAGAGTGTCTTTGTTTTGTTTTTTTTTCCCAAATATTTATGGACTGAGACAATAAGAAATGACCCTTTTATCTTTGCACAATATGGACTAACAAAACACTAGCACTGCGGTTACACTATACAGCAAAAAGTATATGGACACCTCTCCTAATTATTGAGTTCAGAAGTGTCAGCCACATCCATTGCTAACAGGTTTATAAAGTCAAGCACATAGCCATGCAATCTCCATAGACAAACAATGGAAGTAAAACAGGTCACAATACAAAGCTCAGTGACTTTAAACATGGCATTGTCATAGGATGCCACTTTGCCACAAGTCAGTTTGTGACATTTCTGCCCTGCAAAATCTGCCCCAGTCAACTAAAAGTGCTATCATTGCAAAAGAAAAGCATATAGGAGCAACAGCAGCTCAGCCACCAAGCAATAGACCACACAGACTCACAGAACAGGGCAGAAAGAGTTCCAAACTCCCTCTGGAAGCAACATTGGCACAAGAACTGCACATCAGGAGCAACATGGATTGGGTTTTCATGGCTGAGCAGCTGCACACAAGCCTAAGATCACTATGTGCAATGCCAAGCATTGGCTGGAGCACTGGAAATGTGTTCTCTGGAGTGATGAATCAAGATGGTTCAGGTACTTAGTGCACTGGTTCAGCCCAACCAGCTCTCCGTCCTGCATTTGATGCTCAGCCACACCCCCTTCTCCACAATTCTGTTCTTACCTAAGAACAATTCCCGAATAAGAAAACAATGTTGAATCTTTGTGAAATAAGTGGGTTTTAAGAAGAAATTTCTTCCTAAAAAGGGTTGGTGAATGAGGCCCTTTCTCCTCTCTACCTCTGACATAAACTGGGCAGTGCTAATCTTGGGTAGTGCGTACGTAAGCAGTGTCCTCACCAATCGCAAGACTGATGTGGTTTGTCACACCTACACAGCTTAACAAAACTGTTTTCCCCAACTGTGTTCTCCTTCTGTCTCCTGAAGTCAGAGAACCTTATTGTGAGGAAGCCAAAAGCACATCTTGCAAGCAAGGTTCGTTCGATTGGTCAACCTGCCATGCCAGCATTCCTTGGACACACATCCTGCAGTAAAGTAAATAAGAATTTTACCTTTTTTTAACATCATCCATTTCACCAACTCATTTGATTCATAACAAATTCAAATACACGCATTTTAAAAGTACATTTTTGGCTATTTGGGATACATTTGGAATATATATTTTTTTCTATATGGGTTGTTCTGCTTCAGTGGTGTAGTAGGTTGGTATTGATGGACTGATGGATGTCAATCAAGAGCACTTATCACTATATTAGGCCATCCCAGTTAGTCCTTAGGTAGGTATGATAAGCGATATTTAAGCAGTGGTCATTATATTTCATTTCCAAAACAGGTGGAATTTGCAATTTATGGTTAAAACCTATGGTCAAAAAAATCAATTGTAAAGTTCTTCGAGGCAGTGGATCTCAAACTGGTCCTCAGGGCCCCCCAAACGGCCCACATTTTAGCCATATCCTTGCATGTTTGGAGTTGGGATTGAGCAAAAAATGTGGACTTGAGGATCGGTTTGAGAGCCACTGCCTTAAGCAACCAAAAGAACTTCAAAGAACCCTTTTCTGAAACTTTATTTTAAAGAATATAGTAGATTACTGCTTTCGGAAGAACCTTTACTTAGAATGCAATCTTTATATTACATTAAGGTTTTTTAAACTTCAAAAGGTTACACATCTAATTTAAAAAAGCCATTAGGGTGGGTTAAAGAACCATCCACTGAAAGGTTCTTTAGGGTTCTTCTGCTATGCATGTCACACCAAAGCAGCCATTATTTTTAAGAGTTTCTATTTACATGTAATATTTTGTTACACTCTCGAAGCGAATTAGAAACTCTGGTCATGTTTCTGAGTAGAACTCCTAGCAGAGCAGGTTAAATCACCCGGTGCTTTCGCAACTCGGGTGCACCATGTGGAAAATGCACTTGGGCCGAGAGTTCCAGCACCATGGCCATAAGCTAATGAAGCCTTCCACATCTTTAAGCCACCAGTTAACCGAATAAAATGATTTCACCTCCATCAGAGTGGCAGTTTGCAGATGCCTCAAGCCGCCCCGCTACATCTGCTAGCTCTCTTCGTCTCCCTGGCTAATACCGCCAGCAGAGAGAAGGATGAGGGAAGATATGCCATATTGTAATTACGCTAGCAGATGCTTGCAGGTATATGGAAACAGCAGAACTGGCACAACCTGGACTGGCACATATTAACAGGAGAGGTGTTCACAACAATGCTGACCGACAAAAACGTCTTTTTGTTTTGTTCCCCAAATATTTATGGACTGAGACAATGAGAAATGACCTTTTATCTTGGCACAATATGGACTAACAAAAAACCATTGCCAAAAGTTATTATTGAGTTCAGAATTGTCAGCCAAATACGTTGCTAACAGGGTTATGAAATCAAGCACATAGCCATGCAATCTCCATAGACAAACAATGGAAGTAAAATAGGTCACAATACAAAGCTCAGTGACTTTAAACATGGCATTGTCATAGGATGCCACCTTTGCCACAGGTCAGTTTGTGAAATTTCTGCCCTGTAAAATCTGCCCCAGTCAACTAAAAGTGCTATTATTGCAAAAGAAAAGCATATAGGAGCAACAGCAGCTCAGCCACCAAGCAATAGACCATGCAAATTCACAAATTCATGTGCAATGCCAAACATCGACTGGAGCACTGGAAATGTGTTCTCTGGAGTGATGAATCAAGCTGGTGGTATGATGAACGAATCTGGGTTGGGCAGATGCCAGGATAATTCTACCTAACACACAGTTCCAGCAGTAAAGTTTGGTGGAGGAGGGACAATGGTCTGGAGCTTGTTTTCAGGGATTGGACTCTTTTGACTCAAGGGGCACAAATTCCCCCAGACACATTTAAAATCTCGTGGAAAGCCTTCCCAGAATAGTGGAGGCTGTTATAGCCACAAAGGGAATTAAACTTCTTAATAATGCCCATGGTTTTGGAATGGGGTGTCCAACAAGCACATATAGGTGTGATGGTCAGGTGTTCACATCATTTTGGTCATATGATGTATGATATACTTGATTACTTGCAAACATGAGCAAAACTGACACATTTTATAGTAATGTTAAAACATAAATTTATGTTTTACTTTACTGTCGGCTCGAATATTTTCTCTGACTTTCCGTAAGGGAACAAAACAAGTACCCAAACAGTTGCATACTGGCATCTGGAATGATTAATCAAGTGCTTGAGTAACTGCTCAACATCAACACCTGTTGTAATGTATATCCTATTTACACAATATGGACAAAAGTATTGGAATACACCTCTTAATCATTGAGTTCAGGTGTTTCATTCAGTCTCTTTGCCACAGGGGTATAAAATTAAGCCTAGCCATCCAATTTGCCTTTGCAAACATTTGTGAAAGAATGGGTCGTTCTAAAGAGCTCAGTGAATTCGAGCGTGGTACTGTAATAGGATGCCATCCTTGCAACATGTCAGGTTACAAAATGTCTTCCCTCCTAGATATTCCACGATCAGCTGTGAGTGGTATTGTTTTAAAGTGGAAGTGTTTAGGAACCACAGCAAGAAGAGTCAGACCACGTAAAGTTACAGAGCCGGTTGCCGACTGCTGAGGCACAGAGTGCACAAAAGTCGCCAACACTGCTGACTCAATACCTGTTCAAACCTCCTCTGGCTTTAACATCAGCACAAAAACTGTGCACTGGGAGCTTCATGACATGGGTTTCCATGGCTGAGCATCTGCACGTAAGCCTTACATCACCAAGCACAATGTCAAGTGTCGGATGGAGTTGTGTAAAGCGCCTCCACTGGACTCTGGGGCAGTGAAAACGCATTCTGTGGAATGATGAATCGTGCTTCTCTATCTGGCAGTCTGATGGATGAGTTTGGGTTTGATGAATGCCAGGAGAACATTACCTGCCTGACTGCATTGTGCCAGCTGTAAAGTTTGGTGGAGGAGGGATGATGCTATGGGGTTGTTTTTCAGGGGTTGGCCTAGAACCCTTAGTTAGTGAAGGGAAATCTTAATGCTTCAGCAGACCAAGACATTTTGGACAATTCTATGCTTCCAACTTTGTGGGAACAGTTTGGGGAAGAACCTTTTCTGTTCCAGCATGACTGAGCCCCAGTGCACAAAGCAAGGTCCATAAAGGCCTGACTGGGTGAGTTTGGTGTGGAAGAACTTGACTGGCCCTCACAGAGTCCTGACCTCAACCCCATCGAACACCTTTGGGATGAACTAGAATGGAGATTGCAAGCCAGGCCCTCTCGACCAACACCAGTGTCTGACCTCACAAATGCTCTCCTGGATGAATGGGCAGAAATTTCACAATCCAAAATCTTGTAGAAAGATTCCCAGAAGAGTGGAAACTGTTATAGCTGCATTCTAAATCCATAGGCATATTAATGCCTATGGATTTAGAATGGGATGTCATAAAAGCTCCTGTAAGTGTAACGTGTATGTGTCCCAATACTTTTGTCCATATAGTGTATGTTGATTTGTGTATATATCTTCTAAATGTTTATATATTTCAACAGGGCGTTATTAACAGCGAGTGTTTAGTTGATTGGGCAGTTTGGCTATGTATGCAGGGGTCTGGTCCAAAGGTATTTGCTCCATTAGAAATCTATTTGATGACCCCTGCTCTGCATATCAATGAATTAATACCAATTAATGTTTTTTTCCTAGAACTATTCATTCAAGCCAAGAAGCATTTATGAGCTGTTATTTTTAGGAGTGAACCTCCACTATCTTGGTGCCAGAAAGCAATTTTTGTTCATCTGATAAAAATTCTGTTGGCGTCCAGCCTTTGTATCCTTGGGTAATCACAGCATCATTACCATTAAAAAAAAGTAATAGAGGTTGAAGTAGGTACGGCTAATATCTTGTACACCTTTGGGAATATTAGCATTCTTCTCATTCTTCTAGCCGAAACCTCTCTCCTTTTAATACTCCCATATCAGACTAATCTCTGCCCGTCTGTAGTGCCTCTATTCAAACTATTTGAAGTGTCATTTAGAGCAGAGCACGTTGCGGAGGTGCAGCAGATGCTTCTCCTCATGCAGAAGGATCTATTTGAACAGAATGAAGTCATTCGCTGGATTGAGATGTTGCTAACTCCTGGTAAAAACCAAAAGGGAATAAACAACGAGGGCCTCCTCACACCAGACAAGACCATCTGGTGGGGAAAATTGCATTTCCAGCGAGCTTCTCCTTCAACATGCCACTCACATCCCCACCTAGGATAAACCCCTTTCTGCGAGCCCATAGAGCAATTCCCAGCTAAGTGCTGAGTGCGCACTAAAGCCATGTCCAGCCATTTATTCAGTCAGGCCAGCTTTTTGCCCAGCCTACAGCACAACTAATAATGCCACTTTAATGCAAACTGTTGGCTCCCCAAAACCAATTTCTCAGCAAGACCTCCTCACAAGCAGAGCGACGCAGGCCATTAGCGTAAGCCTGTCACACACACATGTTGTTGGAATAGTTCTGGATTGTTAGCAACATAGAGTACATTAAGCCTATATGAAGTTAAGGCCACAAGAGCTTACTGGTTACAATCACTTAAATGGGTTCTTTCGGTCCACAAGGTCACAGCCTAATAAAATCACAAGTCTTCTGGTACTATCATATTAAATATGGCAAAGAACCAAAGAAATTAGAATAACAAGGTACAAATCCATTCAACAAGCTTCATTCTTATTGCATGGCATTGCACACGGTAACCCCCCAGTGTTGTATCTTAGTGAGAAAAACATATACGGACCATTCTACCAAATGAGTTCAAACTGCATTCACACAGTAAAAAATCTTTAAAAAATAGTATTCAGGCCAGATATATAGTAGGACTATGTTATGATCTGTTTAATTTCAAGGCATTAATTGAGATAGTAATAAGCTCAATATATACAAAATCATCATTTATAGGGTACTTTCTATTGGAAGGTGGCTGTTCCAAACCCTAACCACTAAATTTACAATTGTGAAAATAATAATTACATTTTGTTTGGTATTTTTTAAAATATTTTTGAATTATTTTAAAGTTGAAAGATTTAGATTTAGAGTTTATTTTTTAAATACTTCATTCAAAAATTGCTGTCCCATGTTTTCATGTCACTACCGAAACACAGTTTTAAGCCCATAGGCGGAGCCTTATGTTAGCCACGCCCCTCCATTTTAAAGCTCATGGCCACATGGTGAGCAGTTAGATCCCATTGTTTTGAAGTAAATGTGTCCTAAAGTTTGAAAACCAATGTGGAACATTGTGAACTGTCACGACCAAAACATCAATTTTCTGCAGTTAAAAATACATTTTTTGTTTTGATAGAAATGTTATAATTTTATGTATGTGAAGCTGTTCGAAGCTGTGTTTGCTAGTCATGTACTGACTGGCATTTTCTGGTTCTGCTCAAAGTTAGCTGAACATATCACTACTGAAACAGTCACTTGGTAACAGTCTTGGTAGTGTTATGATTGTTTTGTTTGTGACCAAATGCAATCTTCAATCATTTGTTCTAATAAAATAAGCAGAATTAAGTTATAGGGTCACTCAAAGCAAAAGGATTGTAGTCTAAAGTCCAAGTTAAAGTCAAAAATGTGTTTTGAACTCTGACTTTGAACCAGTTTGGTAGACTGATCCATATACCTAAAAACAAAAGTAGGCATACTGAGTGTGTTTTTTGGGGGCAAAGGGTGGGAGGGCGGTGTTGCATCAACAGGTCTTAACTAAGCCATCCTAACAGCTGGTTGATTGTAGCCAGTTTTCAGAGAGGACTTTACGCCAACCATGGTTAAGCCTAGGCACAACTAAGACCAGTTAGCAGAGCACATTCATGTGATAACATATGTAACAATGACAGTTGCTATGCAACCTGGGTTACTAAGCAAAACTGCTGCACGTGTACCAACTACTGGCAACTTGCCAATTGAGCCTACCTGAATAGTGTTTCTCTGATGTATTTTGGTTTTTGTGACCTCTCGACTCACCCCTGGACCTCACCACAGCTCTTCATGTTTCTCTGTGTGAGTGGACATGGAAGAGGATCTCTACAGTCTGTTTCTTTTGCAGACATTTGCTGCATTGCTAGCTCTGTTCCTACTTGTAGTAAGTTCAGGGTGAGGACTTTATCACAGAAGACGAAACAAATCAACAACTACCCCATTTTAAAATGTATGTAGAGGGGCAGAACTGTGAGTCTGTGCCTCTTCTAACTTTTATGAATATAAAAATACTGAAATACTGAAAAATACGGAAACTGACAACCTTAATTATTTTGAGCTCGTCTTACCTATGTGGGTTCACGGTGTACAGTGAAAGACAGTTTTGATGCAACTTCAACTTCTTGTGCATCTGAGCACCATTTTATTAATGGCACAATGGTGGTGTTAACTTGATTTATCCTTATATCCATATGATTTTTTCAGAATAACCTATACATTTTGATCATACTACAACCCCATTTCCAAAAAGTTGGGATGCTGTGCAAAATGTAAATAAAAACAGAGTGCTATGATATGCAAATCAATTAAACCCTATATTTAATTGAAAATAGTACATAGACAACATGTGAAATGCTGAAACTGACAAATTTTATTGGTTTTGGAAAATATGTGCCCATTTTGAAATTGATGCCGGCAAAAAAGTTGGGACAGGGGCATTTTTACGACACTCTGTAAGGATTTGGGAACTGAGGAGACACTGCTGTTTAAAAGTGAATGTTTTCTCATATTTGCTTCATATAGGATTTCAGCTGCTGAGCAGTTCTTCTTTGTTGTATTTTTCGGGTTACAGGTCTGGACTGCAGGCAGGCCAGTTTAGCACCCAGACACTTTTACTATGGAGCCATGCTGTTGTAATACATGCAGAATATGGTTTTGCATTGTCTTGCTGAAATAAGCAAGACCCTCCCTGAAAAAGACGTCATCTGGATGGCAGCATATGTTGGTCCAAAACCTATATATATATCATTCAGCATTAATGGTACTTTCACAGATGTGTAAGTCACCCATGCCATGTGCACTAATGAAACCCCG